>NW_027488615.1:600000-960777 GCF_050948215.1 Halictus rubicundus
CCTCTATCCTATCCTATCCTCTATCCTATCCTATTCTCTATCCTATCCTATCTTCTATCCTATCCTA
Organism: Halictus rubicundus; assembly: GCF_050948215.1. Classification (NCBI taxonomy): domain Eukaryota; kingdom Metazoa; phylum Arthropoda; class Insecta; order Hymenoptera; family Halictidae; genus Halictus; species Halictus rubicundus. The sequence continues at coordinate 600,068 of NW_027488615.1, forward strand.
TCCTCTATCCTATGAAATCCCCTATCCTATCCTCTATCCTATCCTATCCTCTGTCCTATCTAATCCTCTATCATATCCTATCCTGTATCCTATCCAATCCTCTATCCTATCCTATCATCTATCCTCAATCCTATCCTTTCCTGTATCCTATCCAATCCTCTATCCTATCCTATCCTCTATCCTATCCTGTCCTCTATCCTATCCTATCCCCTATCCTATCCTATCCTCTATCCTATCCTATCCTGTATCCTATCCAATCCTCTATCCTATCCTATCATCTATCCTGAATCCTATCCTTTCCTGTATCCTATCTAATCCTCTATCCTATCCTATCCTCTATCCTATCCTATCCTCTACCCTATCATATCCTCTATCCTATCCTATCCTCTATCCAATCCTCTGTCCTATCCTATCCTCTATCCTATCCTATAATCTATCCTATCCTATCTTCTATCCTATCCTATCCTCTGTCCTATCCTATCCTCTATCCTATCCTATCCTCTATCCTATCCTATCCTCTATCCTATCAAATCCCCTATCCTGTCCTCTATCATATCCTATCCTGTATCCTATCCAATCCTCTATCCTATCCTATCATCTATCCTCAATCCTATCCTTTCCTGTATCCTATCCAATCCTCTATCCTATCCTATCCTCTATCCTATCCTGTCCTCTATCCTATCCTATCCCCTATCCTATCCTATCCTCTATCCTATCCTATCCTGTATCCTATCCAATCCTCTATCCTATCCTATCATCTATCCTGAATCCTATCCTTTCCTGTATCCTATCTAATCCTCCATCCTATCCTATCCTCTATCCTATCCTATCCTCTATCCTATCCTATCCTCTATCCTATCAAATCCCCTATCCTATCCTCTGTCCTATCCTATCCTCTATCCTATCCTGTCCTCTATCCTATCCTATTCTCTATCCTATCCTATCTTCTATCCTATCCTATCCTCTATCCTATGAAATCCCCTATCCTATCCTCTATCCTATCCTATCCTCTGTCCTATCCTATCCTCTATCCTATCCTATCCTGTATCCTATCCAATCCTCTATCCTATCCTATCATCTATCCTCAATCCTATCCTTTCCTGTATCCTATCCAATCCTCTATCCTATCCTATCCTCTATCCTATCCTGTCCTCTATCCTATCCTATCCTCTATCCTATCCTATCCTCTATCCCATCCTATCCTGTATCCTATCCAATCCTCTATCCTATCCTATCATCTATATTGAATCCTATCCTTTCCTGTATCCTATCTAATCCTCTATCCTATCCTATCCTCTATCCTATCCTATCCTCTACCCTATCATATCCTCTATCCTATCCTATCCTCTATCCAATCCTCTGTCCTATCCTATCCTCTATCCTATCCTATAATCTATCCTATCCTATCTTCTATCCTATCCTATCCTCTATCCTATCAAATCCCGTATCCTATCCTCTGTCCTATCCTATAGTCTATCCTATCCTATCCTCTATCCTATCCTATCCTCTATCCTATCAAATCCCCTATCCTATCCTCTATCATATCCTATCCTGTATCCTATCCAATCCTCTATCCTATCCTATCATCTATCCTCAATCCTATCCTTTCCTGTATCCTATCCAATCCTCTATCCTATCCTATCCTCTATCCTATCCTGTCCTCTATCCTATCCTATCCTCTATCCTATCCTCTATCCTAGCCTATCCTCTATCCTATCCTATCCAATCCCCTATCCGATGCTCTATCCTATCATACCCTCTATAATATCGTATACTCTATGATATCCTATCCCCTATCCTATAATATCATCTATCCGTTCCAATTCTCTATCCTAACCTATTCTCTATCCTATCCTCTATCCTATCTTATCTTCTTTCCTATCCTATCCTCTATCCTATCAAATCCCATATCCTATCCTCTATCCTATCCTATCCTGTATCCTATCCAATCCTCTATCCTATCCAATCCTCTATCCTATCCTATCCTCAATTCTATCCTCTATCCTATCCTATCCTCTATCCTATCCTATCCTCTATCCTATCCTATCCTCTATCCTATCCTATCCTCTATCCTATTCTATCCTCTATCCTATCCAATCTTCTATCCTATCCTAACCTCTATCCTATCCTCTATCCTATCCTATCCTCTATCCTAGCCTATCCTCTATCCTATCCTATCCAATCCACTATCCTATCCTATCCTCTATCCTATCCTATCCTCTATCCTATAATATGCTCTATCCTATCCTATCCTCTATCCTATGATATCCTCTATCCTATCCTATCTTCTATCCTATCCTATCCTCTATCCTATCCTATCCTCTATCCTATCCTATCCTCTACCCTATCCTATCCTCTATCCTATCCTATCCTCTATCCTATCCTATCTTCTATGCTTTCCTATGCTATCCTATCCTATCGTCTATCCTATCCTATCCTCTTTCCTATCAAATCCCCTACCCTATCCAATCCTGTATCCTATCCAATCCTCTATCCTATCCAATCATCTATCCTATCCTATCCTCTATCCTATGATATCCTCTATCCTACGCTATCCTCTATCCTATCCAATCTTCTATCCTATCCTAACCTCTATCCTATCCTCTATCCTATCCTATCCTCTATCCTAGCCTATCCTCTATCCTATCCTATCCAATCCCCTATCGTATCCTATCCTCTATCCTATCCTATCCTCTATCCTATCCTATCCTCTATCATATCCTATCGTCTATCCTATCCTATCCTCTATCCTATCCTCTACCCTATCATATCCTCTATCCTATCCTATCCTCTATCCAATCCTCTGTCCTATCCTATCCTCTATCCTATCCTATAATCTATCCTATCCTATCTTCTATCCTATCCTATCCTCTATCCTATCAAATCCCGTATCCTATCCTCTGTCCTATCCTATAGTCTATCCTATCCTATCCTCTATCCTATCCTATCCTCTATCCTATCAAATCCCCTATCCTATCCTCTATCATATCCTATCCTGTATCCTATCCAATCCTCTATCCTATCCTATCATCTATCCTCAATCCTATCCTTTCCTGTATCCTATCCAATCCTCTATCCTATCCTATCCTCTATCCTATCCTGTCCTCTATCCTATCCTATCCTCTATCCTATCCTCTATCCTAGCCTATCCTCTATCCTATCCTATCCAATCCCCTATCCGATGCTCTATCCTATCATACCCTCTATAATATCGTATACTCTATGATATCCTATCCCCTATCCTATAATATCATCTATCCGTTCCAATTCTCTATCCTAACCTATTCTCTATCCTATCCTCTATCCTATCTTATCTTCTTTCCTATCCTATCCTCTATCCTATCAAATCCCATATCCTATCCTCTATCCTATCCTATCCTGTATCCTATCCAATCCTCTATCCTATCCAATCCTCTATCCTATCCTATCCTCAATTCTATCCTCTATCCTATCCTATCCTCTATCCTATCCTATCCTCTATCCTATCCTATCCTCTATCCTATCCTATCCTCTATCCTATCCTATCCTCTATCCTATTCTATCCTCTATCCTATCCAATCTTCTATCCTATCCTAACCTCTATCCTATCCTCTATCCTATCCTATCCTCTATCCTAGCCTATCCTCTATCCTATCCTATCCAATCCACTATCCTATCCTATCCTCTATCCTATCCTATCCTCTATCCTATAATATGCTCTATCCTATCCTATCCTCTATCCTATGATATCCTCTATCCTATCCTATCTTCTATCCTATCCTATCCTCTATCCTATCCTATCCTCTATCCTTTTTTTTTTTTTTTTTTTTTTTCCGAGGAGGTAATCACTATTACGGATACCCGACCCCTCCCGGGGGGGAGTGGGCCGGGTTATGTGGGACTCCTCGGCTGGTGGGTGCAATGCCGAGTATACCCACTAACTCCTCCCCGTCCGTCCCTAGGCTCCTGGGGGCACCCGTGGTCCGCGCGCGCATGTCTATCCGGTGTGCCCCCGCCTTAGCATTCCTCCCTGGGTGGGGGACGCGGCCTCCACCCTATCCTACTCTATCCGAAGGCGCCACGCAACGGACGACGTGAAGCCTTCCCCCCCATTTAGGCCGCCCGATGGACGTCCGGGCCCCCGCCCGAGACGTCCGACGGCCTCCGGGGACGCCATTGGCAACCGAGTATAAGGAGACCGTCGGTCCCCCGCCTCGAGATCACCAAGGGCGCCCCCGCCCGCAAAAACTTTACCCTCGACGGGATTCGAACCCAGCGTTTCCGCTCCGTAGTCCGACACCTTGACTGCTCGGCCAACCGGCGACGTTATCCTATCCTCTATCCTATCCTATCCTCTACCCTATCCTATCCTCTATCCTATCCTATCCTCTATCCTATCCTATCTTCTATGCTTTCCTATGCTATCCTATCCTATCGTCTATCCTATCCTATCCTCTTTCCTATCAAATCCCCTACCCTATCCAATCCTGTATCCTATCCAATCCTCTATCCTATCCAATCATCTATCCTATCCTATCCTCTATCCTATGATATCCTCTATCCTACGCTATCCTCTATCCTATCCAATCTTCTATCCTATCCTAACCTCTATCCTATCCTCTATCCTATCCTATCCTCTATCCTAGCCTATCCTCTATCCTATCCTATCCAATCCCCTATCGTATCCTATCCTCTATCCTATCCTATCCTCTATCCTATCCTATCCTCTATCATATCCTATCGTCTATCCTATCCTATCCTCTATCCTATCAAATCCCCTATCCTATCCTCTGTCCTATCCTATCCTCTATCCTATCCTATCCTCTATCCTATCCTATCCTCTATCCTATCCTATCCTCTATCCTATAAAATCCCCTATCCTATCCTCTGCCCTATCCTATCCTCTATCCTATCCTATCAGCTATCCTACCCTATCCTCTATCCTATCCTATCCTCTATCCTATTCTACCCTCTATCCTATCCTCTATCCTATCGTATCCTCTATCCTATCCTATCCTCTATCCTACGCTATCCTCTATCCTATTATATCCTCTATCCTATCCTATCCTCTATCCTATCCTGTCCTCTATCCTATCCTATCCTCTATCCTATCCTATCCTCTATCCTATCCCATCTTCTATGCTTTCCTATGCTATCCTATCCTATCGTCTATCCTATCCTATCCTCTATCCTATCAAATCCCCTGTCCTATCCTCTGTCCTATCCTATCCTCTATCCTATCCTATCCTCTATCCTATCCTATCCTCTATCCTATCCTATCCTCTATCCTATCCTACCGTCTATCCAATCCTCTATCCTATCCTATCCTCTATACTATTCTATCCTCTATCCTATCCTATCCTCTATCCTATCCTATCCTCTATCCTATAAAATCCCCTATCCTATCCTCTGCCCTATTCTATCCTCTATCCTATCCTATCAGCTATCCTGTCCTATCCTCTATCCTATCCCATCCTCTATCCTATTCTACCCTCTATCCTATCCTCTATCCTATCGTATCCTCAATCCTATCCTATCCTCTATCCTACGCTATCCTCTATCCTAACCTATCCTCTATCCTATCCTATCCTCTATCCTATCCTATCTTCTATCCTATCCTATCCTCTATCCTATCAATTCCCCTATCCTATCCAATCCTGTATCCTATCCAATCCTCTATCCTATCCTATCCTCTATCCTATCCTACCGTCTATCCAATCCTCTATCCTATCCTATCCTCTATACTATTCTATCCTCTATCCTATCCTATCCTCTATCCTATCCTATCCTCTATCCTATAAAATCCCCTATCCTATCCTCTGCCCTATTCTATCCTCTATCCTATCCTATCAGCTATCCTGTCCTATCCTCTATCCTATCCCATCCTCTATCCTATTCTACCCTCTATCCTATCCTCTATCCTATCGTATCCTCTATCCTATCCTATCCTCTATCCTACGCTATCCTCTATCCTATCCTATCCTCTATCCTATCCTATCCTCTATCCTATCCTATCTTCTATCCTATCCTATCCTCTATCCTATCAATTCCCCTATCCTATCCAATCCTGTATCCTATCCAATCCTCTATCCTATCCTATCATCTATCCTATCCTATCCTCTATCCTATGATATCCTCTATCCTATCCTATCATCTATCCTATCCTATCCTCTATCCTATCCTATCCTCTATCCTATCCTATCCTCTATCCTATCCTATTCTCTATCCTATCCTATCTTCTATCCTATCCTATCCTCTATCCTATCCTATCCTCTATCCTATCCTATCCTCTATCCTATCCTATCTTCTATCCTATCCTATCCTCTATCCTATCCTATCCTCTATCCTATCCTCTATCCTATCCTATCCTCTATCCTATCCTATCCTCTATCCTATCCTATCTTATATCCTTTCCTATCCTCTATCCTATCCTATCTTCTATCCTTTCCTATCCTCTATCCTATCCTCTATTCAATCCTCCATCCTATCCTATCCTCTATCCTATCCTATCCTCTATCCTATCCTATCCTCTATCCTATCAAATCCCCTATCCTATCCTCTGTCCTATCCTATCCTCTATCCTATCCTATCCTCTATCCTATCCTATTCTCTATCCTATCCTATCTTCTATCCTATCCTATCCTCTATCCTATCAAATCCCCTATCCTATGCTCTATCCTATCCTATCCTCTGTCCTATCTAATCCTCTATCCTATCCTATCCTCTATCCTATCCTATCCTCTATCCTATCCTATCATCTATCCTATCCTGTCCTCTATCCTATGATATCCTCTATCCTATCCTATCCTCTATCCTATCCTATCCTCTATCCTATCCTATCTTCTATCCTATCCTATCCTCTATCCTATCAATTCCCCTACCCTATCCAATCCTGTATCCTATCCAATCCTCTATCCTATCCAATCATCTATCCTATCCTATCCTGTATCCTATGATATCCTCTATCCTATCCTATCCTCTATCCTATCCTATCCTCTATCCGATCCTATCCTCTATCCTATCCTATCCTCTATCCTATCCTATCTTCTATGCTTTCCTATGCTATCCTATCCTATCGTCTATCCTATCCTATCCTCTTTCCTATCAAATCCCCTACCCTATCCAATCCTGTATCCTATCCAATCCTCTATCCTATCCAATCATCTATCCTATCCTATCCTCTATCCTATGATATCCTCTATCCTACGCTATCCTCTATCCTATCCAATCTTCTATCCTATCCTAACCTCTATCCTATCCTCTATCCTATCCTATCCTCTATCCTAGCCTATCCTCTATCCTATCCTATCCAATCCCCTATCGTATCCTATCCTCTATCCTATCCTATCCTCTATCCTATCCTATCCTCTATCATATCCTATCGTCTATCCTATGCTATCATATCCTCTATACTACGGTACCCTCCATCTTCTATCGTATCATCTATCCTATCCTCCATCCTATCCTATCCTCTATCCTATCCTATCCTGTATCCTATCGTCTCCTATCCTCTATCCTATCCTATCCTCTATCATATCCCATCATCCATCCTATCCTCTATCGTCTATCCTATCCTATCCTCCATCCTCTATCCTATACTCTATCCTATCCTCTATCCTATCCTATCTTCTATCCTATCCTATCCTCTATCCTATCCTATCCTCCATCCTATCCTATCCTCTAACCTATCCTATCCTCTATCCTTTCCTATCAACCATCCTTTCCTCTATCATCTATCCTATACTATCCTCCATCCTATCCTATCCTATCCTCCATCCTCTATCCTATACTCTATACTATCCTATCCTCAATCCTATCGTATTCAATATAATATCCTAACCTCTATCCTATCCTATCCTCCATCCTACCCTATCCTCTATCCAATCGTATCCTCAATCCTATTCTATCCTCTATCCTATCCTATCCTCTATCCTATCCTATCCTCTATCCTATCCTATCCTCTATTCTATCCTATCCTGTATCCTATCGTCTCCTATCCTCTATCCTATCCTATCCTCTATCATATCCCATCATCCATCCTATCCTCTATCGTCTATCCTATCCTATCCTCCATCCTCTATCCTATACTCTATCCTATCCTCTATCCTATCCTATCTTCTATCCTATCCTATCCTCTATCCTATCCTATCCTCCATCCTATCCTATCCTCTATCCTTTATCCTATCCTATCCTCCATCCTATCCTCTATCCTGTCCTATCCTTTATCCTGTCCTATCCTCTATCCTATCCTATCCTATATCCTATCCTCTTCTCTATCCTACATCCTATCCTATTCTCTATCCTATATCCTATCCTATTCTGTATCCTATCCTATACTCTATACTATCCTATCCTCTATCCTATCCTATCCTCTATCCTATCCTACCTTCTATCCTAACCTATCCTCAATCCTATCCTATCCACTATCCTATAATATCCTCTACCCCATACTCTATGCTATCCTATCCTCTATCCTATCCTATCCTCTATTCTATCCTATCCTCTATCCTATCCTAGGCTCAATCCTATCCTATCCTCTATCCTATCCTATCCTCCATCCTATCCTCTATCCTATCCTATCCTCTATCCTATCCTATCCTCTATTCTATCCTATCCTCTATCCTATCCTATCCTCCATCCTATCCTATCTTCTATCCTATGCTATCCTCTATACTATCCTATAGTCCAACCTACCCTATCCTCTATCATATGTTATCCTCTATCCTATCCTATCCTCTATCCTATAATATCCTATATACTATCCTATTATCTATCCTATATCCTATCCTATTCTCTATCCAATCCTATACTCTGTACTATCCTATCCTCTGTTATATCCTATCATCCATCCTATCCTATCCTCTATTGTATATTATCCTCTATCCTATCCTATCCTCCATCCTCTATCCTATACTCTATCCTATCCTATCCTCTATCCTATCCTATCCTCTATCCCATCCTCTCCTCTATCCTATCCTATCCTCTTTAATATCCTATTATCCATCCTATCCTCTATCGTCTATCCTATCCTATCCTCTATCCTAACCTATCCTATCCTCTATCATATCCTATCATCCATCCTATCCTATCATCTATCCTATCCTATCCTCTATCCTATAATATCCTATATCCTATCCTATTCTCCATCCCATATCATATATTATTCTCTATCCTATATCCTATCCTATTCTGTATAATATCCTATACTCTATACTATCCTATCCTCTAGCCTATCCTATCCTGCATCCTCTATCCTATACTCTATCCTATCCTCTGACATATCCTATCATCCAACCTACCCTATCCTTTATCCTATCTTATCCTCTATCCTATCCTATCCTCCATCCTCTATCCTATACTCTATCCAATCCTATCCTCTCTCCTATCCACTCCTCCATAATATCCTCTATCGTATCCTCTATCCTATCCTACCCTATCCTCTATCCTATACTATCCTCTATCCTATCCTATCCTCTATCCTATCCTGTCCCCTATACTATCCTATCCTCTATGCTATCCTATCCTCTATCATAACCTATCATCCATCCCATCCTCTATCGTATATCCTATCTTATCCTCTATCCTATCCTATCCTCCATCCTCTATCCTATACTCTATCCTATCCTCTATCCTATCCTATCGTCTATCCTATCCTATCCTCTATCATATCGTATCCTCTATCCTATCCTATCATCCATCGCATCCTCTATCGTCTATCCTACCCTATCCTCTATCATATCGTATCCTCTATCCTATCCTATCCTCTATCCTATAATATCCTACATCCTATCCTATTATCTGTCCTATATCCTATATCCTATTATCTATCCTCTGTACTATCCTATCCTCTGTTATATCCTATCATCCATCCTACCCCATCCTCTATCCTATTTTATCCTCTATCCAATCCTACCCTCAATCCTATCCTATCCTCCATCCTATCCTATCCTCAATCCTATCGTATTCACTATCCTATCCTATCCTCTATCATATCCTATCATCCATCCTATCCTCTATCCTTTATCCTATCCTATCCTCCATCCTATCCTCTATCCTATCCTATCCTTTATCCTGTCCTATCCTCTATCCTATCCTATCCTATATCCTATCCTATTCTCTATCCTACATCCTATCCTATTCTCTATCCTATATCCTATCCTATTCTGTATCCTATCCTATACTCTATACTATCCTATCCTCTATCCTATCCTATCCTCTATCCTATCCTATCCTCTATCCTATCCTATCCTCTATCCTATCCTATCCTCTATCCTACCCTATCCTCTATCCTATCCTATCCACTATCCTATCCTATCCTCTATCCTACCTTCTATCCTAACCTATCCTCAATCCTATCCTATCCACTATCCTATAATATCCTCTACCCCATACTCTATGCTATCCTATCCTCTATCCTATCCTATCCTCTAGCCTATCCTATCCTGCATCCTCTATCCTATACTCTATCCTATCATCTGTCCTATCCTATCCTCTATCCTATCCTATCCTCTATCCTATCCTTTCCTCTATCCTATCCTATCCTCTATCATATCCTATCGTCTATCCTATCCTATCCTATCCTTTATCCCATCCTATCCGCTATCATATCCTATCATCCATCCTATCCTATCATCTATCATATCGTATCAACTATCCTATCCTATCCTCTATCCTATCCTATCCTCTTTCCTATCCTATCCTCTATCATATCGTATCATCCATCCTATCCTCTATCCTATCCTATCCTCTATCCTATCCTATCATCCATCCTATCCTCTATCCTATCTTATCCTCTATCTTATCCTATCCTCTATCCTATCCTCTTATCTATCCTATATCACATCCTATTCTCTATCCAATCCTATACCCTATACTATCCTATCCTCTGTCATATCCTATCTTCCATCCTATCCTATCCTCTATCCTATCTTATCCTCTATCCTATCCTATTCTCCAGCCTCTATCCTATCCTCTATCCCACGCTACCCTGCATCTTCTATCGTATCATCTATCCTATCCTATCCTCTATCCTATCCTATCCTCCATTCTATCGTATCGTCTATCCTATCCTATCCTCTAAACTATCCACTCCTCCATCCTATCCTCTATCGTATCCTCTATCCTATCCTACTCTATCCTCTATCCTATACTATCCTCTATCCTATCCTATCCTCTATCCTATCCTATCCCCTATACTATCCTATCCTCTATGCTATCCTATCGTCTATCATAACCTATCATCCATCGCACCCTCTATCGTATATCCTATCTTATCCTCTATCCTATCCTATCCTATCCATCCTATCCTATCCTCAATCCTATCTTATTCACTATCCTATCGTATCCTCTATAATATCCTATCATCCATCCTATCCTCTATCCTTTATCCTATCCTATCCTCCATCCTATCCTCTATCCTATCCTATCCTCTATCCTATCCTATCCTCTATCCTATAATATCCTATATCCTATCCTATTATCTATCCTATATCCTATCCTATCCTCTATCCAATCCTACCCTCAATCCTATCCTATCCTATCCTATCCATCCTATCCTATCCTCAATCGCATCGTATTCATTATCCTATCCTATCCTCTATCCTATACTATCCTCTATCCTATAATATCCCATATCCTATCCTACTCTCTATCCTATATCATATCCTATTCTCTATCCTATATCCTATCCTATTCTGTATCCTATCCTATACTCTATCCTATCCTATCCTGCATCCTCTATCCTATACTCTATCCTATCCTCTGTCCTATCCTATCCTCTATCCTATACTCTATCCTATCCTCTGTCCTATCCTATCCTCTATCCTATACTATGCTCTATCCTATGCTATCCTATCCTCTATCCTATCCTATCCTCTATCCTATACTATCCTCTATCCTACCCTATCCTCTATCCTATCCTATCCTCTATCGTCTCCTGTCCTCTATCCTATCCAATCCCCTATCCTATCCTCTATCGTCTCCTATCATCTATCCTATCCAATCCCCTATCCTATCCTCTATCCTATCCTATCCTATCCGATCCTCTATCCTATGCTATCCTCTATCGTATCCTATCCTCTATGCTATCCACTATCCTATCCTATCCTCAATCCTATAATATCATCTTACCTATTCTATTCTCTATCCTATCCTATCCTCCACCCTATCCTATTTTGAATCCTATCCTATACTGCATCCTATAATATCCTCTATCGTAACCTATCCTCTATCCTATCCAATCGTATATTCTGTATCCTATCTTATCCTATCCTCTATCGTATCCTATCCTCTATCCTATACAATCCTATATCCTATCCTCTATCCTATCCTATCCTCTATCCGATTCTCTATCCTATCCTATCCTCTATCGTATCCTATCCTCTATGCTATCCAATCCGATATTCCTATCCTCTATCCTATCCAATCCTCTATCCTATCCAATCCTCTATCCTATCCACTATCCTATCCTATCCTCAATCCTATAATATCATCTTTCCTATTCTATTCTCTATCCTATCCTATCCTCCACCCTATCCTATCTTCAATCCTATCCTATACTCCATCCTATAATATCCTCTATCGTATCCTATCCTCCATCCTATCCAATCCTATATCCTATCCTCTATCCTATCCTCTATCCTATCCTATCCGCTAACCCTATCCTATACTCTATCCTATAATATCCCTTATAATATCCTATCCTCTATCCTATCCTATCCTCTATCCTATCCTATCCTCTATCCTATCCTATTCTCCAGCCTCTATCCTATCCTCTATCCCACGCTACCCTGCATCTTCTATCGTATCATCTATCCTATCCTATCCTCTATCCTATCCTATCCTCCATTCTATCGTATCGTCTATCCTATCCTATCCTCTAAACTATCCACTCCTCCATCCTATCCTCTATCGTATCCTCTATCCTATCCTACTCTATCCTCTATCCTATACTATCCTCTATCCTATCCTATCCTCTATCCTATCCTATCCCCTATACTATCCTATCCTCTATGCTATCCTATCGTCTATCATAACCTATCATCCATCGCACCCTCTATCGTATATCCTATCTTATCCTCTATCCTATCCTATCCTATCCATCCTATCCTATCCTCAATCCTATCTTATTCACTATCCTATCGTATCCTCTATAATATCCTATCATCCATCCTATCCTCTATCCTTTATCCTATCCTATCCTCCATCCTATCCTCTATCCTATCCTATCCTCTATCCTATCCTATCCTCTATCCTATAATATCCTATATCCTATCCTATTATCTATCCTATATCCTATCCTATCCTCTATCCAATCCTACCCTCAATCCTATCCTATCCTATCCTATCCATCCTATCCTATCCTCAATCGTATCGTATTCATTATCCTATCCTATCCTCTATCCTATACTATCCTCTATCCTATAATATCCCATATCCTATCCTACTCTCTATCCTATATCATATCCTATTCTCTATCCTATATCCTATCCTATTCTGTATCCTATCCTATACTCTATCCTATCCTATCCTGCATCCTCTATCCTATACTCTATCCTATCCTCTGTCCTATCCTATCCTCTATCCTATACTCTATCCTATCCTCTGTCCTATCCTATCCTCTATCCTATACTATGCTCTATCCTATGCTATCCTATCCTCTATCCTATCCTATCCTCTATCCTATACTATCCTCTATCCTATCCTATCCTCTATCCTATCCTATCCTCTATCGTCTCCTGTCCTCTATCCTATCCAATCCCCTATCCTATCCTCTATCGTCTCCTATCATCTATCCTATCCAATCCCCTATCCTATCCTCTATCCTATCCTATCCTATCCGATCCTCTATCCTATGCTATCCTCTATCGTATCCTATCCTCTATGCTATCCACTATCCTATCCTATCCTCAATCCTATAATATCATCTTACCTATTCTATTCTCTATCCTATCCTATCCTCCACCCTATCCTATTTTGAATCCTATCCTATACTGCATCCTATAATATCCTCTATCGTAACCTATCCTCTATCCTATCCAATCGTATATTCTGTATCCTATCTTATCCTATCCTCTATCGTATCCTATCCTCTATCCTATACAATCCTATATCCTATCCTCTATCCTATCCTATCCTCTATCCGATTCTCTATCCTATCCTATCCTCTATCGTATCCTATCCTCTATGCTATCCAATCCGATATTCCTATCCTCTATCCTATCCAATCCTCTACCCTATCCAATCCTCTATCCTATCCACTATCCTATCCTATCCTCAATCCTATAATATCATCTTTCCTATTCTATTCTCTATCCTATCCTATCCTCCACCCTATCCTATCTTCAATCCTATCCTATACTCCATCCTATAATATCCTCTATCGTATCCTATCCTCCATCCTATCCAATCCTATATCCTATCCTCTATCCTATCCTCTATCCTATCCTATCCGCTAACCCTATCCTATACTCTATCCTATAATATCCCTTATAATATCCTATCCTCTATCCTATCCTATCCTCTATCCTATCCTATCCTCTATCCTATCCTATTCTCCAGCCTCTATCCTATCCTCTATCCCACGCTACCCTGCATCTTCTATCGTATCATCTATCCTATCCTATCCTCTATCCTATCCTATCCTCCATTCTATCGTATCGTCTATCCTATCCTATCCTCTAAACTATCCACTCCTCCATCCTATCCTCTATCGTATCCTCTATCCTATCCTACTCTATCCTCTATCCTATACTATCCTCTATCCTATCCTATCCTCTATCCTATCCTATCCCCTATACTATCCTATCCTCTATGCTATCCTATCGTCTATCATAACCTATCATCCATCGCACCCTCTATCGTATATCCTATCTTATCCTCTATCCTATCCTATCCTATCCATCCTATCCTATCCTCAATCCTATCTTATTCACTATCCTATCGTATCCTCTATAATATCCTATCATCCATCCTATCCTCTATCCTTTATCCTATCCTATCCTCCATCCTATCCTCTATCCTATCCTATCCTCTATCCTATCCTATCCTCTATCCTATAATATCCTATATCCTATCCTATTATCTATCCTATATCCTATCCTATCCTCTATCCAATCCTACCCTCAATCCTATCCTATCCTATCCTATCCATCCTATCCTATCCTCAATCGTATCGTATTCATTATCCTATCCTATCCTCTATCCTATACTATCCTCTATCCTATAATATCCCATATCCTATCCTACTCTCTATCCTATATCATATCCTATTCTCTATCCTATATCCTATCCTATTCTGTATCCTATCCTATACTCTATCCTATCCTATCCTGCATCCTCTATCCTATACTCTATCCTATCCTCTGTCCTATCCTATCCTCTATCCTATACTCTATCCTATCCTCTGTCCTATCCTATCCTCTATCCTATACTATGCTCTATCCTATGCTATCCTATCCTCTATCCTATCCTATCCTCTATCCTATACTATCCTCTATCCTATCCTATCCTCTATCCTATCCTATCCTCTATCGTCTCCTGTCCTCTATCCTATCCAATCCCCTATCCTATCCTCTATCGTCTCCTATCATCTATCCTATCCAATCCCCTATCCTATCCTCTATCCTATCCTATCCTATCCGATCCTCTATCCTATGCTATCCTCTATCGTATCCTATCCTCTATGCTATCCACTATCCTATCCTATCCTCAATCCTATAATATCATCTTACCTATTCTATTCTCTATCCTATCCTATCCTCCACCCTATCCTATTTTGAATCCTATCCTATACTGCATCCTATAATATCCTCTATCGTAACCTATCCTCTATCCTATCCAATCGTATATTCTGTATCCTATCTTATCCTATCCTCTATCGTATCCTATCCTCTATCCTATACAATCCTATATCCTATCCTCTATCCTATCCTATCCTCTATCCGATTCTCTATCCTATCCTATCCTCTATCGTATCCTATCCTCTATGCTATCCAATCCGATATTCCTATCCTCTACCCTATCCAATCCTCTACCCTATCCAATCCTCTATCCTATCCACTATCCTATCCTATCCTCAATCCTATAATATCATCTTTCCTATTCTATTCTCTATCCTATCCTATCCTCCACCCTATCCTATCTTCAATCCTATCCTATACTCCATCCTATAATATCCTCTATCGTATCCTATCCTCCATCCTATCCAATCCTATATCCTATCCTCTATCCTATCCTCTATCCTATCCTATCCGCTAACCCTATCCTATACTCTATCCTATAATATCCCTTATAATATCCTATCCTCTATCCTATCCTATCCTCTATCCTATCCTATCCTCTATCCTATCCTATCCTCTATCCTATCCTATCCTCTATCCTATCCTATCCTCTATCCTATCCTATCCTCTATCCTATCCTATCCTCTATCCTATCCAATCCCCTATCCTATCCAATCCTATATCCTATCCTCTATCCTATCCTATCCTATCCGATCCTCTATCCTATCCTATCCTCTATCGTATCCTATCCTCTATGCTATCCAATCCGATATTCCTATCCTCTATCCTATCCAATCACCTACCCTATCCAATCCTCTATCCTATCCAATCATCTATCCTATCCTATCCTCTATCCTATGATATCCTCTATCCTACGCTATCCTCTATCCTATCCAATCTTCTATCCTATCCTAACCTCTATCCTATCCTCTATCCTATCCTATCCTCTATCCTAGCCTATCCTCTATCCTATCCTATCCAATCCCCTATCGTATCCTATCCTCTATCCTATCCTATCCTCTATCCTATCCTATCCTCTATCATATCCTATCGTCTATCCTATCCTATCCTCTATCCTATCAAATCCCCTATCCTATCCTCTGTCCTATCCTATCCTCTATCCTATCCTATCCTCTATCCTATCCTATCCTCTATCCTATCCTATCCTCTATCCTATAAAATCCCCTATCCTATCCTCTGCCCTATCCTATCCTCTATCCTATCCTATCAGCTATCCTACCCTATCCTCTATCCTATCCTATCCTCTATCCTATTCTACCCTCTATCCTATCCTCTATCCTATCGTATCCTCTATCCTATCCTATCCTCTATCCTACGCTATCCTCTATCCTATTATATCCTCTATCCTATCCTATCCTCTATCCTATCCTATCCTCTATCCTATCAAATCCCCTGTCCTATCCTCTGTCCTATCCTATCCTCTATCCTATCCTATCCTCTATCCTATCCTATCCTCTATCCTATCCTATCCTCTATCCTATCCTACCGTCTATCCAATCCTCTATCCTATCCTATCCTCTATACTATTCTATCCTCTATCCTATCCTATCCTCTATCCTATCCTATCCGCTATCCTATAAAATCCCCTATCCTATCCTCTGCCCTATTCTATCCTCTATCCTATCCTATCAGCTATCCTGTCCTATCCTCTATCCTATCCCATCCTCTATCCTATTCTACCCTCTATCCTATCCTCTATCCTATCGTATCCTCAATCCTATCCTATCCTCTATCCTACGCTATCCTCTATCCTAACCTATCCTCTATCCTATCCTATCCTCTATCCTATCCTATCTTCTATCCTATCCTATCCTCTATCCTATCAATTCCCCTATCCTATCCAATCCTGTATCCTATCCAATCCTCTATCCTATCCTATCATCTATCCTATCCTGTCCTCTATCCTATGATATCCTCTATCCTATCCTATCATCTATCCTATCCTATCCTCTATCCTATCCTATCCTCTATCCTATCCTATCCTCTATCCTATCCTATCCTCTATCCTATCCTATTCTCTATCCTATCCTATCTTCTATCCTATCCTATCGTCTATCCTATCAAATCCCCTATCCTATCCTGTATCCTATCCAATCCTCTATCCTATCCTGTATCCTATCCAATCCTCTATCCTATCCTATCATCTATCCACAATCCTATCCTTTCCTGTATCCAATCCTATCCTCAATCCTATCCTTTCCTGTATCCTATCCTATCCTCTATCCTCTATCCCATCCAATCCTCTATCCTATCCTATCCTCTATACTATCCTATCCTCTATCCTATCCTCTATCCAATCCTCTGTCCTATCCTATCCTCTATCCTATCCTATACTCTATCCTATCGTATCCTCTATCCTATCCTATCCTCTATCCTACGCTATCCTCTATCCTATCCAATCCTCTATCCTATCCTATCCTCTATCCTATCCTATCATCTATCCTATCCTATCCTCTATCCTATCCTGTCCTCTATCCTATCCTATCCTCTATCCTATCCTATCCTCTATCCTATCCTCTCCTCTATCCTATCCTATTCTCTATCGTATCCTATCATCTATCCTCAATCCTATCCTTTCCTGTATCCTATCCTATCCTCTATCCTATCAAATCCTCTGTCGTATCCTATCCTCTATCCTATCCTATCCTCTATCCTATCCTATCCTCTATCTTATGCTATCCTCTATCCTATCCTATCCTCTATCCTATCCTATCATCTATCCTATCCTACCCTCTATCCTATCCTATCCTCCATGCTATCCTATCCTCTATCCTATCCTATCCTCTATCCCATCCTATCCTCTATCCTATCCTATCCTCTATCCTATCCTATCTTCTATCCTATCCTAGCCTCTATCCTATCCTATCCTCTATCCTATCCTATCCTCTATCCTATCCTATCCTCTATCCTATCCTATCCTCTATCCTATCCTATCCTCTATCCTATCCTCTATCCTATCCTATCCTCTATCCTATCCTATCCTCTATCCTATCCTATCCTCTATCCTATCCTATCCTCTATCCTATCCTATCCTCTATCCTATCCTATCCTCTATCCTATCCTATCCTCTATCCTATCCTATCCTCTATCCTATCCTATCCTCTATCCTATCCTATCCTCTATCCTATCCTATCCTCTATCCTATCCTATCCTTTCCTGTATCATATCCAATCCTCTATCCTATCCTGTCCTCTATCCTATCCTATCCTCTATCCTATCCTATCCAATCCCGTATCCTATCCTCTATTCTATCCTATCCTGTATCCAATCCTATCCTCAATCCTATCCATTCCTGTATCCTATCCTATCCTCTATCCTATCAAATCCTCTGTCCTATCCTATCCTCTATCCTATCGAATCCCCTATCCTATCCTCTATCCTATCCTACCCTCTATCCTATCCTATCATCTATCCTATCCTATCCTCTATCCTATGATATCTTCTATCCTATCCTATCATCTATCCTATCCTATCCTCTATCCTATCCTATCCTCTATCCTATCCTATCCTCTATCCTATCCTATCCTCTATCCTATCCTATTCTCTATCCTATCCTATCTTCTATCCTATCATATACTCTATCCTATCAAATCCCCTATCCTATCCTCTATCCTATCTTATCCTCTGTCCTATCTAATCCTCTATCCTATCCTATCCTCTATCCTATCCTATACTCTATCCTATCCTATCCCCTATCCTATCCTATCTTCTATCCTATCCTATCCTCTATCCTATCTAATCCCCTATCCTATCCTCTATCCTATCCTATCCTGTATCCTATCCAATCCTCTATCCTAACCTCTGTCCTATCCTATCCTCTATCCTACCCTATCCTCTATCCTATCCTATCCTCTATCCTATCCTATCCTCTATCCTATCCTATCCTCTATCCTATCAAATCCCCTATCCTATCCTCTATCATATCCTATCCTGTATCCTATCCAATCCTCTATCCTATCCTATCATCTATCCTCAATCCTATCCTTTCCTGTATCCTATCCAATCCTCTATCCTATCCTATCCTCTATCCTATCCTGTCCTCTATCCTATCCTATCCTCTATCCTATCCTATCCTCTATCCTATCCTATCCTCTATCCTATCCTATCCTCTATCCTATTCTATCCTCTATCCTATCCTACCGTCTATCCAATCCTCTATCCTATCCTATCCTCTATCCTATTCTATCCTCTATCCTATCCTATCCTCTATCCTATCCTATCCTCTATCCTATAAAATCCCCTATCCTATCCTCTGCCCTATCCTATCCTCTATCCTATCCTATCAGCTATCCTATCCTATCCTCTATCCTATCCCATCCTCTATCCTATTCTACCCTCTATCCTATCCTCTATCCTATCGTATCCTCTATCCTATCCTATCCTCTATCCTACGCTATCCTCTATCCTATCCTATCCTCTATCCTATCCTATCCTCTATCCTATCCTATCTTCTATCCTATCCTATCCTCTATCCTATCAATTCCCCTATCCTATCCAATCCTGTATCCTATCCAATCCTCTATCCTATCCTATCATCTATCCTATCCTATCCTCTATCCTATGATATCCTCTATCCTATCTTATCATCTATCCTATCCTATCCTCTATCCTATCCTATCCTCTATCCTATCCTATCCTCTATCCTATCCTATTCTCTATCGTATCCTATCTTCTATCCTATCCTATCCTCTATCCTATCCTATCCTCTATCCTATCCTATACTCTATCCTATCCTATCTTCTATCCTATCCTAGCCTCTATCCTATCCTATCCTCTATCCTATCCTCTATCCTATCCTATCCTCTATCCTATCCTATCCTCTATCCTATCCTATCTTCTATCCTTTCCTATCCTCTATCCTATCCTCTATCCAATCCTCCATCCTATCCTATCCTCTATCCTATCCTATCCTCTATCCTATCCTATCCTCTATCCTATCAAATCCCCTATCCTATCCTCTGTCCTATCCTATCCTCTATCCTATCCTATCCTCTATCCTATCCTATCCTTTCCTGTATCATATCCAATCCTCTATCCTATCCTGTCCTCTATCCTATCCTATCCTCTATCCTATCCTATCCTCTATCCTATCCTATCCTCTATCCTATCCTATCCTCTATCCTATCCTATCCTCTATCCTATCCTATCATCTATCCTATCCTACCCTCTATCCTATCCTATCCTCCATCCTATCCTATCCTCTATCCTATCCTATCCTCTATCCTATCCTATCCTCTATCCTATCCTATCCTCTATCCTATCCTATCTTCTATCCTATCCTAGCCTCTATCCTATCCTATCCTCTATCCTATCCTCTATCCTATCCTATCCTCTATCCAATCATATCCTCTATCCTATCCTATCTTCTATCCTTTCCTATCCTCTATCCTATCCTCTATTCAATCCTCCATCCTATCCTATCCTCTATCCTATCCTATCCTCTATCCTATCAAATCCCCTATCCTATCCTCTGTCCTATCCTATCCTCTATCCTATCCTATCCTCTATCCTATCCTATTCTCTATCCTATCCTATCTTCTATCCTATCCTATCCTCTATCCTATCAAATCCCCTATCCTATGCTCTATCCTATCCTATCCTCTGTCCTATCTAATCCTCTATCCTATCCTATCCTCTATCCTATCCTATCCTCTATCCTATCCTATCCTCTATCCTATCCTATCCTCTATCCTATCCTATCCTCTATCCTATCCTATCCTCTATCCTATCCTATCCTTTCCTGTATCATATCCAATCCTCTATCCTATCCTGTCCTCTATCCTATCCTATCCTCTATCCTATCCTATCCAATCCCGTAACCTATCCTCTATTCTATCCTATCGTGTATCCAATCCTATCCTCAATCCTATCCATTCCTGTATCCTATCCTATCCTCTATCCTATCAAATCCTCTGTCCTATCCTATCCTCTATCCTATCGAATCCTATATCCTATCCTCTATCCTATCCTATCCTCTATCCTATCCTATCCTCTATCCTATCCTATCTTCTATCCTATCCTATCCTCTATCCTATCCTATCCTCTATCCTATCCTATCTTCTATCCTATCCTATCCTCTATCCTATCAATTCCCCTATCCTATACAATCCTGTATCCTATCCAATCCTCTATCCTATCCTATCATCTATCCTATCCTATCCTCTATCCTATGATATCCTCTATCCTATCCTATCATCTATCCTATCCTATCCTCTATCCTATCCTATCCTCTATCCTATCCTATCCCCTATCCTATCCTATTCTCGAATCCTATCCTATCTTCTATCCTATCCTATCCTCTATCCTATCCTATCCTCTATCCTATCCTATCCTCTATCCTATCCTATCTTCTATCCTATCCTAGCCTCTATCCTATCCTATCCTCTATCCTATCCTCTATCCTATCCTATCCTCTATCCTATCCTATCCTCTATCCTATCCTATCTTCTATCCTTTCCTATCCTCTATCCTATCCTCTATCCAATCCTCCATCCTATCCTATCCTCTATCCTATCCTATCCTCTATCCTATCCTATCCTCTATCCTATCAAATCCCCTATCCTATCCTCTGTCCTATCCTATCCTCTATCCTATCCTATCCTCTATCCTATCCTATCCTTTCCTGTATCATATCCAATCCTCTATCCTATCCTGTCCTCTATCCTATCCTATCCTCTATCCTATCCTATCCTCTATCCTATCCTATCCTCTATCCTATCCTATCCTCTATCCTATCCTATCCTCTATCCTATCCTATCATCTATCCTATCCTACCCTCTATCCTATCCTATCCTCCATCCTATCCTATCCTCTATCCTATCCTATCCTCTATCCTATCCTATCCTCTATCCTATCCTATCCTCTATCCTATCCTATCTTCTATCCTATCCTAGCCTCTATCCTATCCTATCCTCTATCCTATCCTCTATCCTATCCTATCCTCTATCCAATCATATCCTCTATCCTATCCTATCTTCTATCCTTTCCTATCCTCTATCCTATCCTCTATTCAATCCTCCATCCTATCCTATCCTCTATCCTATCCTATCCTCTATCCTATCCTATCCTCTATCCTATCAAATCCCCTATCCTATCCTCTGTCCTATCCTATCCTCTATCCTATCCTATCCTCTATCCTATCCTATTCTCTATCCTATCCTATCTTCTATCCTATCCTATCCTCTATCCTATCAAATCCCCTATCCTATGCTCTATCCTATCCTATCCTCTGTCCTATCTAAACCTCTATCCTATCCTATCCTCTATCCTATCCTATCCTCTATCCTATCCTATCCTCTATCCTATCCTATCCTCTATCCTATCCTATCCTCTATCCTATCCTATCCTCTATCCTATCCTATCCTTTCCTGTATCATATCCAATCCTCTATCCTATCCTGTCCTCTATCCTATCCTATCCTCTATCCTATCCTATCCAATCCCGTAACCTATCCTCTATTCTATCCTATCGTGTATCCAATCCTATCCTCAATCCTATCCATTCCTGTATCCTATCCTATCCTCTATCCTATCAAATCCTCTGTCCTATCCTATCCTCTATCCTATCGAATCCTATATCCTATCCTCTATCCTATCCTATCCTCTATCCTATCCTATCCTCTATCCTATCCTATCTTCTATCCTATCCTATCCTCTATCCTATCCTATCCTCTATCCTATCCTATCTTCTATCCTATCCTATCCTCTATCCTATCAATTCCCCTATCCTATACAATCCTGTATCCTATCCAATCCTCTATCCTATCCTATCATCTATCCTATCCTATCCTCTATCCTATGATATCCTCTATCCTATCCTATCATCCATCCTATCCTATCCTCTATCCTATCCTATCCTCTATCCTATCCTATCCCCTATCCTATCCTATTCTCGAATCCTATCCTATCTTCTATCCTATCCTATCCTCTATCCTATCCTATCCTCTATCCTATACTATGCTCTATCCTATGCTATCCTATCCTCTATCCTATCCTATCCTCTATCCTATACTATCCTCTATCCTATCCTATCCTCTATCCTATCCTATCCTCTATCGTCTCCTGTCCTCTATCCTATCCAATCCCCTATCCTATCCTCTATCGTCTCCTATCATCTATCCTATCCAATCCCCTATCCTATCCTCTATCCTATCCTATCCTATCCGATCCTCTATCCTATGCTATCCTCTATCGTATCCTATCCTCTATGCTATCCACTATCCTATCCTATCCTCAATCCTATAATATCATCTTACCTATTCTATTCTCTATCCTATCCTATCCTCCACCCTATCCTATTTTGAATCCTATCCTATACTGCATCCTATAATATCCTCTATCGTAACCTATCCTCTATCCTATCCAATCGTATATTCTGTATCCTATCTTATCCTATCCTCTATCGTATCCTATCCTCTATCCTATACAATCCTATATCCTATCCTCTATCCTATCCTATCCTCTATCCGATTCTCTATCCTATCCTATCCTCTATCGTATCCTATCCTCTATGCTATCCAATCCGATATTCCTATCCTCTATCCTATCCAATCCTCTATCCTATCCAATCCTCTATCCTATCCACTATCCTATCCTATCCTCAATCCTATAATATCATCTTTCCTATTCTATTCTCTATCCTATCCTATCCTCCACCCTATCCTATCTTCAATCCTATCCTATACTCCATCCTATAATATCCTCTATCGTATCCTATCCTCCATCCTATCCAATCCTATATCCTATCCTCTATCCTATCCTCTATCCTATCCTATCCGCTAACCCTATCCTATACTCTATCCTATAATATCCCTTATAATATCCTATCCTCTATCCTATCCTATCCTCTATCCTATCCTATCCTCTATCCTATCCTATTCTCCAGCCTCTATCCTATCCTCTATCCCACGCTACCCTGCATCTTCTATCGTATCATCTATCCTATCCTATCCTCTATCCTATCCTATCCTCCATTCTATCGTATCGTCTATCCTATCCTATCCTCTAAACTATCCACTCCTCCATCCTATCCTCTATCGTATCCTCTATCCTATCCTACTCTATCCTCTATCCTATACTATCCTCTATCCTATCCTATCCTCTATCCTATCCTATCCCCTATACTATCCTATCCTCTATGCTATCCTATCGTCTATCATAACCTATCATCCATCGCACCCTCTATCGTATATCCTATCTTATCCTCTATCCTATCCTATCCTATCCATCCTATCCTATCCTCAATCCTATCTTATTCACTATCCTATCGTATCCTCTATAATATCCTATCATCCATCCTATCCTCTATCCTTTATCCTATCCTATCCTCCATCCTATCCTCTATCCTATCCTATCCTCTATCCTATCCTATCCTCTATCCTATAATATCCTATATCCTATCCTATTATCTATCCTATATCCTATCCTATCCTCTATCCAATCCTACCCTCAATCCTATCCTATCCTATCCTATCCATCCTATCCTATCCTCTATCCTATACTATCCTCTATCCTATAATATCCCATATCCTATCCTACTCTCTATCCTATATCATATCCTATTCTCTATCCTATATCCTATCCTATTCTGTATCCTATCCTATACTCTATCCTATCCTATCCTGCATCCTCTATCCTATACTCTATCCTATCCTCTGTCCTATCCTATCCTCTATCCTATACTATGCTCTATCCTATGCTATCCTATCCTCTATCCTATCCTATCCTCTATCCTATACTATCCTCTATCCTATCCTATCCTCTATCCTATCCTATCCTCTATCGTCTCCTGTCCTCTATCCTATCCAATCCCCTATCCTATCCTCTATCGTCTCCTATCATCTATCCTATCCAATCCCCTATCCTATCCTCTATCCTATCCTATCCTATCCGATCCTCTATCCTATGCTATCCTCTATCGTATCCTATCCTCTATGCTATCCACTATCCTATCCTATCCTCAATCCTATAATATCATCTTACCTATTCTATTCTCTATCCTATCCTATCCTCCACCCTATCCTATTTTGAATCCTATCCTATACTGCATCCTATAATATCCTCTATCGTAACCTATCCTCTATCCTATCCAATCGTATATTCTGTATCCTATCTTATCCTATCCTCTATCGTATCCTATCCTCTATCCTATACAATCCTATATCCTATCCTCTATCCTATCCTATCCTCTATCCGATTCTCTATCCTATCCTATCCTCTATCGTATCCTATCCTCTATGCTATCCAATCCGATATTCCTATCCTCTATCCTATCCAATCCTCTACCCTATCCAATCCTCTATCCTATCCACTATCCTATCCTATCCTCAATCCTATAATATCATCTTTCCTATTCTATTCTCTATCCTATCCTATCCTCCACCCTATCCTATCTTCAATCCTATCCTATACTCCATCCTATAATATCCTCTATCGTATCCTATCCTCCATCCTATCCAATCCTATATCCTATCCTCTATCCTATCCTCTATCCTATCCTATCCGCTAACCCTATCCTATACTCTATCCTATAATATCCCTTATAATATCCTATCCTCTATCCTATCCTATCCTCTATCCTATCCTATCCTCTATCCTATCCTATCCTGTATCCTATCCTCTCCTATCCTCTATCCTATCCTATCCTCTATCATATCCCATCATCCATCCTATCCTCTATCGTCTATCCTATCCTATACTCTATCCCATCTTATCCTTTATCCTATTCTATCCTCTATCCCATCTTATCCTCTATCCTATCCTATCCTCCATCCTCTATCCTATACTCTATCCTATCCTATCCTCCATCCTATCGTATTCAATATAATATCCTATCCTCTATCCTATCCTATCCTCCATCCTACCCTATCCTCTATCATATCGTATCCTCCATCCTATGCTATCATATCCTCTATACTACGGTACCCTCCATCTTCTATCGTAGCATCTATCCTATCCTCCATCCTATCCTATCCTCTATCCTATCCTATCCTGTATCCTATCGTCTCCTATCCTCTATCCTATCCTATCCTCTATCATATCCCATCATCCATCCTATCCTCTATCGTCTATCCTATCCTATCCTCCATCCTCTATCCTATACTCTATCCTATCCTCTATCCTATCCTATCTTCTATCCTATCCTATCCTCTATCCTATCCTATCCTCCATCCTATCCTATCCTCTAACCTATCCTATCCTCTATCCTTTCCTATCAACCATCCTTTCCTCTATCATCTATCCTATACTATCCTCCATCCTATCCTATCCTATCCTCCATCCTCTATCCTATACTCTATACTATCCTATCCTCAATCCTATCGTATTCAATATAATATCCTAACCTCTATCCTATCCTATCCTCCATCCTACCCTATCCTCTATCCAATCGTATCCTCAATCCTATTCTATCCTCTATCCTATCCTATCCTCTATCCTATCCTATCCTCTATCCTATCCTATCCTCTATTCTATCCTATCCTGTATCCTATCGTCTCCTATCCTCTATCCTATCCTATCCTCTATCATATCCCATCATCCATCCTATCCTCTATCGTCTATCCTATCCTATCCTCCATCCTCTATCCTATACTCTATCCTATCCTCTATCCTATCCTATCTTCTATCCTATCCTATCCTCTATCCTATCCTATCCTCCATCCTATCCTATCCTCTATCCTTTATCCTATCCTATCCTCCATCCTATCCTCTATCCTGTCCTATCCTTTATCCTGTCCTATCCTCTATCCTATCCTATCCTATATCCTATCCTCTTCTCTATCCTACATCCTATCCTATTCTCTATCCTATATCCTATCCTATTCTGTATCCTATCCTATACTCTATACTATCCTATCCTCTATCCTATCCTATCCTCTATCCTATCCTATCCTCTATCCTATCCTATCCTCTATCCTATCCTATCCTCTATCCTACCCTATCCTCTATCCTATCCTATCCACTATCCTATCCGATCCTCTATCCTACCTTCTATCCTAACCTATCCTCAATCCTATCCTATCCACTATCCTATAATATCCTCTACCCCATACTCTATGCTATCCTATCCTCTATCCTATCCTATCCTCTATTCTATCCTATCCTCTATCCTATCCTAGGCTCAATCCTATCCTATCCTCTATCCTATCCTATCCTCCATCCTATCCTCTATCCTATCCTATCCTCTATCCTATCCTATCCTCTATTCTATCCTATCCTCTATCCTATCCTATCCTCCATCCTATCCTATCTTCTATCCTATGCTATCCTCTATACTATCCTATCCTCCAACCTACCCTATCCTCTATCATATGTTATCCTCTATCCTATCCTATCCTCTATCCTATAATATCCTATATACTATCCTATTATCTATCCTATATCCTATCCTATTCTCTATCCAATCCTATACTCTGTACTATCCTATCCTCTGTTATATCCTATCATCCATCCTATCCTATCCTCTATTGTATATTATCCTCTATCCTATCCTATCCTCCATCCTCTATCCTATACTCTATCCTATCCTATCCTCTATCCTATCCTATCCTCTATCCCATCCTCTCCTCTATCCTATCCTATCCTCTTTAATATCCTATTATCCATCCTATCCTCTATCGTCTATCCTATCCTATCCTCTATCCTAACCTATCCTATCCTCTATCATATCCTATCATCCATCCTATCCTATCATCTATCCTATCCTATCCTCTATCCTATAATATCCTATATCCTATCCTATTCTCCATCCCATATCATATATTATTCTCTATCCTATATCCTATCCTATTCTGTATCCTATCCTATACTCTATACTATCCTATCCTCTAGCCTATCCTATCCTGCATCCTCTATCCTATACTCTATCCTATCCTCTGACATATCCTATCATCCAACCTACCCTATCCTTTATCCTATCTTATCCTCTATCCTATCCTATCCTCCATCCTCTATCCTATACTCTATCCAATCCTATCCTCTCTCCTATCCACTCCTCCATAATATCCTCTATCGTATCCTCTATCCTATCCTACCCTATCCTCTATCCTATACTATCCTCTATCCTATCCTATCCTCTATCCTATCCTGTCCCCTATACTATCCTATCCTCTATGCTATCCTATCCTCTATCATAACCTATCATCCATCCCATCCTCTATCGTATATCCTATCTTATCCTCTATCCTATCCTATCCTCCATCCTCTATCCTATACTCTATCCTATCCTCTATCCTATCCTATCCTCTATCCTATCCTATCCTCTATCATATCGTATCCTCTATCCTATCCTATCATCCATCGCATCCTCTATCGTCTATCCTACCCTATCCTCTATCATATCGTATCCTCTATCCTATCCTATCCTCTATCCTATAATATCCTATATCCTATCCTATTATCTGTCCTATATCCTATATCCTATTATCTATCCTCTGTACTATCCTATCCTCTGTTATATCCTATCATCCATCCTACCCCATCCTCTATCCTATTTTATCCTCTATCCAATCCTACCCTCAATCCTATCCTATCCTCCATCCTATCCTATCCTCAATCCTATCGTATTCACTATCCTATCCTATCCTCTATCATATCCTATCATCCATCCTATCCTCTATCCTTTATCCTATCCTATCCTCCATCCTATCCTCTATCCTATCCTATCCTTTATCCTGTCCTATCCTCTATCCTATCCTATCCTATATCCTATCCTATTCTCTATCCTACATCCTATCCTATTCTCTATCCTATATCCTATCCTATTCTGTATCCTATCCTATACTCTATACTATCCTATCCTCTA
Source organism: Halictus rubicundus (assembly GCF_050948215.1). NCBI lineage: Eukaryota > Metazoa > Arthropoda > Insecta > Hymenoptera > Halictidae > Halictus > Halictus rubicundus. The sequence goes on from NW_027488615.1 coordinate 629,647, forward strand.
TCCTATCCTATCCTCTATCCTATCCTATCCTCTATCCTATCCTATCCTCTATCCTATCCTATCCTCTATCCTACCCTATCCTCTATCCTATCCTATCCACTATCCTATCCTATCCTCTATCCTACCTTCTATCCTAACCTATCCTCAATCCTATCCTATCCACTATCCTATAATATCCTCTACCCCATACTCTATGCTATCCTATCCTCTATCCTATCCTATCCTCTAGCCTGTCCTATCCTGCATCCTCTATCCTATACTCTATCCTATCATCTGTCCTATCCTATCCTCTATCCTATCCTATCCTCTATCCTATCCTTTCCTCTATCCTATCCTATCCTCTATCATATCCTATCGTCTATCCTATCCTATCCTATCCTTTATCCCATCCTATCCGCTATCATATCCTATCATCCATCCTATCCTATCATCTATCATATCGTATCAACTATCCTATCCTATCCTCTATCCTATCCTATCCTCTTTCCTATCCTATCCTCTATCATATCGTATCATCCATCCTATCCTCTATCCTATCCTATCCTCTATCCTATCCTATCATCCATCCTATCCTCTATCCTATCTTATCCTCTATCTTATCCTATCCTCTATCCTATCCTCTTATCTATCCTATATCACATCCTATTCTCTATCCAATCCTATACCCTATACTATCCTATCCTCTGTCATATCCTATCTTCTATCCTATCCTATCCTCTATCCTATAATATCCTATATCCTATCCTATTATCTATCCTATATCCTATCCTATCCTCTATCCAATCCTACCCTCAATCCTATCCTATCCTATCCTATCCATCCTATCCTATCCTCAATCGTATCGTATTCATTATCCTATCCTATCCTCTATCCTATACTATCCTCTATCCTATAATATCCCATATCCTATCCTACTCTCTATCCTATATCATATCCTATTCTCTATCCTATATCCTATCCTATTCTGTATCCTATCCTATACTCTATCCTATCCTATCCTGCATCCTCTATCCTATACTCTATCCTATCCTCTGTCCTATCCTATCCTCTATCCTATACTCTATCCTATCCTCTGTCCTATCCTATCCTCTATCCTATACTATGCTCTATCCTATGCTATCCTATCCTCTATCCTATCCTATCCTCTATCCTATACTATCCTCTATCCTATCCTATCCTCTATCCTATCCTATCCTCTATCGTCTCCTGTCCTCTATCCTATCCAATCCCCTATCCTATCCTCTATCGTCTCCTATCATCTATCCTATCCAATCCCCTATCCTATCCTCTATCCTATCCTATCCTATCCGATCCTCTATCCTATGCTATCCTCTATCGTATCCTATCCTCTATGCTATCCACTATCCTATCCTATCCTCAATCCTATAATATCATCTTACCTATTCTATTCTCTATCCTATCCTATCCTCCACCCTATCCTATTTTGAATCCTATCCTATACTGCATCCTATAATATCCTCTATCGTAACCTATCCTCTATCCTATCCAATCGTATATTCTGTATCCTATCTTATCCTATCCTCTATCGTATCCTATCCTCTATCCTATACAATCCTATATCCTATCCTCTATCCTATCCTATCCTCTATCCGATTCTCTATCCTATCCTATCCTCTATCGTATCCTATCCTCTATGCTATCCAATCCGATATTCCTATCCTCTATCCTATCCAATCCTCTACCCTATCCAATCCTCTATCCTATCCACTATCCTATCCTATCCTCAATCCTATAATATCATCTTTCCTATTCTATTCTCTATCCTATCCTATCCTCCACCCTATCCTATCTTCAATCCTATCCTATACTCCATCCTATAATATCCTCTATCGTATCCTATCCTCCATCCTATCCAATCCTATATCCTATCCTCTATCCTATCCTCTATCCTATCCTATCCGCTAACCCTATCCTATACTCTATCCTATAATATCCCTTATAATATCCTATCCTCTATCCTATCCTATCCTCTATCCTATCCTATCCTCTATCCTATCCTATTCTCCAGCCTCTATCCTATCCTCTATCCCACGCTACCCTGCATCTTCTATCGTATCATCTATCCTATCCTATCCTCTAGCCTATCCTATCCTCCATTCTATCGTATCGTCTATCCTATCCTATCCTCTAAACTATCCACTCCTCCATCCTATCCTCTATCGTATCCTCTATCCTATCCTACTCTATCCTCTATCCTATACTATCCTCTATCCTATCCTATCCTCTATCCTATCCTATCCCCTATACTATCCTATCCTCTATGCTATCCTATCGTCTATCATAACCTATCATCCATCGCACCCTCTATCGTATATCCTATCTTATCCTCTATAATATCCTATCCTATCCATCCTATCCTATCCTCAATCCTATCTTATTCACTATCCTATCGTATCCTCTATAATATCCTATCATCCATCCTATCCTCTATCCTTTATCCTATCCTATCCTCCATCCTATCCTCTATCCTATCCTATCCTCTATCCTATCCTATCCTCTATCCTATAATATCCTATATCCTATCCTATTATCTATCCTATATCCTATCCTATCCTCTATCCAATCCTACCCTCAATCCTATCCTATCCTATCCTATCCATCCTATCCTATCCTCAATCGTATCGTATTCATTATCCTATCCTATCCTCTATCCTATACTATCCTCTATCCTATAATATCCCATATCCTATCCTACTCTCTATCCTATATCATATCCTATTCTCTATCCTATATCCTATCCTATTCTGTATCCTATCCTATACTCTATCCTATCCTATCCTGCATCCTCTATCCTATACTCTATCCTATCCTCTGTCCTATCCTATCCTCTATCCTATACTCTATCCTATCCTCTGTCCTATCCTATCCTCTATCCTATACTATGCTCTATCCTATGCTATCCTATCCTCTATCCTATCCTATCCTCTATCCTATACTATCCTCTATCCTATCCTATCCTCTATCCTATCCTATCCTCTATCGTCTCCTGTCCTCTATCCTATCCAATCCCCTATCCTATCCTCTATCGTCTCCTATCATCTATCCTATCCAATCCCCTATCCTATCCTCTATCCTATCCTATCCTATCCGATCCTCTATCCTATGCTATCCTCTATCGTATCCTATCCTCTATGCTATCCACTATCCTATCCTATCCTCAATCCTATAATATCATCTTACCTATTCTATTCTCTATCCTATCCTATCCTCCACCCTATCCTATTTTGAATCCTATCCTATACTGCATCCTATAATATCCTCTATCGTAACCTATCCTCTATCCTATCCAATCGTATATTCTGTATCCTATCTTATCCTATCCTCTATCGTATCCTATCCTCTATCCTATACAATCCTATATCCTATCCTCTATCCTATCCTATCCTCTATCCGATTCTCTATCCTATCCTATCCTCTATCGTATCCTATCCTCTATGCTATCCAATCCGATATTCCTATCCTCTATCCTATCCAATCCTCTACCCTATCCAATCCTCTATCCTATCCACTATCCTATCCTATCCTCAATCCTATAATATCATCTTTCCTATTCTATTCTCTATCCTATCCTATCCTCCACCCTATCCTATCTTCAATCCTATCCTATACTCCATCCTATAATATCCTCTATCGTATCCTATCCTCCATCCTATCCAATCCTATATCCTATCCTCTATCCTATCCTCTATCCTATCCTATCCGCTAACCCTATCCTATACTCTATCCTATAATATCCCTTATAATATCCTATCCTCTATCCTATCCTATCCTCTATCCTATCCTATCCTCTATCCTATCCTATCCTCTATCCTATCCTATCCTCTATCCTATCCTATCCTCTATCCTATCCTATCCTCTATCCTATCCTATCCTCTATCCTATCCAATCCCCTATCCTATCCAATCCTATATCCTATCCTCTATCCTATCCTATCCTATCCGATCCTCTATCCTATCCTATCCTCTATCGTATCCTATCCTCTATGCTATCCAATCCGATATTCCTATCCTCTATCCTATCCAATCACCTACCCTATCCAATCCTCTATCCTATCCAATCATCTATCCTATCCTATCCTCTATCCTATGATATCCTCTATCCTACGCTATCCTCTATCCTATCCAATCTTCTATCCTATCCTAACCTCTATCCTATCCTCTATCCTATCCTATCCTCTATCCTAGCCTATCCTCTATCCTATCCTATCCAATCCCCTATCGTATCCTATCCTCTATCCTATCCTATCCTCTATCCTATCCTATCCTCTATCATATCCTATCGTCTATCCTATCCTATCCTCTATCCTATCAAATCCCCTATCCTATCCTCTGTCCTATCCTATCCTCTATCCTATCCTATCCTCTATCCTATCCTATCCTCTATCCTATCCTATCCTCTATCCTATAAAATCCCCTATCCTATCCTCTGCCCTATCCTATCCTCTATCCTATCCTATCAGCTATCCTACCCTATCCTCTATCCTATCCTATCCTCTATCCTATTCTACCCTCTATCCTATCCTCTATCCTATCGTATCCTCTATCCTATCCTATCCTCTATCCTACGCTATCCTCTATCCTATTATATTCTCTATCCTATCCTATCCTCTATCCTATCCTATCCTCTATCCTATCAAATCCCCTGTCCTATCCTCTGTCCTATCCTATCCTCTATCCTATCCTATCCTCTATCCTATCCTATCCTCTATCCTATCCTATCCTCTATCCTATCCTACCGTCTATCCAATCCTCTATCCTATCCTATCCTCTATACTATTCTATCCTCTATCCTATCCTATCCTCTATCCTATCCTATCCGCTATCCTATAAAATCCCCTATCCTATCCTCTGCCCTATTCTATCCTCTATCCTATCCTATCAGCTATCCTGTCCTATCCTCTATCCTATCCCATCCTCTATCCTATTCTACCCTCTATCCTATCCTCTATCCTATCGTATCCTCAATCCTATCCTATCCTCTATCCTACGCTATCCTCTATCCTAACCTATCCTCTATCCTATCCTATCCTCTATCCTATCCTATCTTCTATCCTATCCTATCCTCTATCCTATCAATTCCCCTATCCTATCCAATCCTGTATCCTATCCAATCCTCTATCCTATCCTATCATCTATCCTATCCTGTCCTCTATCCTATGATATCCTCTATCCTATCCTATCATCTATCCTATCCTATCCTCTATCCTATCCTATCCTCTATCCTATCCTATCCTCTATCCTATCCTATCCTCTATCCTATCCTATTCTCTATCCTATCCTATCTTCTATCCTATCCTATCGTCTATCCTATCAAATCCCCTATCCTATCCTGTATCCTATCCAATCCTCTATCCTATCCTGTATCCTATCCAATCCTCTATCCTATCCTATCATCTATCCACAATCCTATCCTTTCCTGTATCCAATCCTATCCTCAATCCTATCCTTTCCTGTATCCTATCCTATCCTCTATCCTCTATCCCATCCAATCCTCTATCCTATCCTATCCTCTATCCTATCCTATCCTCTATCCTATCCTCTATCCAATCCTCTGTCCTATCCTATCCTCTATCCTATCCTATACTCTATCCTATCGTATCCTCTATCCTATCCTATCCTCTATCCTACGCTATCCTCTATCCTATCCAATCCTCTATCCTATCCTATCCTCTATCCTATCCTATCATCTATCCTATCCTATCCTCTATCCTATCCTGTCCTCTATCCTATCCTATCCTCTATCCTATCCTATCCTCTATCCTATCCTCTCCTCTATCCTATCCTATTCTCTATCGTATCCTATCATCTATCCTCAATCCTATCCTTTCCTGTATCCTATCCTATCCTCTATCCTATCAAATCCTCTGTCGTATCCTATCCTCTATCCTATCCTATCCTCTATCCTATCCTATCCTCTATCTTATGCTATCCTCTATCCTATCCTATCCTCTATCCTATCCTATCATCTATCCTATCCTACCCTCTATCCTATCCTATCCTCCATGCTATCCTATCCTCTTTCCTATCCTATCCTCTATCCCATCCTATCCTCTATCCTATCCTATCCTCTATCCTATCCTATCTTCTATCCTATCCTAGCCTCTATCCTATCCTATCCTCTATCCTATCCTCTATCCTATCCTATCCTCTATCCTATCCTATCCTCTATCCTATCCTATCCTCTATCCTATCCTCTATCCTATCCTATCCTCTATCCTATCCTATCCTCTATCCTATCCTATCCTCTATCCTATCCTATCCTCTATCCTATCCTATCCTCTATCCTATCCTATCCTCTATCCTATCCTATCCTCTATCCTATCCTATCCTCTATCCTATCCTATCCTCTATCCTATCCTATCCTCTATCCTATCCTATCCTTTCCTGTATCATATCCAATCCTCTATCCTATCCTGTCCCCTATCCTATCCTATCCTCTATCCTATCCTATCCAATCCCGTATCCTATCCTCTATTCTATCCTATCCTGTATCCAATCCTATCCTCAATCCTATCCATTCCTGTATCCTATCCTATCCTCTATCCTATCAAATCCTCTGTCCTATCCTATCCTCTATCCTATCGAATCCCCTATCCTATCCTCTATCCTATCCTACCCTCTATCCTATCCTATCCTCTATCCTATCCTATCTTCTATCCTATCCTATCCTCTATCCTATCAATTCCCCTATCCTATCCAATCCTGTATCCTATCCAATCCTCTATCCTATCCTATCATCTATCCTATCCTATCCTCTATCCTATGATATCTTCTATCCTATCCTATCATCTATCCTATCCTATCCTCTATCCTATCCTATCCTCTATCCTATCCTATCCTCTATCCTATCCTATCCTCTATCCTATCCTATTCTCTATCCTATCCTATCTTCTATCCTATCATATACTCTATCCTATCAAATCCCCTATCCTATCCTCTATCCTATCTTATCCTCTGTCCTATCTAATCCTCTATCCTATCCCATCCTCTATCCTATTCTACCCTCTATCCTATCCTCTATCCTATCGTATCCTCTATCCTATCCTATCCTCTATCCTACGCTATCCTCTATCCTATCCTATCCTCTATCCTATCCTATCCTCTATCCTATCCTATCTTCTATCCTATCCTATCCTCTATCCTATCAATTCCCCTATCCTATCCTTTCCTGTATCCTATCCTATCCTCTATCCTATCAAATCCTCTGTCGTATCCTATCCTCTATCCTATCCTATCCTATCCTCTATCCTATCCTATCCTCTATCCTATCAATTCCCCTACCCTATCCAATCCTCTATCCTATCCTATCATCTATCCTATCCTACCCTCTATCCTATCCTATCCTCCATCCTATCCTATCCTCTATCCTATCCTATCCTCTATCCTATCCAATCCTCTATCCTATCCTATCCTCTATCCTATCCTATCTTCTATCCTATCCTAGCCTCTATCCTATCCTATCCTCTATCCTATCCTCTATCCTATCCTCTATCCTATCCTATCCTCTATCCTATCCTATCCTCTATCCTATCCCATCCTCTATCCTATCCTATCTTCTATCCTTTCCTATCCTCTATCCTATCCTCTATCCAATCCTCCATCCTATCCTATCCTCTATCCTATCAAATCCCCTATCCTATCCTCTGTCCTATCCTATCCTCTATCCTATCCTATCCTCTATCCTATCCTATTCTCTATCCTATCCTATCTTCTATCCTATCCTATCCTCTATCCTATCCTATCCTCTATCCTATCCTATCTTCTATCCTATCCTATCAATTCCCCTATCCTATCCAATCCTGTATCCTATCCAATCCTCTATCCTATCCTATCATCTAACCTATCCTATCCTCTATCCTATGATATCTTCTATCCTATCCTATCATCTATCCTATCCTATCCTCTATCCTATCCTATCCTCTATCCTATCCTATCCTCTATCCTATCCTATCCTCTATCCTATCCTATCCTCTATCCTATCCTATTCTCTATCCTATCCTATCTTCTATCCTATCCTATACTCTATCCTATCAAATCCCCTATCCTATCCTCTATCCTATCTTATCCTCTGTCCTATCTAATCCTCTATCCTATCCTATCCTCTATCCTATCCTATCCTCTATCCTATCCAATCATCTATCCTATCCTATCCTCTAGCCTATGATATCCTCTATCCTATCCTATCCTCTATCCTATCCTACCCTCTATCCTATCCTATCCTCCATCCTATCCTATCCTCTATCCTATCCTATCCTCTATCCTATCCTATCCTCTATCCTATCCTATCCTCTATCCTATCCTATCTTCTATCCTATCCTATCCTCTATCCTATCCTATCCTCTATCCTATCCTATCTTCTATCCTATCCTATCAATTCCCCTATCCTATCCAATCCTGTATCCTATCCAATCCTCTATCCTATCCTATCATCTATCCTATCCTATCCTCTATCCTATGATATCTTCTATCCTATCCTATCATCTATCCTATCCTATCCTCTATCCTATCCTATCATCTATCCTATCCTATCCTCTATCCTATCCTATCCTCTATCCTATCCTATCCTCTATCCTATCCTATTCTCTATCCTATCCTATCTTCTATCCTATCCTATACTCTATCCTATCAAATCCCCTATCCTATCCTCTATCCTATCTTATCCTCTGTCCTATCTAATCCTCTATCCTATCCTATCCTCTATCCTATCCTATCCTCTATCCTATCCTATCCCCTATCCTATCCTATCTTCTATCCTATCCTATCCTCTATCCTATCTAATCCCCTATCCTATCCTCTATCCTATCCTATCCTGTATCCTATCCAATCCTCTATCCTATCCTCTGTCCTATCCTATCCTCTATCCTATCCTATCCTCTATCCTATCAAATCCTCTGTCCTATCCTATCCTCTATCCTATCCTATCCTCTATCCTATCATATCCTCTATCCTATCCTATCCTCTATCCTACGCTATCCTCTATCCTATCCAATCCTCTATCCTATCCTATCCTCTATCCTACGCTATCCTCTATCCTATCCTATCCTCTATCCTATCCTATCCTCTATCCTATCCTATCTTCTATCCTATCCTATCCTCTATCCTATCAATTCCCCTATCCTATCCTTTCCTGTATCCTATCCTATCCTCTATCCTATCAAATCCTCTGTCGTATCCTATCCTCTATCCTATCCTATCCTATCCTCTATCCTATCCTATCCTCTATCCTATCCTATCATCTATCCTATCCTACCCTCTATCCTATCCTATCCTCCATCCTATCCTATCCTCTATCCTATCCTATCCTCTATCCTATCCTATCCTCTATCCTATCCTATCCTCTATCCTATCCTATCTTCTATCCTATCCTAGCCTCTATCCTATCCTATCCTCTATCCTATCCTCTATCCTATCCTCTATCCTATCCTCTATCCTATCCTATCCTCTATCCTATCCTATCCTCTATCCTTTCCTATCTTCTATCCTTTCCTATCCTCTATCCTATCCTCTATCCAATCCTCCATCCTATCCTATCCTCTATCCTATCCTATCCTCTATCCTATCAAATCCCCTATCCTATCCTCTGTCCTATCCTATCCTCTATCCTATACTATCCTCTATCCTATCCTATTCTCTATCCTATCCTATCTTCTATCCTATCCTATCCTCTATCCTATCCTATCCTCCATCCTATCCTATCTTCTATCCTATCCTATTCTCTATCCTATCAATTCCCCTATCCTATCCAATCCTGTATCCTATCCAATCCTCTATCCTATCCTATCATCTATCCTATCCTATCCTCTATCCTATGATATCTTCTATCCTATCCTATCATCTATCCTATCCTATCCTCTATCCTATCCTATCCTCTATCCTATCCTATCCTCTATCCTATCCTATCCTCTATCCTATCCTATCCTCTATCCTATCCTATTCTCTATCCTATCCTATCTTCTATCCTATCCTATACTCTATCCTATCAAATCCCCTATCCTATCCTCTATCCTATCTTATCTTCTGTCCTATCTAATCCTCTATCCTATCCTATCCTCTATCCTATCCTATCCTCTATCCTATCCTATCCCCTATCCTATCCTATCTTCTATCCTATCCTATCCTCTATCCTATCTAATCCCCTATCCTATCCTCTATCCTATCCTATCCTGTATCCTATCCAATCCTCTATCCTATCCTCTGTCCTATCCTATCCTATCCTCTATCCTATCCTATCCTCTATCCTATCCTATCCCCTATCCTATCCTATCTTCTATCCTATCCTATCCTCTATCCTATCTAATCCCCTATCCTATCCTCTATCCTATCCTATCCTGTATCCTATCCAATCCTCTATCCTATCCTCTGTCCTATCCTATCCTCTATCCTATCCTATCCTCTATCCTATCAAATCCTCTGTCCTATCCTATCCTCTATCCTATCCTATCCTCTATCCTATCGTATCCTCTATCCTATCCTATCCTCTATCCTACGCTATCCTCTATCCTATCCAATCCTCTATCCTATCCTATCCTCTATCCTATCCTATCATCTATCCTATCCTATCCTCTATCCTATCCTGTCCTCTATCCTATCCTATCCTCTATCCTATCCTATCCTCTATCATATCCTATCCTGTATCCTATCCTATCCTCTATCCTATCCTATTCTCTATCCTATCCTATCTTCTATCCTATCCTATACTCTATCCTATCAAATCCGCTATCCTATCCTCTATCCTATCCTATCCTCTATCCTATCAAATCCTCTGTCCTATCCTATCCTCTATCCTATCCTATCCTCTATCCTATCGTATCCTCTATCCTATCCTATCCTCTATCCTATCCTATCCTCCATCCTATCCTATCCTCTATCCTATCCTATCCTCTATCCTATCCAATCCTCTATCCTATCCTATCCTCTATCCTATCCTATCTTCTATCCTATCCTAGCCTCTATCCTATCCTATCCTCTATCCTATCCTCTATCCTATCCTCTATCCTATCCTATCCTCTATCCTATCCTATCCTCTATCCTATCCCATCCTCTATCCTATCCTATCTTCTATCCTTTCCTATCCTCTATCCTATCCTCTATCCAATCCTCCATCCTATCCTATCCTCTATCCTATCAAATCCCCTATCCTATCCTCTGTCCTATCCTATCCTCTATCCTATCCTATCCTCTATCCTATCCTATTCTCTATCCTATCCTATCTTCTATCCTATCCTATCCTCTATCCTATCCTATCCTCTATCCTATCCTATCTTCTATCCTATCCTATCAATTCCCCTATCCTATCCAATCCTGTATCCTATCCAATCCTCTATCCTATCCTATCATCTATCCTATCCTATCCTCTATCCTATGATATCTTCTATCCTATCCTATCATCTATCCTATCCTATCCTCTATCCTATCCTATCCTCTATCCTATCCTATCCTCTATCCTATCCTATCCTCTATCCTATCCTATCCTCTATCCTATCCTATTCTCTATCCTATCCTATCTTCTATCCTATCCTATACTCTATCCTATCAAATCCCCTATCCTATCCTCTATCCTATCTTATCCTCTGTCCTATCTAATCCTCTATCCTATCCTATCCTCTATCCTATCCTATCCTCTATCCTATCCAATCATCTATCCTATCCTATCCTCTAGCCTATGATATCCTCTATCCTATCCTATCCTCCATCCTATCCTACCCTCTATCCTATCCTATCCTCCATCCTATCCTATCCTCTATCCTATCCTATCCTCTATCCTATCCTATCCTCTATCCTATCCTATCCTCTATCCTATCCTATCTTCTATCCTATCCTATCCTCTATCCTATCCTATCCTCTATCCTATCCTATCTTCTATCCTATCCTATCAATTCCCCTATCCTATCCAATCCTGTATCCTATCCAATCCTCTATCCTATCCTATCATCTATCCTATCCTATCCTCTATCCTATGATATCTTCTATCCTATCCTATCATCTATCCTATCCTATCCTCTATCCTATCCTATCATCTATCCTATCCTATCCTCTATCCTATCCTATCCTCTATCCTATCCTATCCTCTATCCTATCCTATTCTCTATCCTATCCTATCTTCTATCCTATCCTATACTCTATCCTATCAAATCCCCTATCCTATCCTCTATCCTATCTTATCCTCTGTCCTATCTAATCCTCTATCCTATCCTATCCTCTATCCTATCCTATCCTCTATCCTATCCTATCCCCTATCCTATCCTATCTTCTATCCTATCCTATCCTCTATCCTATCTAATCCCCTATCCTATCCTCTATCCTATCCTATCCTGTATCCTATCCAATCCTCTATCCTATCCTCTGTCCTATCCTATCCTCTATCCTATCCTATCCTCTATCCTATCAAATCCTCTGTCCTATCCTATCCTCTATCCTATCCTATCCTCTATCCTATCGTATCCTCTATCCTATCCTATCCTCTATCCTACGCTATCCTCTATCCTATCCAATCCTCTATCCTATCCTATCCTCTATCCTACGCTATCCTCTATCCTATCCTATCCTCTATCCTATCCTATCCTCTATCCTATCCTATCTTCTATCCTATCCTATCCTCTATCCTATCAATTCCCCTATCCTATCCTTTCCTGTATCCTATCCTATCCTCTATCCTATCAAATCCTCTGTCGTATCCTATCCTCTATCCTATCCTATCCTATCCTCTATCCTATCCTATCCTCTATCCTATCCTATCATCTATCCTATCCTACCCTCTATCCTATCCTATCCTCCATCCTATCCTATCCTCTATCCTATCCTATCCTCTATCCTATCCTATCCTCTATCCTATCCTATCCTCTATCCTATCCTATCTTCTATCCTATCCTAGCCTCTATCCTATCCTATCCTCTATCCTATCCTCTATCCTATCCTCTATCCTATCCTCTATCCTATCCTATCCTCTATCCTATCCTATCCTCTATCCTTTCCTATCTTCTATCCTTTCCTATCCTCTATCCTATCCTCTATCCAATCCTCCATCCTATCCTATCCTCTATCCTATCCTATCCTCTATCCTATCAAATCCCCTATCCTATCCTCTGTCCTATCCTATCCTCTATCCTATCCTATCCTCTATCCTATCCTATTCTCTATCCTATCCTATCTTCTATCCTATCCTATCCTCTATCCTATCCTATCCTCCATCCTATCCTATCTTCTATCCTATCCTATTCTCTATCCTATCAATTCCCCTATCCTATCCAATCCTGTATCCTATCCAATCCTCTATCCTATCCTATCATCTATCCTATCCTATCCTCTATCCTATGATATCTTCTATCCTATCCTATCATCTATCCTATCCTATCCTCTATCCTATCCTATCCTCTATCCTATCCTATCCTCTATCCTATCCTATCCTCTATCCTATCCTATCCTCTATCCTATCCTATTCTCTATCCTATCCTATCTTCTATCCTATCCTATACTCTATCCTATCAAATCCCCTATCCTATCCTCTATCCTATCTTATCTTCTGTCCTATCTAATCCTCTATCCTATCCTATCCTCTATCCTATCCTATCCTCTATCCTATCCTATCCCCTATCCTATCCTATCTTCTATCCTATCCTATCCTCTATCCTATCTAATCCCCTATCCTATCCTCTATCCTATCCTATCCTGTATCCTATCCAATCCTCTATCCTATCCTCTGTCCTATCCTATCCTATCCTCTATCCTATCCTATCCTCTATCCTATCCTATCCCCTATCCTATCCTATCTTCTATCCTATCCTATCCTCTATCCTATCTAATCCCCTATCCTATCCTCTATCCTATCCTATCCTGTATCCTATCCAATCCTCTATCCTATCCTCTGTCCTATCCTATCCTCTATCCTATCCTATCCTCTATCCTATCAAATCCTCTGTCCTATCCTATCCTCTATCCTATCCTATCCTCTATCCTATCGTATCCTCTATCCTATCCTATCCTCTATCCTACGCTATCCTCTATCCTATCCAATCCTCTATCCTATCCTATCCTCTATCCTATCCTATCATCTATCCTATCCTATCCTCTATCCTATCCTGTCCTCTATCCTATCCTATCCTCTATCCTATCCTATCCTCTATCATATCCTATCCTGTATCCTATCCTATCCTCTATCCTATCCTATTCTCTATCCTATCCTATCTTCTATCCTATCCTATACTCTATCCTATCAAATCCGCTATCCTATAATCTATCCTATCCTATCCTCTATCCTATCAAATCCTCTGTCCTATCCTATCCTCTATCCTATCCTATCCTCTATCCTATCGTATCCTCTATCCTATCCTATCCTCTATCCTATCCTATCCTCTATCCTATCCTATCCTGTATCCTATCCAATCCTCTATCCTATCCTATCATCTATCCTGAATCCTATCCTTTCCTGTATCCTATCTAATTCTCTATCCTATCCTATCCTCTATCCTATCCTATCCTCTACCCTATCATGTCCTCTATCCTATCCTATCCTCTATCCAATCCTCTGTCCTTTCCTATCCTCTATCCTATCCTATAATCTATCCTATCCTATCTTCTATCCTATCCTATCCTCTATCCTATCAAATCCCGAATCCTATCCTCTGTCCTATCCTATCCTCTATCCTATCCTATCCTCTATCCTATCCTATCCTCTATCCTATCAAATCCCCTATCGTATCCTCTATCCTATCCTATCCTCTATCCTACGCTATCCTCTATCCTATACTATCCTCTATCCTATCCTATCCTCTATCCTATCCTATCTTCTATCCTATCCTATCCTCTATCCTATCAATTCCCCTACCCTATCCAATCCTGTATCCTATCCAATCCTCTATCCTATCCAATCATCTATCTTATCCTATCCTCTATCCTATGATATCCTCTATCCTATCCTATCCTCTATCCTATCCTATCCTCTATCCTATCCTATCCTCTATCCTATCCTATCCTCTATCCTATCCTATCCTCTATCCTATCCTATCCTCTATCCTATCCTATCCTCTATCCTATCCTATCCTCTATCCTATCCTATCCTCTATCCTATCCTATCCTCTATCCTATCCTATCTTCTATGCTTTCCTATGCTATCCTATCCTATCGTCTATCCTATCCTATCCTCTATCCTATCAAATCCCCTACCCTATCCAATCCTGTATCCTATCCAATCCTCTATCCTATCCAATCATCTATCCTATCCTATCCTCTATCCTATGATATCCTCTATCCTATCCTATCCTCTATCCTATCCTATCCTCTATCCTATCCTATCCTCTATCCTATCCTATCTTCTATGCTTTCCTATGCTATCCTATCCTATCGTCTATCCTATCCTATCCTCTATCCTATCAAATCCCCTGTCCTATCCTCTGTCCTATCCTATCCTCTATCCTATCCTATCCTCTATCCTATCCTATCCTCTATCCTATCCTATACTCTATCCTATCCTACCGTCTATCCAATCCTCTATCCTATCCTATCCTCTATCCTATTCTATCCTCTATCCTATCCTATCCTCTATCCTATCCTATCCTCTATCCTATAAAATCCCCTATCCTATCCTCTGCCCTATCCTATCCTCTATCCTATCCTATCAGCTATCCTATCCTATCTTCTATCCTATCCTATCCTCTATCCTATCAATTCCCCTATCCTATCCAATCCTGTATCCTATCCAATCCTCTATCCTATCCTATCCTCTATCCTATAATATCCTCTATCCTATCCTATCCTCTATCCTATCCTATCCTCTATCCTATCCTATTCTCTATCCTATCCTATCTTCTATCCTATCCTATCGTCTATCCTATCAAATCCCCTATCCTATCCTGTATCCTATCCAATCCTCTATCCTATCCTGTATCCTATCCAATCCTCTATCCTATCCTATCATCTATCCACAATCCTATCGTTTCCTGTATCCAATCCTATCCTCAATCCTATCCTTTCCTGTATCCTATCCTATCCTCTATCCTCTATCCCATCAAATCCTCTATCCTATCCTATCCTCTATCCTATCCTATCCTATCCTGTATCCTATCCAATCCTCTATCCTATCCTATCATCTATCCTGAATCCTATCCTTTCCTGTATTCTATCTAATCCTCTATCGTATCCTATCCTCTATCCTATCCTATCCTCTACCCTATCATATCCTCTATCCTATCCTATCCTCTATCCAATCCTCTGTCCTTTCCTATCCTCTATCCTATCCTATAATCTATCCTATCCTATCTTCTATCCTATCCTCTACCCTATCATATCCTCTATCCTATCCTATCCTCTATCCAATCCTCTGTCCTTTCCTATCCTCTATCCTATCCTATAATCTATCCTATCCTATCTTCTATCCTATCCTATCCTCTATCCTATCAAATCCCGTATCCTATCCTCTGTCCTATCCTATCCTCTATCCTATCCTATCCTCTATCCTATCCTATCCTCTATCCTATCAAATCCCCTATCCTATCCTCTATCATATCCTATCCTGTATCCTATCCAATCCTCTATCCTATCCTATCATCTATCCTCAATCCTATCCTTTCCTGTATCCTATCCAATCCTCTATCCTATCCTATCCTTTATCCTATCCTGTCCTATATCCTATCCTATCCTCTATCCTATCCTCTATCCTAGCCTATCCTCTATCCTATCCTATCCAATCCCCTATCCGATGCTCTATCCTATCATACCCTCTTTAATATCGTATACTCTATGATATCCTATCCCCTATCCTATAATATCATCTATCCGTTCCAATTCTCTACCCTAACCTATTCTCTATCCTATCCTGTATCCTATCTTATCTTCTTTCCTATCCTATCCTCTATCCTATCAAATCCCCTATCCTATCCTCTATCCTATCCTATCCTGTATCCTATCCAATCCTCTATCCTATCCAATCCTCTATCCTATCCTATCCTCAATTCTATCCTCTATCCTATCCTATCCTCTATCCTATCCTATCCTCTATCCTATCCTATCCTCTATCCTATCCTATCCTCTATCCTATCCTCTATCCTATCCTATCCTCTATCCTATCCTATCCTCTATCCAATCCTATCCTCTATCCTATCCTATCCTCTATCCTATCGTATCCTCTATCCTATCCTATCCTCTATCCTATCCTATCTTCTATGCTTTCCTATGCTATCCTATCCTATCGTCTATCCTATCCTATCCTCTATCCTATCAAATCCCCTACCCTATCCAATCCTGTATCCTATCCAATCCTCTATCCTATCCAATCATCTATCCTATCCTATCCTCTATCCTATGATATCCTCTATCCTATCCTATCCTCTATCCTATCCTATCCTCTATCCTATCCTATCCTCTATCCTATCCTATCTTCTATGCTTTCCTATGCTATCCTATCCTATCGTCTATCCTATCCTATCCTCTATCCTATCAAATCCCCTGTCCTATCCTCTGTCCTATCCTATCCTCTATCCTATCCTATCCTCTATCCTATCCTATCCTCTATCCTATCCTATCCTCTATCCTATCCTATCTTCTATCCTATCCTCTACCCTATCCTATCCTCTATCCTATGATATCCTCTATCCTATCCTATCATCTATCCTATCCTATCCTCTATCCTATCCTATCCTCTATCCTATCCTATCCTCTATCCTATCCTATTCTCTATCCTATCCTATCTTCTATCCTATCCTATCGTCTATCCTATCAAATCCCCTATCCTATCCTGTATCCTATCCAATCCTCTATCCTATCCTGTATCCTATCCAATCCTCTATCCTATCCTATCATCTATCCACAATCCTATCCTTTCCTGTATCCAATCCTATCCTCAATCCTATCCTTTCCTGTATTCTATCCTATCCTCTATCCTCTATCCCATCCAATCCTCTATCCTATCCTATCCTCAATTCTATCCTCTATCCTATCCTATCCTCTATCCTATCCTATCCTCTATCCTATCCTATCCTCTATCCTATCCTCTATCCTATCCTATCCTCTATCCTATTCTATCCTCTATCCTATCCAATCTTCTACCCTATCCTAACCTCTATCCTATCCTCTATCCTATCCTATCCTCTATCCTAGCCTATCCTCTATCCTATCCTATCCAATCCCCTATCCTATCCTATCCTCTATCCTATCCTATCCTCTATCCTATAATATGCTCTATCCCATCCTATCCTCTATCCTATCCTATCCTCTATTCTATCCTATCTTCTATGCTTTCCTATCCTCTATCCTATCCTCTATCCAATCCTCTATCCTATCCTATCCTCTATCCTATCCTACCGTCTATCCAATCCTCTATCCTATCCTATCCTCTATCCTATCCTATCCTCTATCCTATCCTATCCTCTATCCTATAAAATCCCCTATCCCATCCTCTGCCCTATCCTATCCTCTATCCTATCCTATCAGCTATCCTATCCTATCCTCTATCCTATCCCATCCTCTATCCTATTCTACCCTCTATCCTATCTTCTATCCTATCCTATCCTCTATCCTATCAATTCCCCTATCCTATCCTATCCTCTATCCTATCCTATCCTCTATCCTATCCTATCTTCTATGCTTTCCTATGCTATCCTATCCTATCGTCTATCCTATCCTATCCTCTATCCTATCAAATCCCCTGTCCTATCCTCTGTCCTATCCTATCCTCTATCCTATCCTATCCTCTATCCTATCCTATCCTCCATCCTATTCTATCATCTATCCTATCCTATCCTCTATCCTATAAAATCCCCTATCCTATCCTCTATCCAATCATCTGTCCTATCCTATCCTCTATCCTATCCTATACTCTATCCTATCGTATCCTCTATCCTATCCTATCCTCTATCCTACGCTATCCTCTATCCTATCCAATCCTCTATCCTATCCTATCCTCTATCCTATCCTATCATCTATCCTATCCTATCCTCTATCCTATCCTGTCCTCTATCCTATCCTATCCTCTATCCCATCCTATCCTCTATCCTATCCTATCCTCTATCCTATCCTATCCTCTATCCTATCCTATCCTCTATCCTATCCTATTCTCTATCCTATCCTATCTTCTATCCTATCCTATCGTCTATCCTATCAAATCCCCTATCCTATCCTGTATCCTATCCAATCCTCTATCCTATCCTGTATCCTATCCAATCCTCTATCCTATCCTATCATCTATCCACAATCCTATCCTTTCCTGTATCCAATCCTATCCTCAATCCTATCCTTTCCTGTATTCTATCCTATCCTCTATCCTCTATCCCATCCAATCCTCTATCCTATCCTATCCTCAATTCTATCCTCTATCCTATCCTATCCTCTATCCTATCCTATCCTCTATCCTATCCTATCCTCTATCCTATCCTCTATCCTATCCTATCCTCTATCCTATTCTATCCTCTATCCTATCCAATCTTCTACCCTATCCTAACCTCTATCCTATCCTCTATCCTATCCTATCCTCTATCCTAGCCTATCCTCTATCCTATCCTATCCAATCCCCTATCCTATCCTATCCTCTATCCTATCCTATCCTCTATCCTATAATATGCTCTATCCCATCCTATCCTCTATCCTATCCTATCCTCTATCCTATCCTATCTTCTATGCTTTCCTATCCTCTATCCTATCCTCTATCCAATCCTCTATCCTATCCTATCCTCTATCCTATCCTACCGTCTATCCAATCCTCTATCCTATCCTATCCTCTATCCTATCCTATCCTCTATCCTATCCTATCCTCTATCCTATAAAATCCCCTATCCCATCCTCTGCCCTATCCTATCCTCTATCCTATCCTATCAGCTATCCTATCCTATCCTCTATCCTATCCCATCCTCTATCCTATTCTACCCTCTATCCTGTCCTCTATCCTATCGTATCCTCTATCCTATCCTATCCTCTATCCTACGCTATCCTCTATCCTATCCTATCCTCTATCCTATCCTATCCTCTATCCTATCCTATCTTCTATCCTATCCTATCCTCTATCCTATCAATTCCCCTATCCTATCCTATCCTCTATCCTATCCTATCCTCTATTATATCCTATCTTCTATGCTTTCCTATGCTATCCTATCCTATCGTCTATCCTATCCTATCCTCTATCCTATCAAATTCCCTGTCCTATCCTCTGTCCTATCCTATCCTCTATCCTATCCTATCCTCTATCCTATCCTATCCTCCATCCTATTCTATCATCTATCCTATCCTATCCTCTATCCTATAAAATCCCCTATCCTATCCTCTATCCAATCATCTGTCCTATCCTATCCTCTATCCTATCCTATACTCTATCCTATCGTATCCTCTATCCTATCCTATCCTCTATCCTACGCTATCCTCTATCCTATCCAATCCTCTATCCTATCCTATCCTCTATCCTATCCTATCATCTATCCTATCCTATCCTCTATCCTATCCTGTCCTCTATCCTATCCTATCCTCTATCCCATCCTATCCTCTATCCTATCCTATCCTCTATCCTATCCTCTCCTCTATCCTATCCTATTCTCTATCGTATCCTATCATCTATCCTCAATCCTATCCTTTCCTGTATCCTATCCTATCCTCTATCCTATCAAATCCTCTGTCGTATCCTATCCTCTATCCTATCCTATCCTCTATCCTATCCTATCCTCTATCCTATCGTCTATCCTATCCTATCCTCTATCCTATCGTCTATCCTATCCTATCCTCTATCCTATCAAATTTCCTGTCCTATCCTCTGTCCTATCCTATCCTCTATCCTATCCTATCCTCTATCCTATCCTATCCTCTATCCTATCAAATCCCCTATTCTATCCTCTGTCCTATCCTATCCTCTATCCTATCCTATCCTCTATCCTATCCTATCCTCTATCCTATCCTATCCTCTGTCCTATCTAATCCTCTATCCTATCCTATCCTCTATCCTATCCTATCCTCTATCCTATCCTATCCTTTCCTGTATCATATCCAATCATCTATCCTATCCTGTCCTCTATCCTATCCCCTCCTCTATCCTATCCTATTCTCTATCGTATCCTATCATCTATCCTCAATCCTATCCTTTCCTGTATCCTATCCTATCCTCTATCCTATCAAATCCTCTGTCGTATCCTATCCTCTATCCTATCCTATCCTCTATCCTATCCTATCCTCTATCCTATCCTCTATCCTATCCTCTCCTCTATCCTATCCTGTCCTCTATCCTATCCTCTCCTCTATCCTATCCTATTCTCTATCGTATCCTATCATCTATCCTCAATCCTATCCTATCCTCTATCCTATCCTATCCTCTATCCTATCCTCTATCCTATCCTCTCCTCTATCCTATCCTATTCTCTATCGTATCCTATCATCTATCCTCAATCCTATCCTTTCCTGTATCCTATCCTATCCTCTATCCTATCAAATCCTCTGTCGTATCCTATCCTCTATCCTATCCTATCCTCTATCCTATCCTATCCTCTATCCTATCCTATCCTCTATCCTATCCTATCCTCTATCCTATCCTATCCTCTATCCTATCCTATCTTCTATCCTATCCTAGCCTCTATCCTATCCTATCCTCTATCCTATTCTATCCTCTATCCTATCCTATCCTCTATCCTATCCTATCTTCTATCCTTTCCTATCCTCTATCCTATCCTCTATCCAATCCTCCATCCTATCCTATCCTCTATCCTATCCTATCCTCTATCCTATCCTATCCTCTATCCTATCAAATCCCCTATCCTATCCTGTGTCCTATCCTATCCTCTATCCTATCCTATCCTCTATCCTATCCTATTCTCTATCCTATCCTATCTTCTATCCTATCCTATCCTCTATCCTATCCTATCCTCTATCCTATCCTCTATCCTATCCTCTATCCTATCCTATCCTCTGTCCTATCAAATCCTCTGTCGTATCCTATCCTCTATCCTATCCTATCCTCTATCCTATCCTATCCTCTATCCTATCCTATCCTCTATCCTATCCTATCCTCTATCCTATCCTATCCTCTATCCTATCCTATCTTCTATCCTATCCTAGCCTCTATCCTATCCTATCCTCTATCCTATTCTATCCTCTATCCTATCCTATCCTCTATCCTATCCTATCTTCTATCCTTTCCTATCCTCTATCCTATCCTCTATCCAATCCTCCATCCTATCCTATCCTCTATCCTATCCTATCCTCTATCCTATCCTATCCTCTATCCTATCAAATCCCCTATCCTATCCTGTGTCCTATCCTATCCTCTATCCTATCCTATCCTCTATCCTATCCTATTCTCTATCCTATCCTATCTTCTATCCTATCCTATCCTCTATCCTATCCTATCCTCTATCCTATCCTCTATCCTATCCTCTATCCTATCCTATCCTCTGTCCTATCTAATCCTCTATCCTATCCTATCCTCTATCCTATAATATCCTCTATCCTATCCTATCCTCTATCCTATCCTATCCTCTATCCTATCCTATCCTCTATCCTATCCTATCCTCTATCCTATCCTATCCTTTCCTGTATCATATCCTTTCCTGTATCATATCCAATCCTCTATCCTATCCTATTCTCTATCCTATCCTATCTTCTATCCTATCCTATCGTCTATCCTATCAAATCCCCTATCCTATCCTGTATCCTATCCAATCCTCTATCCTATCCAATCCTCTATCCTATCCTGTATCCTATCCAATCCTCTATCCTATCCTATCATCTATCCACAATCCTATCCTTTCCTGTATCCAATCCTATCCTCAATCCTATCCTTTCCTGTATCGTATCCTATCCTCTATCCTCTATCCCATCCAATTCTCTATCCTATCCTATCCTCTATCCTATCCTATCCTCTATCCTATCCTCTATCCAATCATCTGTCCTATCCTATCCTCTATCCTATCCTATACTCTATCCTATCGTATCCTCTATCCTAGCCTATCCTCTATCCTACGCTATCCTCTATCCTATCCAATCCTCTATCCTATCCTATCCTCTATCCTATCCTATCATCTATCCTATCCTATCCTCTATCCTATCCTGTCCTCTATCCTATCCTATCCTCTATCCCATCCTATCCTCTATCCTATCCTATCCTCTATCCTATCCTCTCCTCTATCCTATCCTATTCTCTATCGTATCCTATCATCTATCCTCAATCCTATCCTTTCCTGTATCCTATCCTATCCTCTATCCTATCAAATCCTCTGTCGTATAATATTCTCTATCCTATCCTATCCTCTATCCTATCCTATCCTCTATCCTATCCTATCCTCTATCCTATCCTATCCTCTATCCTATCCTATCATCTATCCTATCCTACGCTCTATCCTATCCTATCCTCCATCCTATCCTATCCTCTATCCTATCCTATCCTCTATCCTATCCTATCCTCTATCCTATCCTATCCTCTATCCTATCCTATCCTATCTTCTATCCTATCCTAGCCTCTATCCTATCCTATCCTCTATCCTATCCTCTATCCTATCCTATCCTCTATCCTATCCTATCCTCTATCCTATCCTATCTTCTATCCTTTCCTATCCTCTATCCTATCCTCTATCCAATCCTCCATCCTATCCTATCCTCTATCCTATCCTATCCTCTATCCTATCCTATCCTCTATCCTATCAAATCCCCTATCCTATCCTCTGTCCTATCCTACCCTCTATCCTATCCTATCCTCTATCCTCAATCCTATCCTTTCCTGTATCCTATCCTATCCTCTATCCTATCAAATCCTCTGTCGTATCCTATCCTCTATCCTATCCTATCCTCTATCCTATCCTATCCTCTATCCTATCCTATCCTCTATCCTATCCTATCATCTATCCTATCCTACCCTCTATCCTATCCTATCCTCCATCCTACCCTATCCTCTATCCTATCCTATCCTCTATCCTATCCTATCCTCTATCCTATCCTATCCTCTATCCTATCCTATCCTCTATCCTATCCTATCTTCTATCCTATCCTAGCCTCTATCCTATCCTATCCTCTATCCTATCCTCTATGCTATCCTATCCTCTATCCTATCCTATCCTCTATCCTATCCTATCTTCTATCCTTTCCTATCCTCTATCCTATCCTCTATCCAATCCTCCATCCTATCCTATCCTCTATCCTATCCTATCCTCTATCCCATCCTATCCTCTATGCTATCAAATCCCCTATCCTATCCTCTGTCCTATCCTATCCTCTATCCTATCCTATCCTCTATCCTATCCTATTCTCTATCCCATCCTATCTTCTATCCTATCCTATCCTCTATCCTATCCTATCCTCTATCCTATCCTATCCTCTGTCCTATCTAATCCTCTATCCTATCCTATCCTCTATCCTATCCTATCCTTTATCCTATCCTATCCTCTATCCTATCCTATCCTCTATCCTATCCTATCCTCTATCCTATCCTATCCTTTCCTGTATCATATCCAATCCTCTATCCTATCCTGTCCTCTATCCTATCCTATCCTCTATCCTATCCTATCCAATCCCGTATCCTATCTTCTATTCTATCCTATCCTGTATCCAATCCTATCCTCAATCCTATCCATTCCTGTATCCTATCCTATCCTCTATCCTATCAAATCCTCTGTCCTATCCTATCCTCTATCCTATCGAATCCCCTATCCTATCCTCTATCCTATCCTATCCTCTATCCTATCCTATCTTCTATCCTATCCTATCCTCTATCCTATCAATTCCCCTATCCTATCCAATCCTGTATCCTATCCAATCCTCTATGATATCCTATCATCTATCCTATCCTATCCTCTATCCTATGATATCTTCTATCCTATCCTATCATCTATCCTATCCTATCCTCTATCCTATCCTATCCTCTATCCTATCCTATCCTCTATCCTATCCTATTCTCTATCCTATCCTATCTTCTATCCTATCCTATACTCTATCCTATCAAATCCCCTATCCTATCCTCTATCCTATCTTATCCTCTGTCCTATCCTATCCTCTATCCTATCCTATCCTCTATCCTATCCTATCCTCTATCCTATCCTATCCCCTATCCTATCCTATCTTCTATCCTATCCTATCCTCTATCCTATCTAATCCCCTATCCTATCCTCTATCCTATCCTATCCTGTATCCTATCCAATCCTCTATCCTATCCTCTGTCCTATCCTATCCTCTATCCTATCCTATTCTCTATCCTATCAAATCCTCTGTCCTATCCTATCCTCTATCCTATCCTATCCTCTATCCTATCCTATCCTCTATCCTATCAAATCCCCTATCCTATCCTCTATCATATCCTATCCTGTATCCTATCCAATCCTCTATCCTATCCTATCATCTATCCTCAATCCTATCCTTTCCTGTATCCTATCCAATCCTCTATCCTATCCTATCCTCTATCCTATCCTGTCCTCTATCCTATCCTATCCTCTATCCTATCCTATCCTCTATCCTATCCTATCCTCTATCCTATCCTATCCTCTATCCTATCCTATCCTCTATCCTATCCTATCCTCTATCCTATCCTACCGTCTATCCAATCCTCTATCCTATCCTATCCTCTATCCTATTCTATCCTCTATCCTATCCTATCCTCTATCCTATCCTATCCTCTATCCTATAAAATCCCCTATCCTATCCCCTGCCCTATCCTATCCTTTATCCTATCCTATCAGCTATCCTATCCTATCCTCTATCCTATCCCATCCTCTATCCTATTCTACCCTCTATCCTATCCTCTATCCTATCGTATCCTCTATCCTATCCTATCCTCTATCCTACGCTATCCTCTATCCTATCCTATCCTCTATCCTATCCTATCCTCTATCCTATCCTATCTTCTATCCTATCCTATCCTCTATCCTATCAATTCCCCTATCCTATCCAATCCTGTATCCTATCCAATCCTCTATCCTATCCTATCATCCATCCTATCCTATCCTCTATCCTATGATATCCTCTATCCTATCCTATCATCTATCCTATCCTATCCTCTATCCTATCCTATCCTCTATCCTATCCTATCCTCTATCCTATTCTATCCTCTATCCTATCCTATCCTCTATCCTATCAATTCCCCTATCCTATCCAATCCTGTATCCTATCCAATCCTCTATCCTATCCTATCATCTATCCTATCCTATCCTCTATCCTATGATATCCTCTATCCTATCCTATCATCTATCCTATAATATCCTCTATCCTATCCTATCCTCTATCCTATCCTATCCTCTATCCTATCCTATCCTCTATCCTATCCTATTCTCTATACTATCCTATCTTCTATCCTATCCTATCGTCTATCCTATCAAATCCCCTATCCTATCCTGTATCCTATCCAATCCTCTATCCTATCCTGTATCCTATCCAATCCTCTATCCTGTCCTATCATCTATCCACAATCCTATCCTTTCCTGTATCCAATCCTATCCTCAATCCTATACTTTGCTGTATCCTATCCTATCCTCTATCCTCTATCCCATCCAATCCTCTATCCTATCCTATCCTCTATCCTATCCTATCCTCTATCCTATCCTCTATCCAATCCTCTATCCTATCCTACCCTCTATCCTATCCTATCATCTATCCTACCCTATCCTCTATCCTATCCTATCCTCTATCCTATCCTCTCCTCTATCCTATCCTATTCTCTATCGTATCCTATCATCTATCCTCAATCCTATCCTTTCCTGTATCCTATCCTATCCTCTATCCTATCAAATCCTCTGTCGTATCCTATCCTCTATCCTATCCTATCCTCTATCCTATCCTATCCTCTATCCTATCCTATCCTCTATCCTATCCTATCCTGTATCCTATCCTATCCTCTATCCTATCCTATCATCTATCCTATCCTACCCTCTATCCTATCCTATCCTCCATCCTATCCTATCCTCTATCCTATCCTATCCTCTATCCTATCCTATCCTCTATCCTATCCTATCCTCTATCCTATCCTATCCTCTATCCTATCCTATCCTCTAACCTATCCTATCTTCTATCCTATCCTAGCCTCTATCCTATACTATCCTCTATCCTATCCTCTATCCTATCCTATCCTCTATCCTATCCTATCCTCTATCCTATCCTATCTTCTATCCTTTCCTATCCTCTATCCTATCCTCTATCCAATCCTCCATCCTATCCTATCCTCTATCCTATCCTATCCTCTATCCTATCCTATCCTCTATCCTATCAAATCCCCTATCCTATCCTCTATCCTATCCTATCCTCTGTCCTCTCTAATCCTCTATCCTATCCTATCCTCTATCCTATCCTATCCTCTATCCTATCAATTCCCCTATCCTATCCAATCCTGTATCCTATCCAATCCTCTATCCTATCCTATCATCTATCCTATCCTATCCTCTATCCTATGATATCCTCTATCCTATCCTATCATCTATCCTATCCTATCCTCTATCCTATCCTATCCTCTATCCTATCCTATCCTCTATCCTATCCTATCCTCTATCCTATCCTATTCTCTATCCTATCCTATCTTCTATCCTAACGTATCGTCTATCCTATCAAATCCCCTATCCTATCCTGTATCCTATCCAATCCTCTATCCTATCCTGTATCCTATCCAATCCTCTATCCTATCCTATCATCTATCCACAATCCTATCCTTTCCTGTATCCAATCCTATCCTCAATCCTATCCTTTCCTGTATCCTATCCTATCCTCTATCCTCTATCCCATCCAATCCTCTATCCTATCCTATCCTCTATCCTATCCTATCCTCTATCCTATCCTCTATCCAATCCTCTGTCCTATCCTATCCTCTATCCTATCCTATACTCTATCCTATCGTATCCTCTATCCTATCCTATCCTCTATCCTATCCTATCCTCTATCCTATCCTATCCTCTATCCTATCCTATCCTCTATCCTATCCTATCCTCTATCCTATCCTATCCTCTATCCTATCCTACCGTCTATCCAATCCTCTATCCTATCCTATCCTCTATCCTATTCTATCCTCTATCCTATCCTATCCTCTATCCTATCCTATCCTCTATCCTATAAAATCCCCTATCCTATCCTCTGCCCTATCCTATCCTCTATCCTATCCTATCAGCTATCCTATCCTATCCTCTATCCTATCCCATCCTCTATCCTATTCTACCCTCTATCCTATCCTCTATCCTATCGTATCCTCTATCCTATCCTATCCTCTATCCTACGCTATCCTCTATCCTATCCTATCCTCTATCCTATCCTATCCTCTATCCTATCCTATCTTCTATCCTATCCTATCCTCTATCCTATCAATTCCCCTATCCTATCCAATCCTGTATCCTATCCAATCCTCTATCCTATCCTATCATCTATCCTATCCTATCCTCTATCCTATGATATCCTCTATCCTATCCTATCCTCTATCCTATCCTATCATCTATCCTATCCTACCCTCTATCCTATCCTATCCTCTATCCTATCCTATCCTCTATCCTATCCTATCCTCTATCCTATCCTATCCTCTATCCTATCCTATCCTCTATCCTATCCTATCCTCTATCCTATCCTATCTTCTATCCTATCCTATCCTCTATCCTATCAATTCCCCTATCCTATCCAATCCTGTATCCTATCCAATCCTCTATCCTATCCTATCATCTATCCTATCCTATCCTCTATCCTATGATATCCTCTATCCTATCCTATCATCTATCCTATCCTATCCTCTATCCTATCCTATCCTCTATCCTATCCTATCCTCTATCCTATCCTATCCTCTATCCTATCCTATTCTCTATCCTATCCTTTCCTGTATCCTATCCTATCCTCTATCCTCTATCCCATCCAATCCTCTATCCTATCCTATCCTCTATCCTATCCTATCCTCTATCCTATCCTCTATCCTATCCTCTATCCAATCCTCTGTCCTATCCTATCCTCTATCCTATCCTATACTCTATCCTATCGTATCCTCTATCCTATCCTATCCTCTATCCTACGCTATCCTCTATCCTATCCAATCCTCTATCCTATCCTATCCTCTATCCTATCCTATCATCTATCCTATCCTATCCTCTATCCTATCCTGTCCTCTATCCTATCCTATCCTCTATCCCATCCTATCCTCTATCCTATCCTATCCTCTATCCTATCCTCTCCTCTATCCTATCCTATTCTCTATCGTATCCTATCATCTATCCTCAATCCTATCCTTTCCTGTATCCTATCCTATCCTCTATCCTATCAAATCCTCTGTCGTATCCTATCCTCTATCCTATGCTATCCTCTATCCTATCCTATCCTCTATCCTATCCTATCCTCTATCCTATCCTATCCTCTATCCTATCCTATCCTCTATCCTATCCTATCATCTATCCTATCCTACCCTCTATCCTATCCTATCCTTCATCCTATCCTATCCTCTATCCTATCCTATCCTCTATCCTATCCTATCCTCTATCCTATCTTCTATCCTATCCTAGCCTCTATCCTATCCTATCCTCTATCCTATCCTATCCTCTATCCTATCCTATCCTCTATCCTATCTTCTATCCTATCCTAGCCTCTATCCTATCCTATCCTCTATCCTATCCTCTATCCTATCCTATCCTCTATCCTATCCTATCCTCTATCCTATCCTATCTTCTATCCTTTCCTATCCTCTATCCTATCCTCTATCCAATCCTCCATCCTATCCTATCCTCTATCCTATCCTATCCTCTATCCTATCCTATCCTCTATCCTATCAAATCCCCTATCCTATCCTCTGTCCTATCCTATCCTCTATCCTATCCTATCCTCTATCCTATCAAATCCCCTATCCTATCCTCTATCCTATCCTATCCTCTGTCCTCTCTAATCCTCTATCCTATCCTATCCTCTATCCTATCCTATCCTCTATCCTATCAATTCCCCTATCCTATCCAATCCTGTATCCTATCCAATCCTCTATCCTATCCTATCATCTATCCTATCCTATCCTCTATCCTATGATATCCTCTATCCTATCCTATCATCTATCCTATCCTATCCTCTATCCTATCCTATCCTCTATCCTATCCTATCCTCTATCCTATCCTATCCTCTATCCTATCCTATTCTCTATCCTATCCTATCTTCTATCCTAACGTATCGTCTATCCTATCAAATCCCCTATCCTATCCTGTATCCTATCCAATCCTCTATCCTATCCTGTATCCTATCCAATCCTCTATCCTATCCTATCATCTATCCACAATCCTATCCTTTCCTGTATCCAATCCTATCCTCAATCCTATCCTTTCCTGTATCCTATCCTATCCTCTATCCTCTATCCCATCCAATCCTCTATCCTATCCTATCCTCTATCCTATCCTATCCTCTATCCTATCCTCTATCCAATCCTCTGTCCTATCCTATCCTCTATCCTATCCTATACTCTATCCTATCGTATCCTCTATCCTATCCTATCCTCTATCCTATCCTATCCTCTATCCTATCCTATCCTCTATCCTATCCTATCCTCTATCCTATCCTATCCTCTATCCTATCCTATCCTCTATCCTATCCTACCGTCTATCCAATCCTCTATCCTATCCTATCCTCTATCCTATTCTATCCTCTATCCTATCCTATCCTCTATCCTATCCTATCCTCTATCCTATAAAATCCCCTATCCTATCCTCTGCCCTATCCTATCCTCTATCCTATCCTATCAGCTATCCTATCCTATCCTCTATCCTATCCCATCCTCTATCCTATTCTACCCTCTATCCTATCCTCTATCCTATCGTATCCTCTATCCTATCCTATCCTCTATCCTACGCTATCCTCTATCCTATCCTATCCTCTATCCTATCCTATCCTCTATCCTATCCTATCTTCTATCCTATCCTATCCTCTATCCTATCAATTCCCCTATCCTATCCAATCCTGTATCCTATCCAATCCTCTATCCTATCCTATCATCTATCCTATCCTATCCTCTATCCTATGATATCCTCTATCCTATCCTATCCTCTATCCTATCCTATCATCTATCCTATCCTACCCTCTATCCTATCCTATCCTCTATCCTATCCTATCCTCTATCCTATCCTATCCTCTATCCTATCCTATCCTCTATCCTATCCTATCCTCTATCCTATCCTATCCTCTATCCTATCCTATCTTCTATCCTATCCTATCCTCTATCCTATCAATTCCCCTATCCTATCCAATCCTGTATCCTATCCAATCCTCTATCCTATCCTATCATCTATCCTATCCTATCCTCTATCCTATGATATCCTCTATCCTATCCTATCATCTATCCTATCCTATCCTCTATCCTATCCTATCCTCTATCCTATCCTATCCTCTATCCTATCCTATCCTCTATCCTATCCTATTCTCTATCCTATCCTTTCCTGTATCCTATCCTATCCTCTATCCTCTATCCCATCCAATCCTCTATCCTATCCTATCCTCTATCCTATCCTATCCTCTATCCTATCCTCTATCCTATCCTCTATCCAATCCTCTGTCCTATCCTATCCTCTATCCTATCCTATACTCTATCCTATCGTATCCTCTATCCTATCCTATCCTCTATCCTACGCTATCCTCTATCCTATCCAATCCTCTATCCTATCCTATCCTCTATCCTATCCTATCATCTATCCTATCCTATCCTCTATCCTATCCTGTCCTCTATCCTATCCTATCCTCTATCCCATCCTATCCTCTATCCTATCCTATCCTCTATCCTATCCTCTCCTCTATCCTATCCTATTCTCTATCGTATCCTATCATCTATCCTCAATCCTATCCTTTCCTGTATCCTATCCTATCCTCTATCCTATCAAATCCTCTGTCGTATCCTATCCTCTATCCTATGCTATCCTCTATCCTATCCTATCCTCTATCCTATCCTATCCTCTATCCTATCCTATCCTCTATCCTATCCTATCCTCTATCCTATCCTATCATCTATCCTATCCTACCCTCTATCCTATCCTATCCTTCATCCTATCCTATCCTCTATCCTATCCTATCCTCTATCCTATCCTATCCTCTATCCTATCTTCTATCCTATCCTAGCCTCTATCCTATCCTATCCTCTATCCTATCCTCTATCCTATCCTATCCTCTATCCTATCCTATCCTCTATCCTATCCTATCTTCTATCCTTTCCTATCCTCTATCCTATCCTCTATCCAATCCTCCATCCTATCCTATCCTCTATCCTATCCTATCCTCTATCCTATCCTATCCTCTATCCTATCAAATCCCCTATCCTATCCTCTGTCCTATCCTATCCTCTATCCTATCCTATCCTCTATCGTATCCTATTCTCTATCCTATCCTATTTTCTATCCTATCCTATCCTCTATCCTATCAAATCCCCTATCCTATCCTCTATCCTATCCTATCTTCTGTCCTATCTAATCCTCTATCCTATCGTATCCTCTATCCTATCCTATCCTCTATCCTATCCTATCCTTTCCTGTATCATATCCAATCCTCTATCCTATCCTGTCCTCTATCCTATCCTATCCTCTATCCTATCCTATCCTCTATCCTATCCTATCCTCTATCCTATCCTCTCCTCTATCCTATCCTATCCTCTATCCTATCCTATCCTCTATCCTATCCTATCCTTTCATGTATCATATCCAATCCTCTATCCTATCCTATCCTCTATCCTATCTTCTATCCTATCCTAGCCTCTATCCTATCCTATCCTCTATCCTATCCTCTATCCTATCCTATCCTCTATCCTATCCTATCCTCTATCCTATCCTATCTTCTATCCTTTCCTATCCTCTATCCTATCCTCTATCCAATCCTCCATCCTATCCTATCCTCTATCCTATCCTATCCTCTATCCTATCCTATCCTCTATCCTATCAAATCCCCTATCCTATCCTCTGTCCTATCCTATCCTCTATCCTATCCTATCCTCTATCGTATCCTATTCTCTATCCTATCCTATTTTCTATCCTATCCTATCCTCTATCCTATCAAATCCCCTATCCTATCCTCTATCCTATCCTATCCTCTGTCCTATCTAATCCTCTATCCTATCCTATCCTCTATCCTATCCTATCCTCTATCCTATCCTATCCTTTCCTGTATCATATCCAATCCTCTATCCTATCCTGTCCTCTATCCTATCCTATCCTCTATCCTATCCTATCCTCTATCCTATCCTATCCTCTATCCTATCCTCTCCTCTATCCTATCCTATTCTCTATCGTATCCTATCATCTATCCTCAATCCTATCCTTTCATGTATCCTATCCTATCCTCTATCCTATCAAATCCTCTGTCGTATCCTATCCTCTATCCTATCCTATCCTCTATCCTATCCTATCCTCTATCCTATCCTATCCTCTATCCTATCCTATCCTCTATCCTATCCTATCATCTATCCTATCCTACCCTCTATCCTATCCTATCCTCCATCCTATCCTATCCTCTATCCTATCCTATCCTCTATCCTATCCTATCCTCTATCCTATCCTATCCTCTATCCTATCCTATCTTCTATCCTATCCTATCCTCTATCCTATCAATTCCCCTATCCTATCCAATCCTGTATCCTATCCAATCCTCTATCCTATCCTATCATCTATCCTATCCTATCCTCTATCCTATGATATCCTCTATCCTATCCTATCATCTATCCTATCCTATCCTCTATCCTATCCTATCCTCTATCCTATCCTATCCTCTATCATATCCTATCCTCTATCCTATCCTATTCTCTATCCTATCCTATCCTCTATCCTATCCTATCCTCTATCCTATCAAATCCCCTATCCTATCCTCTATCATATCCTATCCTGTATCCTATCCAATCCTCTATCCTATCCTATCATCTATCCTCAATCCTATCCTTTCCTGTATCCTATCCAATCCTCTATCCTATCCTATCCTCTATCCTATCCTGTCCTCTATCCTATCCTATCCTCTATCCTATCCTATCCTCTATCCTATCCTATCCTCTATCCTATCCTATCCTCTATCCTATCCTATCCTCTATCCTATCCTACCGTCTATCCAATCCTCTATCCTATCCTATCCTCTATCCTATTCTATCCTCTATCCTATCCTATCCTCTATCCTATCCTATCCTCTATCCTATAAAATCCCCTATCCTATCCTCTGCCCTATCCTATCCTCTATCCTATCCTATCAGCTATCCTATCCTATCCTCTATCCTATCCCATCCTCTATCCTATTCTACCCTCTATCCTATCCTCTATCCTATCGTATCCTCTATCCTATCCTATCCTCTATCCTATCGAATCCCCTATCCTATCCTCTATCCTATCCTATCCTCTATCATATCCTATCCTCTATCCTATCCTATTCTCTATCCTATCCTATCTTCTATCCTATCCTATCGTCTATCCTATCAAATCCCCTATCCTATCCTGTATCCTATCCAATCCTCTATCCTATCCTGTATCCTATCCAATCCTCTATCCTATCCTATCATTTATCCACACTCCTATCCTTTCCTGTATCCAATCCTATCCTCAATCCTATCCTTTCCTGTATCCTATCCTATCCTCTATCCTCTATCCCATCCAATCCTCTATCCTATCCTATCATCTATCCTATCCTATCCTCTATCCTATCCTGTCCTCTATCCTATCCTATCCTCTATCCCATCCTATCCTCTATCCTATCCTATCCTCTATCCTATCCTCTCCTCTATCCTATCCTATTCTCTATCGTATCCTATCATCTATCCTCTATCCTATAATATCATCTATCCTATCCTATCCTCTATCCTATCCCATCCTCTGTCGTATCCTATCCTCTATCCTATCCTATCCTCTATCCTATCCTATCCTCTATCCTATCCTATCCTCTATCCTATCCTATCCTCTATCCTATCCTATCATCTATCCTATCCTACCCTCTATCCTATCCTATCCTCCATCCTATCCTATCCTCTATCCTATCCTATCCTCTATCCTATCCTATCCTCTATCCTATCCTATCCTCTATCCTATCCTATCTTCTATCCTATCCTAGCCTCTATCCTATCCTATCCTCTATCCTATCCTCTATCCTATCCTATCCTCTATCCTATCCTATCCTCTATCCTATCCTATCTTCTATCCTTTCCTATCCTCTATCCTATCCTCTATCCAATCCTCCATCCTATCCTATCCTCTATCCTATCCTATCCTCTATCCTATCCTATACTCTATCCTATCAAATCCCCTATCCTATCCTCTGTCCTATCCTATCCTCTATCCTATCCTATCCTCTATCCTATCCTATTCTCTATCCTATCCTATTTTCTATCCTATCCTATCCTCTATCCTATCAAATCCCCTATCCTATCCTCTATCCTATCCTATCCTCTGTTCTATCTAATCCTCTATCCTATCCTGTCCTCTATCCTATCCTATCCTCTATCCTATCCTATCCTCTATCCTATCCTATCATTTCCTGTATCATATCCAATCCTCTATCCTATCCTGTCCTCTATCCTATCCTATCCTCTATCCTATCCTATCCTCTATCCTATCCTATCCTCTATCCTATCCTCTCCTCTATCCTATCCTATTCTCTATCGTATTCTATCATCTATCATCAATCCTATCCTTTCCTGTATCCTATCCTATCCTCTATCCTATCCTATCCTCCATCCTATCCTATCCTCTATCCTATCCTATCCTCTATCCTATCCTATCCTCTATCCTATCCTATCCTCTATCCTATCCTATCTTCTATCCTATCCTAGCCTCTATCCTATCCTATCCTCTATCCTATCCTCTATCCTATCCTATCCTCTATCCTATCCTATCCTCTATCCTATCCTATCTTCTATCCTTTCCTATCCTCTATCCTATCCTCTATCCAATCCTCCATCCTATCCTATCCTCTATCCTATCCTATCCTCTATCCTATCCTATACTCTATCCTATCAAATCCCCTATCCTATCCTCTGTCCTATCCTATCCTCTATCCTATCCTATCCTCTATCCTATCCTATTCTCTATCCTATCCTATTTTCTATCCTATCCTATCCTCTATCCTATCAAATCCCCTATCCTATCCTCTATCCTATCCTATCCTCTGTTCTATCTAATCCTCTATCCTATCCTGTCCTCTATCCTATCCTATCCTCTATCCTATCCTATCCTCTATCCTATCCTATCATTTCCTGTATCATATCCAATCCTCTATCCTATCCTGTCCTCTATCCTATCCTATCCTCTATCCTATCCTATCCTCTATCCTATCCTATCCTCTATCCTATCCTCTCCTCTATCCTATCCTATTCTCTATCGTATTCTATCATCTATCATCAATCCTATCCTTTCCTGTATCCTATCCTATCCTCTATCCTATCAAATCCTCTGTCCTATCCTATCCTCTATCCTATCGAATCCCCTATCCTATCCTCTATCCTATCCTATCCTCTATCCTATCCTATCCTCTATCCTATCCTATCCTCCATCCTATCCTATCCTCTATCCTATCCTATCCTCTATCCTATCCTATCCTCTATCCTATCCTATCCTCTATCCTATCCTATCTTCTATCCTATCCTAGCCTCTATCCTATCCTATCCTCTATCCTATCCTCTATCCTATCCTATCCTCTATCCTATCCTATCCTCTATCCTATCCTATCTTCTATCCTTTCCTATCCTCTATCCTATCCTCTATCCAATCCTCCATCCTATCCTATCCTCTATCCTATCCTATCCTCTATCCTATCCTATACTCTATCCTATCAAATCCCCTATCCTATCCTCTGTCCTATCCTATCCTCTATCCTATCCTATCCTCTATCCTATCCTATTCTCTATCCTATCCTATTTTCTATCCTATCCTATCCTCTATCCTATCAAATCCCCTATCCTATCCTCTATCCTATCCTATCCTCTGTTCTATCTAATCCTCTATCCTATCCTGTCCTCTATCCTATCCTATCCTCTATCCTATCCTATCCTCTATCCTATCCTATCATTTCCTGTATCATATCCAATCCTCTATCCTATCCTGTCCTCTATCCTATCCTATCCTCTATCCTATCCTATCCTCTATCCTATCCTATCCTCTATCCTATCCTCTCCTCTATCCTATCCTATTCTCTATCGTATTCTATCATCTATCATCAATCCTATCCTTTCCTGTATCCTATCCTATCCTCTATCCTATCAAATCCTCTGTCCTATCCTATCCTCTATCCTATCGAATCCCCTATCCTATCCTCTATCCTATCCTATCCTCTATCCTATCCTATCCTCTATCCTATCCTATCCTCTATCCTATCCTATCCTCTATCCTATCCTATCCTCTATCCTATCCTATCCTCTATCCTATCAATTCCCCTATCCTATCCAATCCTGTATCCTATCCAATCCTCTATCCTATCCTATCATCTATCCTATCCTATCCTCTATCCTATGATATCTTCTATCCTATCCTATCATCTATCCTATCCTATCCTCTATCCTATCCTATCCTCTATCCTATCCTATCCTCTATCCTATCCTATCCTCTATCCTATCCTATCCTCTATCCTATCCTATCCTCTATCCTATCCTATTCTCTATCCTATCCTATCTTCTATCCTATCCTATACTCTATCCTATCAAATCCCCTATCCTATCCTCTATCCTATCTTATCCTCTGTCCTATCTAATCCTCTATCCTATCCTATCCTCTATCCTATCCTATCCTCTATCCTATCCTATCCCCTATCCTATTCTATCTTCTATCCTATCCTATCCTCTATCCTATCTAATCCCCTATCCTATCCTCTATCCTATCCTATCCTGTATCCTATCCAATCCTCTATCCTATCCTCTGTCCTATCTTATCCTCTATCCTATCCTATCCTCTATCCTATCAAATCCTCTGTCCTATCCTATCCTCTATCCTATCCTATCCTCTATCCTATCGTATCCTCTATCCTATCCTATCCTCTATCCTACGCTATCCTCTATCCTATCCAATCCTCTATCCTATCCTATCCTCTATCCTATCCTATCATCTATCCTATCCTATCCTCTATCCTATCCTGTCCTCTATCTTATCCTATCCTCTATCCTATCCTATCCTCTATCATATCCTATCCTGTATCCTATCCAATCCTCTATCCTATCCTATCATCTATCCTCAATCCTATCCTTTCCTGTATCCTATCCAATCCTCTATCCTATCCTATCCTCTATCCTATCCTGTGCTCTATCCTATCCTATCCCCTATCCTATCCTATCCTCTATCCTATCCTATCCTGTATCCTATCCAATCCTCTATCCTATCCTATCATCTATCCTGAATCCTATCCTTTCCTGTATCCTATCTAATCCTCTATCCTATCCTATCCTCTATCCTATCCTATCCTCTACCCTATCCTATCCTCTCATCTATCCTCTCATCTATCCTATCCTATCCTCTATCCTATCCTATCCTCTATCCTATCCTATCCTCTATCCTATCCTATCCTCTATCCTATCCTATTCTCTATCCTATCCTATCTTCTATCCTATCCTATACTCTATCCTATCAAATCCCCTATCCTATCCTCTATCCTATCTTATCCTCTGTCCTATCTAATCCTCTATCCTATCCTATCCTCTATCCTATCCTATCCTCTATCCTATCCTATCCCCTATCCTATCCTATCTTCTATCCTATCCTATCCTCTATCCTATCTAACCCCCTATCCTATCCTCTATCCTATCCTATCCTGTATCCTATCCAATCCTCTATCCTATCCTCTGTCCTATCTTATCCTCTATCCTATCCTATCCTCTATCCTATCAAATCCTCTGTCCTATCCTATCCTCTATCCTATCCTATCCTCTATCCTATCGTATCCTCTATCCTATCCTATCCTCTATCCTACGCTATCCTCTATCCTATCCAATCCTCTATCCTATCCTATCCTCTATCCTATCCTATCATCTATCCTATCCTATCCTCTATCCTATCCTGTCCTCTATCCTATCCTATCCTCTATCCTATCCTATCTTCTAACCTATCCTATCCTCTATCCTATCCTATCCTCTATCCTATCCTATCTTCTATCCTATCCTATCCTCTATCCTATCCTATCCTCTATCCTATCCTCTATCCTATCCTATCCTCTGTCCTATCTAATCCTCTATCCTATCCTATCCTCTATCCTATCCTATCCTCTATCCTATCCTATCCTCTATCCTATCCTATCCTTTCATGTATCATATCCAATCCTCTATCCTATCCTGTCCTCTATGCTATCCTATCGTCTATCCTATCCTATCCAATCCCGTATCCTATCCTCTATTCTATCCTATCCTGTATCCAATCCTATCCTGTATCCAATCCTATCCTCAATCCTATCCATCCCTGTATCCTATCCTATCCTCTATCCTATCAAATCCTCTGTCCTATCCTATCCTCTATCCTATCGAATCCACTATCCTATCCTCTATCCTATCCTATCCTCTATCCTATCCTATCCTCTATCCTATCCTATCTTCTATCCTATCCTATCCTCTATCCTATCAATTCCCCTATCCTATCCTATCCTCTATCCTATCCTATCCTCTATCCTATCCTATCCTCTATCCTATCCTATCCTCTATCATATCCTATCCTCTATCCTATCCTATTCTCTATCCTATCCTATCCTCTATCCTATCCTATCCTCTATCCTATCAAATCCCCTATCCTATCCTCTATCATATCCTATCCCGTATCCTATCCAATCCTCTATCCTATCCTATCATCTATCCTCAATCCTATCCTTTCCTGTATCCTATCCAATCCTCTATCCTATCCTATCCTCTATCCTATCCTGTCCTCTATCCTATCCTATCCTCTATCCTATCCTATCCTCTATCCTATCCTATCCTCTATCCTATCCTATCCTCTATCCTATCCTATCCTCTATCCTATCCTACCGTCTATCCAATCCTCTATCCTATCCTATCCTCTATCCTATTCTATCCTCTATCCTATCCTATCCTCTATCCTATCCTATCCTCTATCCTATAATATCCCCTATCCTATCCTCTGCCCTATCCTATCCTCTATCCTATCCTATCAGCTATCCTATCCTATCCTCTATCCTATCCCATCCTCTATCCTATTCTACCCTCTATCCTATCCTCTATCCTATCGTATCCTCTATCCTATCCTATCCTCTATCCTATCGAATCCCCTATCCTATCCTCTATCCTATCCTATCCTCTATCATATCCTATCCTCTATCCTATCCTATTCTCTATCCTATCCTATCTTCTATCCTATCCTATCGTCTATCCTATCAAATCCCCTATCCTATCCTGTATCCTATCCAATCCTCTATCCTATCCTGTATATTATCCAATCCTCTATCCTATCCTATCATTTATCCACACTCCTATCCTTTCCTGTATCCAATCCTATCCTCAATCCTATCCTTTCCTGTATCCTATCCTATCCTCTATCCTCTATCCCATCCAATCCTCTATCCTATCCTATCATCTATCCTATCCTATCCTCTATCCTATCCTGTCCTCTATCCTATCCTATCCTCTATCCCATCCTATCCTCTATCGTATCCTATCCTCTATCCTATCCTCTCCTCTATCCTATCCTATTCTCTATCGTATCCTATCATCTATCCTCTATCCTATCCTATCATCTATCCTATCCTATCCTCTATCCTATGATATCTTCTATCCTATCCTATCATCTATCCTATCCTATCCTCTATCCTATCCTATCCTCTATCCTATCCTATCCTCTATCCTATCCTATCCTCTATCCTATCCTATCCTCTATCCTATCAATTCCCCTATCCTATCCAATCCTGTATCCTATCCAATCCTCTATCCTATCCTATTCTCTATCCTATCCTATCTTCTATCCTATCCTATACTCTATCCTATCAAATCCCCTATCCTATCCTCTATCCTATCTTATCCTCTGTCCTATCTAATCCTCTATCCTATCCTATCCTCTATCCTATCCTATCCTCTATCCTATCCTATCCCCTATCCTATCCTATCTTCTATCCTATCCTATCCTCTATCCTATCTAATCCCCTATCCTATCCTGTATCCTATCCAATCCTCTATCCTATCCTCTGTCCTATCTTATCCTCTATCCTATCCTATCCTCTATCCTATCAAATCCTCTGTCCTATCCTATCCTCTATCCTATCCTATCCTCTATCCTATCGTATCCTCTATCCTATCCTATCCTCTATCCTACGCTATCCTCTATCCTATCCAATCCTCTATCCTATCCTATCCTCTATCCTATCCTATCATCTATCCTATCCTATCCTCTATCCTATCCTGTCCTCTATCTTATCCTATCCTCTATCCTATCCTATCCTCTATCATATCCTATCCTGTATCCTATCCAATCCTCTATCCTATCCTATCATCTATCCTCAATCCTATCCTTTCCTGTATCCTATCCAATCCTCTATCCTATCCTATCCTCTATCCTATCCTGTGCTCTATCCTATCCTATCCCCTATCCTATCCTATCCTCTATCCTATCCTATCCTGTATCCTATCCAATCCTCTATCCTATCCTATCATCTATCCTGAATCCTACCCTTTCCTGTATCCTATCTAATCCTCTATCCTATCCTATCCTCTATCCTATCCTATCCTCTACCCTATCATATCCTCTATACTATCCTATCCTCTATCCAATCCTCTGTCCTATCCTATCCTCTATCCTATCCTATAATCTATCCTATCCTACCTTCTATCCTATCCTATCCTCTATCCTATCCTATCCTCTATCCTATCCAATCCTCTATCCTATCCAATCCTCTATCCTATTCTACCCTCTATCCTATCCTCTATCGTATCGTATCCTCTATCCTATCGTATCCTCTATCCTATCCTATCCTCTA
Source organism: Halictus rubicundus (assembly GCF_050948215.1). Lineage (NCBI taxonomy): Eukaryota > Metazoa > Arthropoda > Insecta > Hymenoptera > Halictidae > Halictus > Halictus rubicundus. The sequence goes on from NW_027488615.1 coordinate 671,424, forward strand.
TCCTATCGTATCCTCTATCCTATCCTATCCTCTATCCTACGCTATCCTCTATCCTATCCAATCCTCTATCCTATCCTATCCTCTATCCTATCCTATCATCTATCCTATCCTATCCTCTATCCTATCCTGTCCTCTATCTTATCCTATCCTCTATCCTATCCTATCATCTATCCTATCCTATCCTCTATCCTATCCTATCCTCTATCCTATCCTATCCTCTATCCTATCCTATCCTCTATCCTATCCTATTCTATATCCTATCCTATCTTCTATCCTATCCTATCTTCTATCCTATCAAATCCCCTATCCTATCCTGTATCCTATCCAATCCTCTATCCTATCCTGTATCCTATCAAATCCTCTGTCGTATCCTATCCTCTAACCTATCCTATCCTCTATCCTATCCTATCCTCTATCCTATCCTATCATCTATCCTACCCTACCCTATATCCTATCCTATCCTCCATCCTATCCTATCCTCTATCCTATCCTATCCTCTATCCTACCCTATCCTCTATCCTATCCTATCCTCTATCCTATCCTATCTTCTATCCTATCCTAGCCTCTATCCTATCCTATCCTCTATCCTATCCTCTATCCTATCCTATCCTCTATCCTATCCTAGCCTCTATCCTATCCTATCTTCTATCCTTTCCTATCCTCTATCCTATCCTCTATCCAATCCTCCATCCTATCCTATCCTCTATCCTATCCTATCCTCTATCCTATCCTATCCTCTATCCTATCCTGTGCTCTATCCTATCCTATCCCCTATCCTATCCTATCCTCTATCCTATCCTATCCTGTATCCTATCCAATCCTCTATCCTATCCTATCATCTATCCTGAATCCTACCCTTTCCTGTATCCTATCTAATCCTCTATCCTATCCTATCCTCTATCCTATCCTATCCTCTACCCTATCATATCCTCTATACTATCCTATCCTCTATCCAATCCTCTGTCCTATCCTATCCTCTATCCTATCCTATAATCTATCCTATCCTACCTTCTATCCTATCCTATCCTCTATCCTATCCTATCCTCTATCCTATCCAATCCTCTATCCTATCCAATCCTCTATCCTATTCTACCCTCTATCCTATCCTCTATCGTATCGTATCCTCTATCCTATCGTATCCTCTATCCTATCCTATCCTCTATCCTATCGTATCCTCTATCCTATCCTATCCTCTATCCTACGCTATCCTCTATCCTATCCAATCCTCTATCCTATCCTATCCTCTATCCTATCCTATCATCTATCCTATCCTATCCTCTATCCTATCCTGTCCTCTATCTTATCCTATCCTCTATCCTATCCTATCATCTATCCTATCCTATCCTCTATCCTATCCTATCCTCTATCCTATCCTATCCTCTATCCTATCCTATCCTCTATCCTATCCTATTCTATATCCTATCCTATCTTCTATCCTATCCTATCTTCTATCCTATCAAATCCCCTATCCTATCCTGTATCCTATCCAATCCTCTATCCTATCCTGTATCCTATCCAATCCTCTATCCTATCCTATACTCTATCCTATCGTATCCTCTATCCTATCCTATCCTCTATCCTACGCTATCCTCTATCCTATCCAATCCTCTATTCTATCCTATCCTCTATCCTATCCTGTCATCTATCCTATCCTATCCTCTATCCTATCCTGTCCTCTATCCTATCCTATCCTCTATCCCATCCTATCCTCTATCCTATCCTATCCTCTATCCTATCCTCTCCTCTATCCTATCCTATTCTCTATCGTATCCTATCATCTATCCTCAATCCTATCCTTTCCTGTATCCTATCCTATCCTCTATCCTATCAAATCCTCTGTCGTATCCTATCCTCTATCCTATCCTATCCTCTATCCTATCCTATCCTCTATCCTATCCTATCCTCTATCCTATCCTATCCTCTATCCTATCCTATCATCTATCCTACCCTACCCTATATCCTATCCTATCCTCCATCCTATCCTATCCTCTATCCTATCCTATCCTCTATCCTATCCTATCCTCTATCCTATCCTATCCTCTATCCTATCCTATCTTCTATCCTATCCTAGCCTCTATCCTATCCTATCCTCTATCCTATCCTCTATCCTATCCTATCCTCTATCCTATCCTAGCCTCTATCCTATCCTATCTTCTATCCTTTCCTATCCTCTATCCTATCCTCTATCCAATCCTCCATCCTATCCTATCCTCTATCCTATCCTATCCTCTATCCTATCCTATCCTCTATCCTATCCTATCCTCTATCCTATCAAATCCCCTATCCTATCCTCTGTCCTATCCTATCCTCTATCCTATCCTATCCTCTGTCGTATGCTATCCTCTATCCTATCCTATCCTCTATCCTATCCTATCCTCTATCCTATCCTATCATCTATCCTATCCTATCCTCTATCCTATGATATCTTCTATCCTATCCTATCATCTATCCTATCCTATCCTCTATCCTATCCTATCCTCTATCCTATCCTATCCTCTATCCTATCCTATCCTCTATCCTATCCTATCCTCTATCCTATCCTATCCTCTATCCTATCAATTCCCCTATCCTATCCAATCCTGTATCCTATCCAATCCTCTATCCTATCCTATTCTCTATCCTATCCTATCTTCTATCCTATCCTATACTCTATCCTATCAAATCCCCTATCCTATCCTCTATCCTATCTTATCCTCTGTCCTATCTAATCCTCTATCCTATCCTATCCTCTATCCTATCCTATCCTCTATCCTATCCTATCCCCTATCCTATCCTATCTTCTATCCTATCCTATCCTCTATCCTATCTAATCCCCTATCCTATCCTGTATCCTATCCAATCCTCTATCCTATCCTCTGTCCTATCTTATCCTCTATCCTATCCTATCCTCTATCCTATCAAATCCTCTGTCCTATCCTATCCTCTATCCTATCCTATCCTCTATCCTATCGTATCCTCTATCCTATCCTATCCTCTATCCTACGCTATCCTCTATCCTATCCAATCCTCTATCCTATCCTATCCTCTATCCTATCCTATCATCTATCCTATCCTATCCTCTATCCTATCCTGTCCTCTATCTTATCCTATCCTCTATCCTATCCTATCCTCTATCATATCCTATCCTGTATCCTATCCAATCCTCTATCCTTTCCTATCATCTATCCTCAATCCTATCCTTTCCTGTATCCTATCCAATCCTCTATCCTATCCTATCCTCTATCCTATCCTGTGCTCTATCCTATCCTATCCCCTATCCTATCCTATCCTCTATCCTATCCTATCCTGTATCCTATCCAATCCTCTATCCTATCCTATCATCTATCCTGAATCCTACCCTTTCCTGTATCCTATCTAATCCTCTATCCTATCCTATCCTCTATCCTATCCTATCCTCTACCCTATCATATCCTCTATACTATCCTATCCTCTATCCAATCCTCTGTCCTATCCTATCCTCTATCCTATCCTATAATCTATCCTATCCTACCTTCTATCCTATCCTATCCTCTATCCTATCCTATCCTCTATCCTATCCAATCCTCTATCCTATCCAATCCTCTATCCTATTCTACCCTCTATCCTATCCTCTATCGTATCGTATCCTCTATCCTATCGTATCCTCTATCCTATCCTATCCTCTATCCTATCGTATCCTCTATCCTATCCTATCCTCTATCCTACGCTATCCTCTATCCTATCCAATCCTCTATCCTATCCTATCCTCTATCCTATCCTATCATCTATCCTATCCTATCCTCTATCCTATCCTGTCCTCTATCTTATGCTATCCTCTATCCTATCCTATCATCTATCCTATCCTATCCTCTATCCTATCCTATCCTCTATCCTATCCTATCCTCTATCCTATCCTATCCTCTATCCTATCCTATTCTATATCCTATCCTATCTTCTATCCTATCCTATCTTCTATCCTATCAAATCCCCTATCCTATCCTGTATCCTATCCAATCCTCTATCCTATCCTGTATCCTATCCAATCCTCTATCCTATCCTATACTCTATCCTATCGTATCCTCTATCCTATCCTATCCTCTATCCTACGCTATCCTCTATCCTATCCAATCCTCTATTCTATCCTATCCTCTATCCTATCCTGTCATCTATCCTATCCTATCCTCTATCCTATCCTGTCCTCTATCCTATCCTATCCTCTATCCCATCCTATCCTCTATCCTATCCTATCCTCTATCCTATCCTCTCCTCTATCCTATCCTATTCTCTATCGTATCCTATCATCTATCCTCAATCCTATCCTTTCCTGTATCCTATCCTATCCTCTATCCTATCAAATCCTCTGTCGTATCCTATCCTCTATCCTATCCTATCCTCTATCCTATCCTATCCTCTATCCTATCCTATCCTCTATCCTATCCTATCCTCTATCCTATCCTATCATCTATCCTACCCTACCCTATATCCTATCCTATCCTCCATCCTATCCTATCCTCTATCCTATCCTATCCTCTATCCTATCCTATCCTCTATCCTATCCTATCCTCTATCCTATCCTATCTTCTATCCTATCCTAGCCTCTATCCTATCCTATCCTCTATCCTATCCTCTATCCTATCCTATCCTCTATCCTATCCTAGCCTCTATCCTATCCTATCTTCTATCCTTTCCTATCCTCTATCCTATCCTCTATCCAATCCTCCATCCTATCCTATCCTCTATCCTATCCTATCCTCTATCCTATCCTATCCTCTATCCTATCAAATCCCCTATCCTATCCTCTGTCCTATCCTATCCTCTATCCTATCCTATCCTCTGTCGTATGCTATCCTCTATCCTATCCTATCCTCTATCCTATCCTATCCTCTATCCTATCCTATCCTCTATCCTATCCTATCCTCTATCCTATCCTATCCTCTATCCTATCCTATCATCTATCCTATCCTACCCTCTATCCTATCCTATCCTCCATCCTATCCTATCCTCTATCCTATCCTATCCTCTATCCTATCCTATCCTCTATCCTATCCTATCCTCTATCCTATCCTATCTTCTATCCTATCCTAGCCTCTATCCTATCCTATCCTCTATCCTATCCTCTATCCTATCCTATCCTCTATCCTATCCTATCCTCTATCCTATCCTATCCTCTATCCTATCAAATCCCCTATCCTATCCTCTGTCCTATCCTATCCTCTATCCTATCCTATCCTCTATCCTATCCTATTCTCTATCCTATCCTATTTTCTATCCTATCCTATCCTCTATCCTATCCTCTATCCTATCCTATCCTCTGTTCTATCTAATCCTCTATCCTATCCTGCCCTCTATCCTATCCTATCCTCTATCCTATCCTATCCTCTATCCTATCCTATCCTTTCCTGTATCATATCCAATCCTCTATCCTATCCTGTCCTCTATCCTATCCTATCCTCTATCCTATCCTATGCTCTATCCTATCCTATCCTCTATCCTATCCTCTCCTCTATCCTATCCTATTCTCTATCGTATCCTATCATCTATCATCAATCCTATCCTTTCCTGTATCCTATCCTATCCTCTATCCTATCAAATCCTCTGTCCTATCCTATCCTCTATCCTATCGAATCCCCTATCCTATCCTCTATCCTATCCTATCCTCTATCCTATCCTATCCTCTATCCTATCCTATCCTCTATCCTATCCTATTCTCTATCCTATCCTATCTTCTATCCTATCCTATACTCTATCCTATCAAATCCCCTATCCTATCCTCTATCCTATCTTATCCTCTGTCCTATCTAATCCTCTATCCTATCCTATCCTCTATCCTATCCTATCCTCTATCCTATCCTATCCTCTATCCTATCCTATCCCCTATCCTATCCTATCTTCTATCCTATCCTATCCTCTATCCTATCTAATCCCCTATCCTATCCTCTATCCTATCCTATCCTGTATCCTATCCAATCCTCTATCCTATCCTCTGTCCTATCTTATCCTCTATCCTATCCTATCCTCTATCCTATCAAATGCTCTGTCCTATCCTATCCTCTATCCTATCCTATCCTCTATCCTATCGTATCCTCTATCCTATCCTATCCTCTATCCTACGCTATCCTCTATCCTATCCTATCCTCTATCCTATCCTCTATCCTATCCTATCCTCTATCCTATCAAATCCCCTATCCTATCCTCTATCATATCCTATCCTGTATCCTATCCAATCCTCTATCCTATCCTATCATCTATCCTCAATCCTATCCTTTCCTGTATCCTATCCAATCCTCTATCCTATCCTATCCTCTATCCTATCCTGTCCTCTATCCTATCCTATCCTCTATCTTATGCTCTATCCTAGCCTATCCTCTATCCTATCCTATCCAATCCCCTATCCTATGCTATATCCTATCATACCCTCTATAATATCGTATACTCTATGATATCCTATCCCCTATCCTATAATATCATCTATCCGTTCCAATTCTCTATCCTAACCTATTCTCTATCCTATCCTCTATCCTATCCTATCCTCTATCCTATCCTATCCTCTATCCTATCAAATCCCCTATCCTATCCTCTATCCTATCCTATCCTGTATCCTATCCAATCCTCTATCCTATCCTGTCCTCTATCCTATCCTATCCTCTATCCTATCCTCTATCCTAGCCTATATTCTATCCTATCCTATCTTCTATCCTATCCTATCCTCTATCCTATCATATCTTCTATCATATCCTATCCTTTATCCTATCCTATCCTCTATCCTATCCTCTATCCTATCCTATCCTCTGTCCTATCCTATCCTCTATCCTATCCTATCCTCTATCCTATCCTATCCTCTATCCTATCCTGTCCTCTATCCTATCCTATCCTCTATCTTATGCTCTATCCTAGCCTATCCTCTATCCTATCCTATCCAATCCCCTATCCTATGCTATATCCTATCATACCCTCTATAATATCGTATACTCTATGATATCCTATCCCCTATCCTATAATATCATCTATCCGTTCCAATTCTCTATCCTAACCTATTCTCTATCCTATCCTCTATCCTATCCTATCCTCTATCCTATCCTATCCTCTATCCTATCAAATCCCCTATCCTATCCTCTATCCTATCCTATCCTGTATCCTATCCAATCCTCTATCCTATCCTGTCCTCTATCCTATCCTATCCTCTATCCTATCCTCTATCCTAGCCTATATTCTATCCTATCCTATCTTCTATCCTATCCTATCCTCTATCCTATCATATCTTCTATCATATCCTATCCTTTATCCTATCCTATCCTCTATCCTATCCTCTATCCTATCCTATCCTCTGTCCTATCCTATCCTCTATCCTATCCTATCCTCTATCCTATCCTATCCTCTATCCTATCAAATCCCCTATCCTATCCTATCCTCTATCCTATCCTATCCTCTATCCTATCCTATCCTCTATCCTATCCTATCCTCTATCCTATCCTATCCTCTATCCTATCCTATCCTCTATCCTATCCTATCCTCTATCCTATCCTATCCTCTATCCTATCCTATCCTCTATCCTCTATCCTATCCAATCCTCTATCCTATCCTATCCTCTACCCTATCATATCCTCTATCCTATAATATCCTCTATCCTAACCTATCCTCTATCCTATCCTATCCTCTACCCTATCATATCCTCTATCCAATCCTCTGTCCTATCCTATCCTCTATCCTATCCTATCTTCTATCCTATCCTATCCTCTATCCTATCAAATCCCGTATCCTATCCTCTGTCCTATCCTATCCTCTATCCTATCCTATCCTGTCCTCTATCCTATCAAATCCCCTATCCTATCCTCTATCATATCCTATCCTGTATCCTATCCAATCCTCTATCCTATCCTATCATCTATCCTCAATCCTATCCTTTCCTGTATCCTATCCAATCCTCTATCCTATCCTATCATGTATCCTATCCTCTATCCTATAATATCCTCTGTCCTATCCTATCCTCTATCCTATCCTATCCTCTATCCTATCCTATCCTCTATCCTATCAAATCCCCTATCCTATCCTCTATCCTATCCTATCCTCTATCCTATCCTATCCTCTACCCTATCAAATCCCCTATCCTATCCTATCCTCTATCCTATCCTATCCTCTATCCTATCCTATCCTCTATCCTATCCTATCCTCTATCCTCTATCCTATCCAATCTTCTATCCTATCCTATCCTCTACCCTATCATATCCTCTATCCTATAATATCCTCTATCCTATCCTATCCTCTATCCTATCCTATCCTCTATCCTATCCTATCCTCTATCCTATCCTATCCTCTATCCTATCCTATCCTCTATCCTATCAAATCCCCTATCCTATCCTCTATCATATGCTATCCTGTATCCTATCCAATCCTCTACCCTATCATATCCTCTATCCTATCCTATCCTCTATCCAATCCTCTGCCCTATCCTATCCTCTATCCTATCCTATAATCTATCCTATCCTATCTTCTATCCTATCCTATCCTCTATCCTATCAAATCCCGTATCCTATCCTCTATCCTATCCTATCCTCTATCCTATCCTATCCTCTATCCTATCCTATCCTCTATCCTATCAAATCCCCTATCCTATCATCTATCATATCCTATCCTGTATCCCATCCAATCCTCTATCCTATCCTATCATCTATCCTCAATCCTATCCTTTCCTGTATCCTATCCAATCCTCTATCCTATCCTATCCTCTATCCTATAATATCATCTATCCGTTCCAATTCTCTATCCTAACCTATTCTCTATCCTATCCTCTATCCTATCCTATCCTCTATCCTATCATATCTTCTATCCTATCCTATCCTCTATCCTATCAAATCCCCTATCCTATCCTCTATCCTATCCTATCCTGTATCCTATCAAATCCTCTATCCTATCCTGTCCTCTATCCTATCCTTTCCTCTATCCTATCCTCTATCCTAGCCTATATTCTATCCTATCCTATCCTCTATCCTATCATATCCTCTATCATATCCTATCCTCTATCCTATCCTATCCTCTATCCTATCAAATCCCGTATCCTATCCTCTGTCCTATCCTATCCTCTATCCTATCCTATCCTCTATCCTATCCTATCCTCTATCCTATCCTATCCTCTATCCTATCCTATCCTCTATCCTATCGTATCCTCTATCCTATCCTATCCTCTATCCTACGCTATCCTCTATCCTATCCAATCCTCTATCCTATCCTATCCTCTATCCTATCCTATCATCTATCCTATCCTATCCTCTATCCTATCCTGTCCTCTATCTTATCCTATCCTCTATCCTATCCTATCATCTATCCTATCCTATCCTCTATCCTATCCTATTCTATATCCTATCCTATCTTCTATCCTATCCTATCTTCTATCCTATCAAATCCCCTATCCTATCCTGTATCCTATCCAATCCTCTATCCTATCCTGTATCCTATCCAATCCTCTATCCTATCCTATACTCTATCCTATCGTATCCTCTATCCTATCCTATCCTCTATCCTACGCTATCCTCTATCCTATCCAATCCTCTATTCTATCCTATCCTCTATCCTATCCTGTCATCTATCCTATCCTATCCTCTATCCTATCCTGTCCTCTATCCTATCCTATCCTCTATCCCATCCTATCCTCTATCCTATCCTATCCTCTATCCTATCCTCTCCTCTATCCTATCCTATTCTCTATCGTATCCTATCATCTATCCTCAATCCTATCCTTTCCTGTATCCTATCCTATCCTCTATCCTATCAAATCCTCTGTCGTATCCTATCCTCTATCCTATCCTATCCTCTATCCTATCCTATCCTCTATCCTATCCTATCCTCTATCCTATCCTATCCTCTATCCTATCCTATCCTCTATCCTATCCTATCCTCTATCCTATCCTATCATCTATCCTACCCTACCCTATATCCTATCCTATCCTCCATCCTATCCTATCCTCTATCCTATCCTATCCTCTATCCTATCCTATCCTCTATCCTATCCTATCCTCTATCCTATCCTATCTTCTATCCTATCCTAGCCTCTATCCTATCCTATCCTCTATCCTATCCTCTATCCTATCCTATCCTCTATCCTATCCTAGCCTCTATCCTATCCTATCTTCTATCCTTTCCTATCCTCTATCCTATCCTCTATCCAATCCTCCATCCTATCCTATCCTCTATCCTATCCTATCATCTATCCTATCCTATCCTCTATCCTATCCTGTCCTCTATCTTATCCTATCCTCTATCCTATCCTATCATCTATCCTATCCTATCCTCTATCCTATCCTATTCTATATCCTATCCTATCTTCTATCCTATCCTATCTTCTATCCTATCAAATCCCCTATCCTATCCTGTATCCTATCCAATCCTCTATCCTATCCTGTATCCTATCCAATCCTCTATCCTATCCTATACTCTATCCTATCGTATCCTCTATCCTATCCTATCCTCTATCCTACGCTATCCTCTATCCTATCCAATCCTCTATTCTATCCTATCCTCTATCCTATCCTGTCATCTATCCTATCCTATCCTCTATCCTATCCTGTCCTCTATCCTATCCTATCCTCTATCCCATCCTATCCTCTATCCTATCCTATCCTCTATCCTATCCTCTCCTCTATCCTATCCTATTCTCTATCGTATCCTATCATCTATCCTCAATCCTATCCTTTCCTGTATCCTATCCTATCCTCTATCCTATCAAATCCTCTGTCGTATCCTATCCTCTATCCTATCCTATCCTCTATCCTATCCTATCCTCTATCCTATCCTATCCTCTATCCTATCCTATCCTCTATCCTATCCTATCCTCTATCCTATCCTATCCTCTATCCTATCCTATCATCTATCCTACCCTACCCTATATCCTATCCTATCCTCCATCCTATCCTATCCTCTATCCTATCCTATCCTCTATCCTATCCTATCCTCTATCCTATCCTATCCTCTATCCTATCCTATCTTCTATCCTATCCTAGCCTCTATCCTATCCTATCCTCTATCCTATCCTCTATCCTATCCTATCCTCTATCCTATCCTAGCCTCTATCCTATCCTATCTTCTATCCTTTCCTATCCTCTATCCTATCCTCTATCCAATCCTCCATCCTATCCTATCCTCTATCCTATCCTATCCTCTATCCTATCCTATCCTCTATCCTATCAAATCCCCTATCCTATCCTCTGTCCTATCCTATCCTCTATCCTATCCTATCCTCTGTCGTATGCTATCCTCTATCCTATCCTATCCTCTATCCTATCCTATCCTCTATCCTATCCTATCCTCTATCCTATCCTATCCTCTATCCTATCCTATCCTCTATCCTATCCTATCATCTATCCTATCCTACCCTCTATCCTATCCTATCCTCCATCCTATCCTATCCTCTATCCTATCCTATCCTCTATCCTATCCTATCCTCTATCCTATCCTATCCTCTATCCTATCCTATCTTCTATCCTATCCTAGCCTCTATCCTATCCTATCCTCTATCCTATCCTCTATCCTATCCTATCCTCTATCCTATCCTATCCTCTATCCTATCCTATCCTCTATCCTATCAAATCCCCTATCCTATCCTCTGTCCTATCCTATCCTCTATCCTATCCTATCCTCTATCCTATCCTATTCTCTATCCTATCCTATTTTCTATCCTATCCTATCCTCTATCCTATCCTCTATCCTATCCTATCCTCTGTTCTATCTAATCCTCTATCCTATCCTGCCCTCTATCCTATCCTATCCTCTATCCTATCCTATCCTCTATCCTATCCTATCCTTTCCTGTATCATATCCAATCCTCTATCCTATCCTGTCCTCTATCCTATCCTATCCTCTATCCTATCCTATCCTCTATCCTATCCTATCCTCTATCCTATCCTCTCCTCTATCCTATCCTATTCTCTATCGTATCCTATCATCTATCATCAATCCTATCCTTTCCTGTATCCTATCCTATCCTCTATCCTATCAAATCCTCTGTCCTATCCTATCCTCTATCCTATCGAATCCCCTATCCTATCCTCTATCCTATCCTATCCTCTATCCTATCCTATCCTCTATCCTATCCTATCCTCTATCCTATCCTATTCTCTATCCTATCCTATCTTCTATCCTATCCTATACTCTATCCTATCAAATCCCCTATCCTATCCTCTATCCTATCTTATCCTCTGTCCTATCTAATCCTCTATCCTATCCTATCCTCTATCCTATCCTATCCTCTATCCTATCCTATCCCCTATCCTATCCTATCTTCTATCCTATCCTATCCTCTATCCTATCTAATCCCCTATCCTATCCTCTATCCTATCCTATCCTGTATCCTATCCAATCCTCTATCCTATCCTCTGTCCTATCTTATCCTCTATCCTATCCTATCCTCTATCCTATCAAATGCTCTGTCCTATCCTATCCTCTATCCTATCCTATCCTCTATCCTATCGTATCCTCTATCCTATCCTATCCTCTATCCTACGCTATCCTCTATCCTATCCTATCCTCTATCCTATCCTATCCTCTATCCTATCCTATCCTCTATCCTATCAAATCCCCTATCCTATCCTCTATCATATCCTATCCTGTATCCTATCCAATCCTCTATCCTATCCTATCATCTATCCTCAATCCTATCCTTTCCTGTATCCTATCCAATCCTCTATCCTATCCTATCCTCTATCCTATCCTGTCCTCTATCCTATCCTATCCTCTATCTTATGCTCTATCCTAGCCTATCCTCTATCCTATCCTATCCAATCCCCTATCCTATGCTATATCCTATCATACCCTCTATAATATCGTATACTCTATGATATCCTATCCCCTATCCTATAATATCATCTATCCGTTCCAATTCTCTATCCTAACCTATTCTCTATCCTATCCTCTATCCTATCCTATCCTCTATCCTATCCTATCCTCTATCCTATCAAATCCCCTATCCTATCCTCTATCCTATCCTATCCTGTATCCTATCCAATCCTCTATCCTATCCTGTCCTCTATCCTATCCTATCCTCTATCCTATCCTCTATCCTAGCCTATATTCTATCCTATCCTATCTTCTATCCTATCCTATCCTCTATCCTATCATATCTTCTATCATATCCTATCCTTTATCCTATCCTATCCTCTATCCTATCCTCTATCCTATCCTATCCTCTGTCCTATCCTATCCTCTATCCTATCCTATCCTCTATCCTATCCTATCCTCTATCCTATCAAATCCCCTATCCTATCCTATCCTCTATCCTATCCTATCCTCTATCCTATCCTATCCTCTATCCTATCCTATCCTCTATCCTATCCTATCCTCTATCCTATCCTATCCTCTATCCTATCCTATCCTCTATCCTATCCTATCCTCTATCCTATCCTATCCTCTATCCTATCCTATCCTCTATCCTATCCTATCCTCTATCCTCTATCCTATCCAATCCTCTATCCTATCCTATCCTCTACCCTATCATATCCTCTATCCTATAATATCCTCTATCCTAACCTATCCTCTATCCTATCCTATCCTCTACCCTATCATATCCTCTATCCAATCCTCTGTCCTATCCTATCCTCTATCCTATCCTATAATCTATCCTATCCTATCTTCTATCCTATCCTATCCTCTATCCTATCAAATCCCGTATCCTATCCTCTGTCCTATCCTATCCTCTATCCTATCCTATGATGTCCTCTATCCTATCAAATCCCCTATCCTATCCTCTATCATATCCTATCCTGTATCCTATCCAATCCTCTATCCTATCCTATCATCTATCCTCAATCCTATCCTTTCCTGTATCCTATCCAATCCTCTATCCTATCCTATCCTGTATCCTATCCTCTATCCTATCCTATCCTCTGTCCTATCCTATCCTCTATCCTATCCTATCCTCTATCCTATCCTATCCTCTATCCTATCCTATCCTCTATCCTATCAAATCCCCTATCCTATCCTCTATCCTATCCTATCCTCTATCCTATCCTATCCTCTACCCTATCAAATCCCCTATCCTATCCTATCCTCTATCCTATCCTATCCTCTATCCTATCCTATCCTCTATCCTATCCTATCCTCTATCCTCTATCCTATCCAATCCTCTATCCTATCCTATCCTCTACCCTATCATATCCTCTATCCTATAATATCCTCTATCCTATCCTATCCTCTATCCTATCCTATCCTCTATCCTATCCTATCCTCTATCCTATCCTATCCTCTATCCTATCCTATCCTCTATCCTATCCTATCCTCTATCCTATCAAATCCCCTATCCTATCCTCTATCATATGCTATCCTGTATCCTATCCAATCCTCTACCCTATCATATCCTCTATCCTATCCTATCCTCTATCCAATCCTCTGCCCTATCCTATCCTCTATCCTATCCTATAATCTATCCTATCCTATCTTCTATCCTATCCTATCCTCTATCCTATCAAATCCCGTATCCTATCCTCTATCCTATCCTATCCTCTATCCTATCCTATCCTCTATCCTATCCTATCCTCTATCCTATCAAATCCCCTATCCTATCATCTATCATATCCTATCCTGTATCCCATCCAATCCTCTATCCTATCCTATCATCTATCCTCAATCCTATCCTTTCCTGTATCCTATCCAATCCTCTATCCTATCCTATCCTCTATCCTATCCTGTCCTCTATCCTATCCTATCCTCTATCCTATCCTCTATCCTAGCCTATCCTCTATCCTATCCTATCCAATCCCCTATCCTATGCTCTATCCTATCGTACCCTCTATAATATCGTATACTCTATGATATCCTATCCCCTATCCTATAATATCATCTACCCGTTCCAATTCTCTATCCTAACCTATTCTCTATCCTATCCTCTATCCTATCCTATCCTCTATCCTATCCTATCTTCTATCCTGTCCTATCCTCTATCCTATCAAATCCCCTATCCTATCCTCTATCCTATCCTATCCTGTATCCTATCCAATCCTCTATCCTATCCAATCCTCTATCCTATCCTATCCTCAATTCTATCCTCTATCCTATCCTATCCTCTATCCTATCCAAACCTCTATCCTATCCTATCCTCTATCCTATCCTGTCCTCAATCCTATCCTATCCTCTATCCTATCCTCTATCCTAGCCTATCCACTATCCTATCCTATCCAATCCCCTATCCTATGCTCTATCCTATCATACCCTCTACAATATCGTATACTCTATGATATCCTATCCCCAATCCTATAATATCATCTATCCGTTCCAATTCTCTATCCTAACCTATTCTCTATCCTATCCTCTATCCTATCCTATCCTCTATCCTATCCTATCCTCTATCCTATCCTATCCTCTATCCTATCCTATCCTCTATCCTATCCTATCCTCTATCCTATCCTATCCTCTATCCTATCCTATCTTCTATCCTATCCTATCCTCTATCCTATCATATCCTCTATCATATCCTATCCTCTATCCTATCCTATCCTCAATTCTATCCTCTATCCTATCCTATCCTCTATCCTATCCTATCCTCTATCCTATCCTATCCTCTATCCTATCCTATCCTCTATCCTATCCTATCCTCTATCCTATCCTATCCTCTATCCTATCCTATCTTCTATCCTATCCTATCCTCTATCCTATCATATCCTCTATCATATCCTATCCTCTATCCTATCCTATCCTCTATCCTCTCCTCTATCCTATCCTATCCTCTATCCTATCCTATCCTCTATCCTATCCTGTCCTCTATCCTATCCTATCCTCTATCCTATCCTCTATCCTAGCCAATCCTCTATCCTATCCTATCCAATCCCCTATCCTATGCTCTATCCTGTCATACCCTCTATAATATCGTATACTCTATGATATCCTATCCCCTATCCTATAATATCATCTATCCGTTCCAATTCTCTATCCTAACCTATTCTCTATCCTATCCTCTATCCTATCCTATCCTATATCCTATCATATCTTCTATCCTATCCTATCCTCTATCCTATCAAATCCCCTATCCTATCCTCTATCCTATCCTATCCTGTATCCTATCAAATCCTCTATCCTATCCTGTCCTCTATCCTATCCTTTCCTCTATCCTATCCTCTATCCTAGCCTATATTCTATCCTATCCTATCCTCTATCCTATCATATCCTCTATCATATCCTATCCTCTATCCTATCCTATCCTCTATCCTATCAAATCCCGTATCCTATCCTCTGTCCTATCCTATCCTCTATCCTATCCTATCCTCTATCCTATCCTATCCTCTATCCTATCCTATCCTCTATCCTATCCTATCCTCTATCCTATCAAATCCCCTATCCTATCCTCTATCCTATCCTATCCTCTATCCTATCCTATCCTCTATCCTATCCTATCCTCTATCCTATCAAATCCCCTATCCTATCATCTATCATATGCTATCCTGTATCCTATCCAATCCTCTACCCTATCATATCCTCTATCCTATCCTATCCTCTATCCAATCCTCTGCCCTATCCTATCCTCTATCCTATCCTATAATCTATCCTATCCTATCTTCTATCCTATCCTATCCTCTATCCTATCAAATCCCGTATCCTATCCTCTATCCTATCCTATCCTCTATCCTATCCTATCCTCTATCCTATCCTATCCTCTATCCTATCAAATCCCCTATCCTATCATCTATCATATCCTATCCTGTATCCTATCCAATCCTCTATCCTATCCTATCATCTATCCTCAATCCTATCCTTTCCTGTATCCTATCCTATCATCTATCCTCAATCCTATCCTTTCCTGTATCCTATCCAATCCTCTATCCTATCCTATCCTGTATCCTATCCTCTATCCTATCCTATCCTCTGTCCTATCCTATCCTCTATCCTATCCTATCCTCTATCCTATCCTATCCTCTATCCTATCCTATCCTCTATCCTATCAAATCCCCTATCCTATCCTCTATCCTATCCTATCCTCTATCCTATCCTATCCTCTATCCTATCAAATCCCCTATCCTATCCTATCCTCTATCCTATCCTATCCTCTATCCTATCCTATCCTCTATCCTCTATCCTATCCAATCCTCTATCCTATCCTATCCTCTACCCTATCATATCCTCTATCCTATAATACCCTCTATCCTATCCTATCCTCTATCCTATCCTATCCTCTACCCTATCATATCCTCTATCCTATCCTATCCTCTATCCAATCCTCTGTCCTATCCTATCCTCTATCCTATCCTATAATCTATCCTATCCTATCTTCTATCCTATCATATCCTCTATCCTATCAAATCCCGTATCCTATCCTCTGTCCTATCCTATCCTCTATCCTATCCTATCCTCTATCCTATCCTATCCTCTATCCTATCCTATCCTCTATCCTATCAAATCCCCTATCCTATCCTCTATCATATGCTATCCTGTATCCTATCCAATCCTCTACCCTATCATATCGTCTATCCTATCCTATCCTCTATCCAATCCTCTGCCCTATCCTATCCTCTATCCTATCCTATAATCTATCCTATCCTATCTTCTATCCTATCCTATCCTCTATCCTATCAAATCCCGTATCCTATCCTCTATCCTATCCTATCCTCTATCCTATCCTATCCTCTATCCTATCCTATCCTCTATCCTATCAAATCCCCTATCCTATCATCTATCATATCCTATCCTGTATCCTATCCAATCCTCTATCCTATCCTATCATCTATCCTCAATCCTATCCTTTCCTGTATCCTATCCAATCCTCTATCCTATCCTGTCCTCTATCCTATCCTATCCTCTATCCTATCCTCTATCCTAGCCTATCCTCTATCCTATCCTATCCAATCCCCTATCCTATGCTCTATCCTATCGTACCCTCTATAATATCGTATACTCTATGATATCCTATCCCCTATCCTATAATATCATCTACCCGTTCCAATTCTCTATCCTAACCTATTCTCTATCCTATCCTCTATCCTATCCTATCCTCTATCCTATCCTATCTTCTATCCTGTCCTATCCTCTATCCTATCAAATCCCCTATCCTATCCTCTATCCTATCCTATCCTGTATCCTATCCAATCCTCTATCCTATCCAATCCTCTATCCTATCCTATCCTCAATTGTATCCTCTATCCTATCCTATCCTCTATCCTATCCTATCCTCTATCCTATCCAAACCTCTATCCTATCCTATCCTCTATCCTATCCTGTCCTCTATCCTATCCTATCCTCTATCCTATCCTCTATCCTAGCCTATAAACTATCCTATCCTATCCAATCCCCTATTCTATGCTCTATCCTATCCTGTCCTCTATCCTAACCTATCCTCTATCCTATCCTCTATCCTAGCCTATCCACTATCCTATCCTATCCAATCCCCTATCCTATGCTCTATCCTATCATACCCTCTATAATATCGTATACTCTATGATATCCTATCCCCAATCCTATAATATCATCTATCCTTTCCAATTCTCTATCCTAACCTATTCTCTATCCTATCCTCTATCCTATCCTATCCTCTATCCTATCCTATCTTCTATCCTATCCTATCCTCTATCCTATCAAATCCCCCATCCTATCCTCTATCCTATCCTATCCTGTATCCTATCCAATCCTCTATCCTATCCTATCCTGTATCCTATCCAATCCTCTATCCTATCCAATCCTCTATCCTATCCTATCCTCAATTCTATCCTCTATCCTATCCTATCCTCTATCCTATCCTATCCTCTATCCTATCCTATCCTCTATCCTCTCCTCTATCCTAGCCTATCCTCTATCCTATCCTATCCAATCCCCTATCCTATGCTCTATCCTGTCATACCCTCTATAATATCGTATACTCTATGATATCCTATCCCCTATCCTATAATATCATCTATCCGTTCCAATTCTCTATCCTAACCTATTCTCTATCCTATCCTCTATCCTATCCTATCCTCTATCCTATCATATCTTCTATCCTATCCTATCCTCTATCCTATCAAATCCCCTATCCTATCCTCTATCCTATCCTATCCTGTATCCTATCAAATCCTCTATCCTATCCTGTCCTCTATCCTATCCTTTCCTCTATCCTATCCTCTATCCTAGCCTATATTCTATCCTATCCTATCTTCTATCCTATCCTATCCTCTATCCTATCATATCCTCTATCATATCCTATCCTCTATCCTATCCTATCCTCTATCCTATCAAATCCCGTATCCTATCCTCTGTCCTATCCTATCCTCTATCCTATCCTATCCTCTATCCTATCCTATCCTCTATCCTATCCTATCCTCTATCCTATCCTATCCTCCATCCTATCAAATCCCCTATCCTATCCTCTATCATATGCTATCCTGTATCCTATCCAATCCTCTACCCTATCATATCCTCTATCCTATCCTATCCTCTATCCAATCCTCTGCCCTATCCTATCCTCTATCCTATCCTATAATCTATCCTATCCTATCTTCTATCCTATCCTATCCTCTATCCTATCAAATCCCGTATCCTATCCTCTATCCTATCCTATCCTCTGTCCTATCCTATCCTCTATCCTATCCTATCCTCTATCCTATCCTATCCTCTATCCTATCCTATCCTCTATCCTATCCTATCCTCTATCCTATCCTATCCTCTATCCTATCCTATCCTCTATCCTATCAAATCCCCTATCCTATCCTCTATCATATGCTATCCTGTATCCTATCCAATCCTCTACCCTATCATATCCTCTATCCTATCCTATCCTCTATCCAATCCTCTGCTCTATCCTATCCTCTATCCTATCCTATAATCTATCCTATCCTATCTTCTATCCTATCCTATCCTCTATCCTATCAAATCCCGTATCCTATCCTCTATCCTATCCTATCCTCTATCCTATCCTATCCTCTATCCTATCCTATCCTCTATCCTATCAAATCCCCTATCCTATCATCTATCATATCCTATCCTGTATCCTATCCAATCCTCTATCCTATCCTATCATCTATCCTCAATCCTATCCTTTCCTGTATCCTATCCAATCCTCTATCCTATCCTATCCTCTATCCTATCCTGTCCTCTATCCTATCCTATCCTCTATCCTAGCCTATCCTCTATCCTATCCTATCCAATCCCCTATCCTATGCTCTATCCTATCATACCCTCTATAATATCGTATACTCTATGATATCCTATCCCCTATCCTATAGTATCATCTACCCGTTCCAATTCTCTATCCTAACCTATTCTCTATCCTATCCTCTATCCTATCCTATCCTCTATCCTATCCTATCTTCTATCCTATCCTATCCTCTATCCTATCAAATCCCCTATCCTATCCTCTATCCTATCCTATCCTGTATCCTATCCAATCCTTTATCCTATCCAATCCTCTATCCTATCCTATCCTCAATTCTATCTTCTATCCTATCCTATCCTCTATCCTATCATATCCTCTATCATATCCTATCCTCTATCCTATCCTATCCTCTATCCTCTCCTCTATCCTAGCCTATCCTCTATCCTATCCTATCCAATCCCCTATCCTATGCTCTATCCTGTCATACCCTCTATAATATCGTATACTCTATGATATCCTATCCCCTATCCTATAATATCATCTATCCGTTCCAATTCTCTATCCTAACCTATTCTCTATCCTGTCCTCTATCCTATCCTATCCTCTATCCTATCATATCTTCTATCCTATCCTATCCTCTATCCTATCAAATCCCCTATCCTATCCTCTATCCTATCCTATCCTGTATCCTATCAAATCCTCTATCCTATCCTGTCCTCTATCCTATCCTTTCCTCTATCCTATCCTCTATCCTAGCCTATATTCTATCCTATCCTATCTTCTATCCTATCCTATCCTCTATCCTATCATATCCTCTATCATATCCTATCCTCTATCCTATCCTATCCTCTATCCTATCAAATCCCGTATCCTATCCTCTGTCCTATTCTATCCTCTATCCTATCCTATCCTCTATCCTATCCTATCCTCTATCCTATCCTATCCTCTATCCTATCCTATCCTCCATCCTATCAAATCCTCTATCCTATCCTCTATCATATGCTATCCTGTATCCTATCCAATCCTCTACCCTATCATATCCTCTATCCTATCCTATCCTCTATCCAATCCTCTGCCCTATCCTATCCTCTATCCTATCCTATAATCTATCCTATCCTATCTTCTATCCTATCCTATCCTCTATCCTATCAAATCCCGTATCCTATCCTCTATCCTATCCTATCCTCTGTCCTATCCTATCCTCTATCCTATCCTATCCTCTATCCTATCCTATCCTCTATCCTGTCCTATCCTCTATCCTATCCTATCCTCTATCCTATCCTATCCTCTATCCTATCAAATCCCCTATCCTATCCTCTATCATATGCTATCCTGTATCCTATCCAATCCTCTACCCTATCATATCCTCTATCCTATCCTATCCTCTATCCAATCCTCTGCTCTATCCTATCCTCTATCCTATCCTATAATCTATCCTATCCTATCTTCTATCCTATCCTATCCTCTATCCTATCAAATCCCGTATCCTATCCTCTATCCTATCCTATCCTCTATCCTATCCTATCCTCTATCCTATCCTATCCTCTATCCTATCAAATCCCCTATCCTATCATCTATCATATCCTATCCTGTATCCTATCCAATCCTCTATCCTATCCTATCATCTATCCTCAATCCTATCCTTTCCTGTATCCTATCCAATCCTCTATCCTATCCTATCCTCTATCCTATCCTGTCCTCTATCCTATCCTATCCTCTATCCTAGCCTATCCTCTATCCTATCCTATCCAATCCCCTATCCTATGCTCTATCCTATCATACCCTCTATAATATCGTATACTCTATGATATCCTATCCCCTATCCTATAGTATCATCTACCCGTTCCAATTCTCTATCCTAACCTATTCTCTATCCTATCCTCTATCCTATCCTATCCTCTATCCTATCCTATCTTCTATCCTATCCTATCCTCTATCCTATCAAATCCCCTATCCTATCCTCTATCCTATCCTATCCTGTATCCTATCCAATCCTTTATCCTATCCAATCCTCTATCCTATCCTATCCTCAATTCTATCTTCTATCCTATCCTATCCTCTATCCTATCATATCCTCTATCATATCCTATCCTCTATCCTATCCTATCCTCTATCCTCTCCTCTATCCTAGCCTATCCTCTATCCTATCCTATCCAATCCCCTATCCTATGCTCTATCCTGTCATACCCTCTATAATATCGTATACTCTATGATATCCTATCCCCTATCCTATAATATCATCTATCCGTTCCAATTCTCTATCCTAACCTATTCTCTATCCTATCCTCTATTATATCCTATCCTCTATCCTATCATATCTTCTATCCTATCCTATCCTCTATCCTATCAAATCCCCTATCCTATCCTCTATCCTATCCTATCCTGTATCCTATCAAATCCTCTATCCTATCCTGTCCTCTATCCTATCCTTTCCTCTATCCTATCCTCTATCCTAGCCTATATTCTATCCTATCCTATCTTCTATCCTATCCTATCCTCTATCCTATCATATCCTCTATCATATCCTATCCTCTATCCTATCCTATCCTCTATCCTATCAAATCCCGTATCCTATCCTCTGTCCTATCCTATCCTCTATCCTATCCTATCCTCTATCCTATCCTATCCTCTATCCTATCCTATCCTCTATCCTATCCTATCCTCTATCCTATCAAATCCCCTATCCTATCCTCTATCCTATCCTATCCTCTATCCTATCCTATCCTCTATCCTATCAAATCCCCTATCCTATCCTATCCTCTATCCTATCCTATCCTCTATCCTATCCTATCCTCTATCCTATCCTATCCTCTATCCTCTATCCTATCCAATCCTCTATCCTATCCTATCCTCTACCCTATCATATCCTCTATCCTATAATATCCTCTATCCTATCCTATCCTCTATCCTATCCTATCCTCTACCCTATCATATCCTCTATCCTATCCTATCCTCTATCCAATCCTCTGTCCTATCCTATCCTCTATCCTATCCTATAATCTATCCTATCCTATCTTCTATCCTATCATATCCTCTATCCTATCAAATCCCGTATCCTATCCTCTGTCCTATCAAATCCCCTATCCTATCCTCTATCATATCCTATCCTGTATCCTATCCAATCCTCTATCCTATCCTATCATCTATCCTCAATCCTATCCTTTCCTGTATCCTATCCAATCCTCTATCCTATCCTATCCTGTATCCTCTCCTCTATCCTATCCTATCCTCTGTCCTATCCTATCCTCTATCCTATCCTATCCTCTATCCTATCCTATCCTCTATCCTATCCTATCCTCTATCCTATCAAATCCCCTATCCTATCCTCTATCCTATCCTATCCTCTATCCTATCCTATCCTCTATCCTATCAAATCCCCTATCCTATCCTATCCTCTATCCTATCCTATCCTCTATCCTATCCTATCCTCTATCCTATCCTATCCTCTATCCTCTATCCTATCCAATCCTCTATCCTATCCTATCCTCTACCCTATCATATCCTCTATCCTATAATATCCTCTATCCTATCCTATCCTCTATCCTATCCTATCCTCTACCCTATCATATCCTCTATCCTATCCTATCCTCTATCCAATCCTCTGTCCTATCCTATCCTCTATCCTATCCTATAATCTATCCTATCCTATCTTCTATCCTATCCTATCCTCTATCCTATCAAATCCCGTATCCTATCCTCTATCCTATCCTATCCTCTATCCTATCAAATCCCCTATCCTATCATCTATCATATCCTATCCTGTATCCTATCCAATCCTCTATCCTATCCTATCATATATCCTCAATCCTATCCTTTCCTGTATCCTATCCAATCCTCTATCCTATCCTATCCTCTATCCTATCCTGTCCTCTATCCTATCCTATCCTCTATCCCATCCTCTATCCTAGCCTATCCTCTATCCTATCCTATCCAATCCCCTATCCTATGCTCTATCGTATCGTACCCTCTATAATATCGTATACTCTATGATATCCTATCCCCTATCCTATAATATCATCTACCCGTTCCAATTCTCTATACTAACCTATTCTCTATCCTATCCTCTATCCTATCCTATCCTCTATCCTATCCTATCTTCTATCCTGTCCTATCCTCTATCCTATCAAATCCCCTATCCTATCCTCTATCCTATCCTATCCTGTATCCTATCCAATCCTCTATCCTATCCAATCCTCTATCCTATCCTATCCTCAATTCTATCCTCTATCCTATCCTATCCTCTATCCTATCCTATCCTCTATCCTATCCTATCCTCTATCCTATCCTATCCTCTATCCTATCCTATCCTCTATCCTATCCAAACCTCTATCCTATCCTATCCTCTATCCTATCCTGTCCTCTATCCTATCCTATCCTCTATCCTATCCTCTATCCTAGCCTATCCACTATCCTATCCTATCCAATCCCCTATCCTATGCTCTATCCTATCATACCCTCTATAATATCGTATACTCTATGATATCCTATCCCCAATCCTATAATATCATCTATCCGTTCCAATTCTCTATCCTAACCTATTCTCTATCCTATCCTCTATCCTATCCTATCCTCTATCCTATCCTATCTTCTATCCTATCCTATCCTCTATCCTATCAAATCCCGTATCCTATCCTCTGTCCTATCAAATCCCCTATCCTATCCTCTATCATATCCTATCCTGTATCCTATCCAATCCTCTATCCTATCCTATCATCTATCCTCAATCCTATCCTTTCCTGTATCCTATCCAATCCTCTATCCTATCCTATCCTGTATCCTCTCCTCTATCCTATCCTATCCTCTGTCCTATCCTATCCTCTATCCTATCCTATCCTCTATCCTATCCTATCCTCTATCCTATCCTATCCTCTATCCTATCAAATCCCCTATCCTATCCTCTATCCTATCCTATCCTCTATCCTATCCTATCCTCTATCCTATCAAATCCCCTATCCTATCCTATCCTCTATCCTATCCTATCCTCTATCCTATCCTATCCTCTATCCTATCCTATCCTCTATCCTCTATCCTATCCAATCCTCTATCCTATCCTATCCTCTACCCTATCATATCCTCTATCCTATAATATCCTCTATCCTATCCTATCCTCTATCCTATCCTATCCTCTACCCTATCATATCCTCTATCCTATCCTATCCTCTATCCAATCCTCTGTCCTATCCTATCCTCTATCCTATCCTATAATCTATCCTATCCTATCTTCTATCCTATCCTATCCTCTATCCTATCAAATCCCGTATCCTATCCTCTATCCTATCCTATCCTCTATCCTATCAAATCCCCTATCCTATCATCTATCATATCCTATCCTGTATCCTATCCAATCCTCTATCCTATCCTATCATATATCCTCAATCCTATCCTTTCCTGTATCCTATCCAATCCTCTATCCTATCCTATCCTCTATCCTATCCTGTCCTCTATCCTATCCTATCCTCTATCCCATCCTCTATCCTAGCCTATCCTCTATCCTATCCTATCCAATCCCCTATCCTATGCTCTATCGTATCGTACCCTCTATAATATCGTATACTCTATGATATCCTATCCCCTATCCTATAATATCATCTACCCGTTCCAATTCTCTATACTAACCTATTCTCTATCCTATCCTCTATCCTATCCTATCCTCTATCCTATCCTATCTTCTATCCTGTCCTATCCTCTATCCTATCAAATCCCCTATCCTATCCTCTATCCTATCCTATCCTGTATCCTATCCAATCCTCTATCCTATCCAATCCTCTATCCTATCCTATCCTCAATTCTATCCTCTATCCTATCCTATCCTCTATCCTATCCTATCCTCTATCCTATCCTATCCTCTATCCTATCCTATCCTCTATCCTATCCTATCCTCTATCCTATCCAAACCTCTATCCTATCCTATCCTCTATCCTATCCTGTCCTCTATCCTATCCTATCCTCTATCCTATCCTCTATCCTAGCCTATCCACTATCCTATCCTATCCAATCCCCTATCCTATGCTCTATCCTATCATACCCTCTATAATATCGTATACTCTATGATATCCTATCCCCAATCCTATAATATCATCTATCCGTTCCAATTCTCTATCCTAACCTATTCTCTATCCTATCCTCTATCCTATCCTATCCTCTATCCTATCCTATCTTCTATCCTATCCTATCCTCTATCCTATCAAATCCCCCATCCTATCCTCTATCCTATCCTATCCTGTATCCTATCCAATCCTCTATCCTATCCAATCCTCTATCCTATCCTATCCTCAATTCTATCCTCTATCCTATCCTATCCTCTATCCTATCCTATCCTCTATCCTATCCTATCCTCTATCCTATCCTATCCTCTATCCTATCCTATCCTCTATCCTATCCTATCCTCTATCCTATCCTATCTTCTATCCTATCCTATCCTCTATCCTATCATATCCTCTATCATATCCTATCCTCTATCCTATCCTATCCTCTATCCTCTCCTCTATCCTATCCTATCCTCTATCCTATCCTATCCTCTATCCTATCCTGTCCTCTATCCTATCCTATCCTCTATCCTATCCTCTATCCTAGCCTATCCTCTATCCTATCCTATCCAATCCCCTATCCTATGCTCTATCCTGTCATACCCTCTATAATATCGTATACTCTATGATATCCTATCCCCTATCCTATAATATCATCTATCCGTTCCAATTCTCTATCCTAACCTATTCTCTATCCTATCCTCTATCCTATCCTATCCTCTATCCTATCATATCTTCTATCCTATCCTATCCTCTATCCTATCAAATCCCCTATCCTATCCTCTATCCTATCCTATCCTGTATCCTATCAAATCCTCTATCCTATCCTGTCCTCTATCCTATCCTTTCCTCTATCCTATCCTCTATCCTAGCCTATATTCTATCCTATCCTATCTTCTATCCTATCCTATCCTCTATCCTATCATATCCTCTATCATATCCTATCCTCTATCCTATCCTATCCTCTATCCTATCAAATCCCGTATCCTATCCTCTGTCCTATCCTATCCTCTATCCTATCCTATCCTCTATCCTATCCTATCCTCTATCCTATCCTATCCTCTATCCTATCCTATCCTCTATCCTATCCTATCCTCTATCCTATCCTATCCTCTATCCTATCAAATCCCCTATCCTATCCTCTATCATATGCTATCCTGTATCCTATCCAATCCTCTACCCTATCATATCCTCTATCCTATCCTATCCTCTATCCAATCCTCTGCCCTATCCTATCCTCTATCCTATCCTATAATCTATCCTATCCTATCTTCTATCCTATCCTATCCTCTATCCTATCAAATCCCGTATCCTATCCTCTATCCTATCCTATCCTCTATCCTATCCTATCCTCTATCCTATCCTATCCTCTATCCTATCCTATCCTCTATCCTATCAAATCCCCTATCCTATCAAATCCCCTATCCTATCCTGTATCCTATCCAATCCTCTATCCTATCCTATCATCTATCCTCAATCCTATCCTTTCCTGTATCCTATCCAATCCTCTATCCTATCCTATCCTCTATCCTATCCTGTCCTCTATCCTATCCTATCCTCTATCCTATCCTCTATCCTAGCCTATCCTCTATCCTATCCTATCCAATCCCCTATCCTATGCTCTATCCTATCATACCCTCTATAATATCGTATACTCTATGATATCCTATCCCCTATCCTATAGTATCATCTACCCGTTCCAATTCTCTATCCTAACCTATTCTCTATCCAATCCTCTATCCTATCCTATCCTCTATCCTATCCTATCTTCTATCCTATCCTATCCTCTATCCTATCAAATCCCCTATCCTATCCTCTATCCTATCCTATCCTGTATCCTATCCAATCCTCTATCCTATCCTATCCTCTATCCTATCCTGTCCTCTATCCTATCCTATCCTCTATCCTATCCTCTATCCTAGCCTATCCACTATCCTATCCTATCCAATCCCCTATCCTATGCTCTATCCTATCATACCCTCTATAATATCGTATACTCTATGATATCCTATCCCCAATCCTATAATATCATCTATCCGTTCCAATTCTCTATCCTAACCTATTCTCTATCCTATCCTCTATCCTATCCTATCCTCTATCCTATCCTATCTTCTATCCTATCCTATCCTCTATCCTATCAAATCCCCTATCCTGTCCTCTATCCTATCCTATCCTGTATCCTATCCAATCCTCTATCCTATCCAATCCTCTATCCTATCCTATCCTCAATTCTATCCTCTATCCTATCCTATCCTCTATCCTATCCTATCCTCTATCCTATCCTATCCTCTATCCTATCCTATCCTCTATCCTATCCTATCCTCTATCCTATCCTATCCTCTATCCTATCCTATCTTCTATCCTATCCTATCCTCTATCCTATCATATCCTCTATCATATCCTATCCTCTATCCTATCCTATCCTCTATCCTCTCCTCTATCCTAGCCTATCCTCTATCCTATCCTATCCAATCCCCTATCCTATGCTCTATCCTGTCATACCCTCTATAATATCGTATACTCTATGATATCCTATCCCCTATCCTATAATATCATCTATCCGTTCCAATTCTCTATCCTAACCTATTCTCTATCCTATCCTCTATTATATCCTATCCTCTATCCTATCATATCTTCTATCCTATCCTATCCTCTATCCTATCAAATCCCCTATCCTATCCTCTATCCTATCCTATCCTGTATCCTATCAAATCCTCTATCCTATCCTGTCCTCTATCCTATCCTTTCCTCTATCCTATCCTCTATCCTAGCCTATATTCTATCCTATCCTATCTTCTATCCTATCCTATCCTCTATCCTATCATATCCTCTATCATATCCTATCCTCTATCCTATCCTATCCTCTATCCTATCAAATCCCGTATCCTATCCTCTATCATATCCTATCCTGTATCCTATCCAATCCTCTATCCTATCCTATCATCTATCCTCAATCCTATCCTTTCCTGTATCCTATCCAATCCTCTATCCTATCCTATCCTGTATCCTATCCTCTATCCTATCCTATCCTCTGTCCTATCCTATCCTCTATCCTATCCTATCCTCTATCCTATCCTATCCTCTATCCTATCCTATCCTCTATCCTATCAAATCTCCTATCCTATCCTCTATCCTATCCTATCCTCTATCCTATCCTATCCTCTACCCTATCAAATCCCCTATCCTATCCTATCCTCTATCCTATCCTATCCTCTATCCTATCCTATCCTCTATCCTATCCTATCCTCTATCCTCTATCCTATCCAATCCTCTATCCTATCCTATCCTCTACCCTATCATATCCTCTATCCTATAATATCCTCTATCCTATCCTATCCTCTATCCTATCCTATCCTCTATCCTATCCTATCCTCTATCCTATCCTATCCTCTATCCTATCCTATCCTCTATCCTATCAAATCCCCTATCCTATCCTCTATCATATGCTATCCTGTATCCTATCCAATCCTCTACCCTATCATATCCTCTATCCTATCCTATCCTCTATCCAATCCTCTGCCCTATCCTATCCTCTATCCTATCCTATAATCTATCCTATCCTATCTTCTATCCTATCCTATCCTCTATCCTATCAAATCCCGTATCCTATCCTCTATCCTATCCTATCCTCTATCCTATCCTATCCTCTATCCTATCCTATCCTCTATCCTATCAAATCCCCTATCCTATCATCTATCATATCCTATCCTGTATCCCATCCAATCCTCTATCCTATCCTATCATCTATCCTCAATCCTATCCTTTCCTGTATCCTATCCAATCCTCTATCCTATCCTATCCTCTATCCTATCCTGTCCTCTATCCTATCCTATCCTCTATCCTATCCTCTATCCTAGCCTATCCTCTATCCTATCCTATCCAATCCCCTATCCTATGCTCTATCCTATCGTACCCTCTATAATATCGTATACTCTATGATATCCTATCCCCTATCCTATAATATCATCTACCCGTTCCAATTCTCTATCCTAACCTATTCTCTATCCTATCCTCTATTATATCCTATCCTCTATCCTATCATATCTTCTATCCTATCCTATCCTCTATCCTATCAAATCCCCTATCCTATCCTCTATCCTATCCTTTCCTGTATCATATCCAATCCTCTATCCTATCCTGTCCTCTATCCTATCCTACCCTCTATCCTATCCTATCCTCTATCCTATCCTATCCTCTATCCGATCCTCTCCTCTATCCTATCCTATTCTCTATCGTATCCTATCATCTATCCTCAATCCTATCCTTTCCTGTATCCTATCCTATCCTCTATCCTATCCTATCCTCTATCCTATCCTATCCTCTATCCTATCCTATCCTCTATCCTATCCTATCCTCTATCCTATCCTATCATCTATCCTATCCTACCCTCTATCCTATCCTATCCTCCATCCCATCCTATCCTCTATCCTATCCTATCCTCTATCCTATCCTATCCTCTATCCTATCCTATCCTCTATCCTATCCTATCTTCTATCCTATCCTAGCCTCTATCCTATCCTATCCTCTATCCTATCCTCTATCCTATCCTCTATCCTATCCTATCCTCTATCCTATCCTATCCTCTATCCTATCCTATCTTCTATCCTTTCCTATCCTCTATCCTATCCTCTATCCAATCCTCCATCCTATCCTATCCTCTATCCTATCCTATCCTCTATCCTATCGAATCCCCTATCCTATCCTCTGTCCTATCCTATCCTCTATCCTATCCTATCCTCTATCCTATCCTATTCTCTATCCTATCCTATCTTCTATCCTATCCTATCTTCTATCCTATCCTATCCTCTATCCTATCCTATCCTCTGTCCTATCTAATCCTCTATCCTATCCTATCCTCTATCCTATCCTATCCTCTATCCTATCCTATCCTCTATCCTATCCTACCCTTTCCTGTATCATATCCAATCCTCTATCCTATCCTGTCCTCTATCCTATCCTATCCTCTATCCTATCCTCTATCCTAGCCTATCCTCTATCCTATCCTATCCAATCCCCTATCCTATGCTCTATCCTATCATACCCTCTATAATATCGTATACTCTATGATATCCTATCCCCTATCCTATAGTATCATCTACCCGTTCCAATTCTCTATCCTAACCTATTCTCTATCCAATCCTCTATCCTATCCTATCCTCTATCCTATCCTATCTTCTATCCTATCCTATCCTCTATCCTATCAAATCCCCTATCCTATCCTCTATCCTATCCTATCCTGTATCCTATCCAATCCTCTATCCTATCCTATCCTCTATCCTATCCTGTCCTCTATCCTATCCTATCCTCTATCCTATCCTCTATCCTAGCCTATCCACTATCCTATCCTATCCAATCCCCTATCCTATGCTCTATCCTATCATACCCTCTATAATATCGTATACTCTATGATATCCTATCCCCAATCCTATAATATCATCTATCCGTTCCAATTCTCTATCCTAACCTATTCTCTATCCTATCCTCTATCCTATCCTATCCTCTATCCTATCCTATCTTCTATCCTATCCTATCCTCTATCCTATCAAATCCCCTATCCTGTCCTCTATCCTATCCTATCCTGTATCCTATCCAATCCTCTATCCTATCCAATCCTCTATCCTATCCTATCCTCAATTCTATCCTCTATCCTATCCTATCCTCTATCCTATCCTATCCTCTATCCTATCCTATCCTCTATCCTATCCTATCCTCTATCCTATCCTATCCTCTATCCTATCCTATCCTCTATCCTATCCTATCTTCTATCCTATCCTATCCTCTATCCTATCATATCCTCTATCATATCCTATCCTCTATCCTATCCTATCCTCTATCCTCTCCTCTATCCTAGCCTATCCTCTATCCTATCCTATCCAATCCCCTATCCTATGCTCTATCCTGTCATACCCTCTATAATATCGTATACTCTATGATATCCTATCCCCTATCCTATAATATCATCTATCCGTTCCAATTCTCTATCCTAACCTATTCTCTATCCTATCCTCTATTATATCCTATCCTCTATCCTATCATATCTTCTATCCTATCCTATCCTCTATCCTATCAAATCCCCTATCCTATCCTCTATCCTATCCTGTCCTGTATCCTATCAAATCCTCTATCCTATCCTGTCCTCTATCCTATCCTTTCCTCTATCCTATCCTCTATCCTAGCCTATATTCTATCCTATCCTATCTTCTATCCTATCCTATCCTCTATCCTATCATATCCTCTATCATATCCTATCCTCTATCCTATCCTATCCTCTATCCTATCAAATCCCGTATCCTATCCTCTATCATATCCTATCCTGTATCCTATCCAATCCTCTATCCTATCCTATCATCTATCCTCAATCCTATCCTTTACTGTATCCTATCCAATCCTCTATCCTATCCTATCCTGTATCCTATCCTCTATCCTATCCTATCCTCTGTCCTATCCTATCCTCTATCCTATCCTATCCTCTATCCTATCCTATCCTCTATCCTATCCTATCCTCTATCCTATCAAATCTCCTATCCTATCCTCTATCCTATCCTATCCTCTATCCTATCCTATCCTCTACCCTATCAAATCCCCTATCCTATCCTATCCTCTATCCTATCCTATCCTCTATCCTATCCTATCCTCTATCCTATCCTATCCTCTATCCTCTATCCTATCCAATCCTCTATCCTATCCTATCCTCTACCCTATCATATCCTCTATCCTATAATATCCTCTATCCTATCCTATCCTCTATCCTATCCTATCCTCTATCCTATCCTATCCTCTATCCTATCCTATCCTCTATCCTATCCTATCCTCTATCCTATCAAATCCCCTATCCTATCCTCTATCATATGCTATCCTGTATCCTATCCAATCCTCTACCCTATCATATCCTCTATCCTATCCTATCCTCTATCCAATCCTCTGCCCTATCCTATCCTCTATCCTATCCTATAATCTATCCTATCCTATCTTCTATCCTATCCTATCCTCTATCCTATCAAATCCCGTATCCTATCCTCTATCCTATCCTATCCTCTATCCTATCCTATCCTCTATCCTATCCTATCCTCTATCCTATCAAATCCCCTATCCTATCATCTATCATATCCTATCCTGTATCCCATCCAATCCTCTATCCTATCCTATCATCTATCCTCAATCCTATCCTTTCCTGTATCCTATCCAATCCTCTATCCTATCCTATCCTCTATCCTATCCTGTCCTCTATCCTATCCTATCCTCTATCCTATCCTCTATCCTAGCCTATCCTCTATCCTATCCTATCCAATCCCCTATCCTATGCTCTATCCTATCGTACCCTCTATAATATCGTATACTCTATGATATCCTATCCCCTATCCTATAATATCGTCTACCCGTTCCAATTCTCTATCCTAACCTATTCTCTATCCTATCCTCTATTATATCCTATCCTCTATCCTATCATATCTTCTATCCTATCCTATCCTCTATCCTATCAAATCCCCTATCCTATCCTCTATCCTATCCTTTCCTGTATCATATCCAATCCTCTATCCTATCCTGTCCTCTATCCTATCCTACCCTCTATCCTATCCTATCCTCTATCCTATCCTATCCTCTATCCGATCCTCTCCTCTATCCTATCCTATTCTCTATCGTATCCTATCATCTATCCTCAATCCTATCCTTTCCTGTATCCTATCCTATCCTCTATCCTATCCTATCCTCTATCCTATCCTATCCTCTATCCTATCCTATCCTCTATCCTATCCTATCCTCTATCCTATCCTATCATCTATCCTATCCTACCCTCTATCCTATCCTATCCTCCATCCCATCCTATCCTCTATCCTATCCTATCCTCTATCCTATCCTATCCTCTATCCTATCCTATCCTCTATCCTATCCTATCTTCTATCCTATCCTAGCCTCTATCCTATCCTATCCTCTATCCTATCCTCTATCCTATCCTCTATCCTATCCTATCCTCTATCCTATCCTATCCTCTATCCTATCCTATCTTCTATCCTTTCCTATCCTCTATCCTATCCTCTATCCAATCCTCCATCCTATCCTATCCTCTATCCTATCCTATCCTCTATCCTATCGAATCCCCTATCCTATCCTCTGTCCTATCCTATCCTCTATCCTATCCTATCCTCTATCCTATCCTATTCTCTATCCTATCCTATCTTCTATCCTATCCTATCTTCTATCCTATCCTATCCTCTATCCTATCGTATCCTCTGTCCTATCTAATCCTCTATCCTATCCTATCCTCTATCCTATCCTATCCTCTATCCTATCCTATCCTCTATCCTATCCTATCCTTTCCTGTATCATATCCAATCCTCTATCCTATCCTGTCCTCTATCCTATCCTATCCTCTATCCTATCCTATCCAATGCCGTATCCTATCCTCTATTCTATCCTATCCTGTATCCAATCCTATCCTCAATCCTATCCATTCCTGTATCCTATCCTATCCTCTATCCTATCAAATCCTCTGTCCTATCCTATCCTCTATCCTATCGAATCCCCTATCCTATCCTCTATCCTATCCTATCCTCTATCCTATCCTATCCTCTATCCTATCCTATCTTCTATCCTATCCTATCCTCTATCCTATCAATTCCCCTATCCTATCCAATCCTGTATCCTATCCAATCCTCTATCCTATCCTATCATCTATCCTATTCTATCCTCTATCCTACGATATCTTCTATCCTATCCTATCATCTATCCTATCCTATCCTCTATCCTATCCTATCCTCTATCCTATCCTATCCTCTATCCTATCCTATCCTCTATCCTATCCTATTCTCTATCCTATCCTATCTTCTATCCTATCCTATACTCTATCCTATCAAATCCCCTATCCTATCCTCTATCCTATCTTATCCTCTGTCCTATCTAATCCTCTATCCTATTATATCCTCTATCCTATCCTATCCTCTACCCTATCATATCCTCTATCCTATCCTATCCTCTATCCAATCCTCTGTCCTATCCTATCCTCTATCCTATCCTATAATCTATCCTATCCTATCTTCTATCCTATCATATCCTCTATCCTATCAAATCCCGTATCCTATCCTCTGTCCTATCAAATCCCCTATCCTATCCTCTATCATATCCTATCCTGTATCCTATCCAATCCTCTATCCTATCCTATCATCTATCCTCAATCCTATCCTTTCCTGTATCCTATCCAATCCTCTATCCTATCCTATCCTGTATCCTCTCCTCTATCCTATCCTATCCTCTGTCCTATCCTATCCTCTATCCTATCCTATCCTCTATCCTATCCTATCCTCTATCCTATCCTATCCTCTATCCTATCAAATCCCCTATCCTATCCTCTATCCTATCCTATCCTCTATCCTATCCTATCCTCTATCCTATCAAATCCCCTATCCTATCCTATCCTCTATCCTATCCTATCCTCTATCCTATCCTATCCTCTATCCTATCCTATCCTCTATCCTCTATCCTATCCAATCCTCTATCCTATCCTATCCTCTACCCTATCATATCCTCTATCCTATAATATCCTCTATCCTATCCTATCCTCTATCCTATCCTATCCTCTACCCTATCATATCCTCTATCCTATCCTATCCTCTATCCAATCCTCTGTCCTATCCTATCCTCTATCCTATCCTATAATCTATCCTATCCTATCTTCTATCCTATCATATCCTCTATCCTATCAAATCCCGTATCCTATCCTCTGTCCTATCCTATCCTCTATCCTATCCTATCCTCTATCCTATCCTATCCTCTATCCTATCCTATCCTCTATCCTATCAAATCCCCTATCCTATCCTCTATCATATGCTATCCTGTATCCTATCCAATCCTCTACCCTATCATATCCTCTATCCTATCCTATCCTCTATCCAATCCTCTGCCCTATCCTATCCTCTATCCTATCCTATAATCTATCCTATCCTATCTTCTATCCTATCCTATCCTCTATCCTATCAAATCCCGTATCCTATCCTCTATCCTATCCTATCCTCTATCCTATCCTATCCTCTATCCTATCAAATCCCCTATCCTATCATCTATCATATCCTATCCTGTATCCTATCCAATCCTCTATCCTATCCTATCATATATCCTCAATCCTATCCTTTCCTGTATCCTATCCAATCCTCTATCCTATCCTATCCTCTATCCTATCCTGTCCTCTATCCTATCCTATCCTCTATCCCATCCTCTATCCTAGCCTATCCTCTATCCTAGCCTATCCTCTATCCTATCCTATCCAATCCCCTATCCTATGCTCTATCCTATCGTACCCTCTATAATATCGTATACTCTATGATATCCTATCCCCTATCCTATAATATCATCTACCCGTTCCAATTCTCTATACTAACCTATTCTCTATCCTATCCTCTATCCTATCCTATCATCTATCCTATCCTATCTTCTATCCTGTCCTATCCTCTATCCTATCAAATCCCCTATCCTATCCTCTATCCTATCCTATCCTGTATCCTATCCAATCCTCTATCCTATCCAATCCTCTATCCTATCCTATCCTCAATTCTATCCTCTATCCTATCCTATCCTCTATCCTATCCTATCCTCTATCCTATCCTATCCTCTATCCTATCCAAACCTCTATCCTATCCTATCCTCTATCCTATCCTGTCCTCTATCCTATCCTATCCTCTATCCTATCCTCTATCCTAGCCTATCCACTATCCTATCCTATCCAATCCCCTATCCTATGCTCTATCCTATCATACCCTCTATAATATCGTATACTCTATGATATCCTATCCCCAATCCTATAATATCATCTATCCGTTCCAATTCTCTATCCTAACCTATTCTCTATCCTATCCTCTATCCTATCCTATCCTCTATCCTATCCTATCTTCTATCCTATCCTATCCTCTATCCTATCAAATCCCCCATCCTATCCTCTATCCTATCCTATCCTGTATCCTATCCAATCCTCTATCCTATCCAATCCTCTATCCTATCCTATCCTCAATTCTATCCTCTATCCTATCCTATCCTCTATCCTATCCTATCCTCTATCCTATCCTATCCTCTAGCCTATCCTATCCTCTATCCTATCCTATCCTCTATCCTATCCTATCTTCTATCCTATCCTATCCTCTATCCTATCATATCCTCTATCATATCCTATCCTCTATCCTATCCTATCCTCTATCCTCTCCTCTATCCTATCCTATCCTCTATCCTATCCTATCCTCTATCCTATCCTGTCCTCTATCCTATCCTATCCTCTATCCTATCCTCTATCCTAGCCTATCCTCTATCCTATCCTATCCAATCCCCTATCCTATGCTCTATCCTGTCATACCCTCTATAATATCGTATACTCTATGATATCCTATCCCCTATCCTATAATATCATCTATCCGTTCCAATTCTCTATCCTAACCTATTCTCTATCCTATCCTCTATCCTATCCTATCCTCTATCCTATCATATCTTCTATCCTATCCTATCCTCTATCCTATCAAATCCCCTATCCTATCCTCTATCCTATCCTATCCTGTATCCTATCAAATCCTCTATCCTATCCTGTCCTCTATCCTATCCTTTCCTCTATCCTATCCTCTATCCTAGCCTATATTCTATCCTATCCTATCTTCTATCCTATCCTATCCTCTATCCTATCATATCCTCTATCATATCCTATCCTCTATCCTATCCTATCCTCTATCCTATCAAATCCCGTATCCTATCCTCTGTCCTATCCTATCCTCTATCCTATCCTATCCTCTATCCTATCCTATCCTCTATCCTATCCTATCCTCTATCCTATCCTATCCTCTATCCTATCCTATCCTCTATCCTATCCTATCCTCTATCCTATCAAATCCCCTATCCTATCCTCTATCATATGCTATCCTGTATCCTATCCAATCCTCTACCCTATCATATCCTCTATCCTATCCTATCCTCTATCCAATCCTCTGCCCTATCCTATCCTCTATCCTATCCTATAATCTATCCTATCCTATCTTCTATCCTATCCTATCCTCTATCCTATCAAATCCCGTATCCTATCCTCTATCCTATCCTATCCTCTATCCTATCCTATCCTCTATCCTATCCTATCCTCTATCCTATCCTATCCTCTATCCTATCAAATCCCCTATCCTATCATCTATCATATCCTATCCTGTATCCTATCCAATCCTCTATCCTATCCTATCATCTATCCTCAATCCTATCCTTTCCTGTATCCTATCCAATCCTCTATCCTATCCTATCCTCTATCCTATCCTGTCCTCTATCCTATCCAATCCCCTATCCTATCCTCTATCCTATCCTATCCTATCCTCTATCCTATCCAATCCTCTATCCTATCCTATCCTCTATCCTATCCTGTCCTCTATCCTATCCTATCCTCTATCCTATCCTCTATCCTAGCCTATCCACTATCCTATCCTATCCAATCCCCTATCCTATGCTCTATCCTATCATACCCTCTATAATATCGTATACTCTATGATATCCTATCCCCAATCCTATAATATCATCTATCCGTTCCAATTCTCTATCCTAACCTATTCTCTATCCAATCCTCTATCCTATCCTATCCTCTATCCTATCCTATCTTCTATCCTATCCTATCCTCTATCCTATCAAATCCCCTATCCTGTCCTCTATCCTATCCTATCCTGTATCCTATCCAATCCTCTATCCTATCCAATCCTCTATCCTATCCTATCCTGTATCCTATCCAATCCTCTATCCTATCCAATCCTCTATCCTATCCTATCCTCAATTCTATCCTCTATCCTATCCTATCCTCTATCCTATCCTATCCTCTATCCTATCCTATCCTCTATCCTATCCAAACCTCTATCCTATCCTATCCTCTATCCTATCCTGTCCTCTATCCTATCCTATCCTCTATCCTATCCTCTATCCTAGCCTATCCACTATCCTATCCTATCCAATCCCCTATCCTATGCTCTATCCTATCATACCCTCTATAATATCGTATACTCTATGATATCCTATCCCCAATCCTATAATATCATCTATCCGTTCCAATTCTCTATCCTAACCTATTCTCTATCCTATCCTCTATCCTATCCTATCCTCTATAATATCCTATCTTCTATCCTATCCTATCCTCTATCCTATCAAATCCCCCATCCTATCCTCTATCCTATCCTATCCTGTATCCTATCCAATCCTCTATCCTATCCAATCCTCTATCCTATCCTATCCTCAATTCTATCCTCTATCCTATCCTATCCTCTATCCTATCCTATCCTCTATCCTATCCTATCCTCTAGCCTATCCTATCCTCTATCCTATCCTATCCTCTATCCTATCCTATCTTCTATCCTATCCTATCCTCTATCCTATCATATCCTCTATCATATCCTATCCTCTATCCTATCCTATCCTCTATCCTCTCCTCTATCCTATCCTATCCTCTATCCTATCCTATCCTCTATCCTATCCTGTCCTCTATCCTATCCTATCCTCTATCCTATCCTCTATCCTAGCCTATCCTCTATCCTATCCTATCCAATCCCCTATCCTATGCTCTATCCTGTCATACCCTCTATAATATCGTATACTCTATGATATCCTATCCCCTATCCTATAATATCATCTATCCGTTCCAATTCTCTATCCTAACCTATTCTCTATCCTATCCTCTATCCTATCCTATCCTCTATCCTATCATATCTTCTATCCTATCCTATCCTCTATCCTATCAAATCCCCTATCCTATCCTCTATCCTATCCTATCCTGTATCCTATCAAATCCTCTATCCTATCCTGTCCTCTATCCTATCCTTTCCTCTATCCTATCCTCTATCCTAGCCTATATTCTATCCTATCCTATCTTCTATCCTATCCTATCCTCTATCCTATCATATCCTCTATCATATCCTATCCTCTATCCTATCCTATCCTCTATCCTATCAAATCCCGTATCCTATCCTCTGTCCTATCCTATCCTCTATCCTATCCTATCCTCTATCCTATCCTATCCTCTATCCTATCCTATCCTCTATCCTATCCTATCCTCTATCCTATCCTATCCTCTATCCTATCCTATCCTCTATCCTATCAAATCCCCTATCCTATCCTCTATCATATGCTATCCTGTATCCTATCCAATCCTCTACCCTATCATATCCTCTATCCTATCCTATCCTCTATCCAATCCTCTGCCCTATCCTATCCTCTATCCTATCCTATAATCTATCCTATCCTATCTTCTATCCTATCCTATCCTCTATCCTATCAAATCCCGTATCCTATCCTCTATCCTATCCTATCCTCTATCCTATCCTATCCTCTATCCTATCCTATCCTCTATCCTATCCTATCCTCTATCCTATCAAATCCCCTATCCTATCATCTATCATATCCTATCCTGTATCCTATCCAATCCTCTATCCTATCCTATCATCTATCCTCAATCCTATCCTTTCCTGTATCCTATCCAATCCTCTATCCTATCCTATCCTCTATCCTATCCTGTCCTCTATCCTATCCAATCCCCTATCCTATCCTCTATCCTATCCTATCCTATCCTCTATCCTATCCAATCCTCTATCCTATCCTATCCTCTATCCTATCCTGTCCTCTATCCTATCCTATCCTCTATCCTATCCTCTATCCTAGCCTATCCACTATCCTATCCTATCCAATCCCCTATCCTATGCTCTATCCTATCATACCCTCT
This sequence comes from Halictus rubicundus, assembly GCF_050948215.1. NCBI lineage: Eukaryota > Metazoa > Arthropoda > Insecta > Hymenoptera > Halictidae > Halictus > Halictus rubicundus. Next base: position 712,141 of record NW_027488615.1, read on the forward strand.
ATAATATCGTATACTCTATGATATCCTATCCCCAATCCTATAATATCATCTATCCGTTCCAATTCTCTATCCTAACCTATTCTCTATCCAATCCTCTATCCTATCCTATCCTCTATCCTATCCTATCTTCTATCCTATCCTATCCTCTATCCTATCAAATCCCCTATCCTGTCCTCTATCCTATCCTATCCTGTATCCTATCCAATCCTCTATCCTATCCAATCCTCTATCCTATCCTATCCTCAATTCTATCCTCTATCCTATATTATCCTCTATCCTATCCTATCCTCTATCCTATCCTATCCTCTATCCTATCCTATCCTCTATCCTATCCTATCCTCTATCCTATCCTATCCTCTATCCTATCCTATCTTCTATCCTATCCTATCCTCTATCCTATCATATCCTCTATCATATCCTATCCTCTATCCTATCCTATCCTCTATCCTCTCCTCTATCCTAGCCTATCCTCTATCCTATCCTATCCAATCCCCTATCCTATGCTCTATCCTGTCATACCCTCTATAATATCGTATACTCTATGATATCCTATCCCCTATCCTATAATATCATCTATCCGTTCCAATTCTCTATCCTAACCTATTCTCTATCCTATCCTCTATTATATCCTATCCTCTATCCTATCATATCTTCTATCCTATCCTATCCTCTATCCTATCAAATCCCCTATCCTATCCTCTATCCTATCCTATCCTGTATCCTATCAAATCCTCTATCCTATCCTGTCCTCTATCCTATCCTTTCCTCTATCCTATCCTCTATCCTAGCCTATATTCTATCCTATCCTATCTTCTATCCTATCCTATCCTCTATCCTATCATATCCTCTATCATATCCTATCCTCTATCCTATCCTATCCTCTATCCTATCAAATCCCGTATCCTATCCTCTATCATATCCTATCCTGTATCCTATCCAATCCTCTATCCTATCCTATCATCTATCCTCAATCCTATCCTTTCCTGTATCCTATCCAATCCTCTATCCTATCCTATCCTGTATCCTATCCTCTATCCTATCCTATCCTCTGTCCTATCCTATCCTCTATCCTATCCTATCCTCTATCCTATCCTATCCTCTATCCTATCCTATCCTCTATCCTATCAAATCTCCTATCCTATCCTCTATCCTATCCTATCCTCTATCCTATCCTATCCTCTACCCTATCAAATCCCCTATCCTATCCTATCCTCTATCCTATCCTATCCTCTATCCTATCCTATCCTCTATCCTATCCTATCCTCTATCCTCTATCCTATCCAATCCTCTATCCTATCCTATCCTCTACCCTATCATATCCTCTATCCTATAATATCCTCTATCCTATCCTATCCTCTATCCTATCCTATCCTCTATCCTATCCTATCCTCTATCCTATCCTATCCTCTATCCTATCCTATCCTCTATCCTATCAAATCCCCTATCCTATCCTCTATCCTATCCTATCCTCTATCCTATCCAAACCTCTATCCTATCCTATCCTCTATCCTATCCTGTCCTCTATCCTATCCTATCCTCTATCCTATCCTCTATCCTAGCCTATCCACTATCCTATCCTATCCAATCCCCTATCCTATGCTCTATCCTATCATACCCTCTATAATATCGTATACTCTATGATATCCTATCCCCAATCCTATAATATCATCTATCCGTTCCAATTCTCTATCCTAACCTATTCTCTATCCTATCCTCTATCCTATCCTATCCTCTATCCTATCCTATCTTCTATCCTATCCTATCCTCTATCCTATCAAATCCCCCATCCTATCCTCTATCCTATCCTATCCTGTATCCTATCCAATCCTCTATCCTATCCAATCCTCTATCCTATCCTATCCTCAATTCTATCCTCTATCCTATCCTATCCTCTATCCTATCCTATCCTCTATCCTATCCTATCCTCTAGCCTATCCTATCCTCTATCCTATCCTATCCTCTATCCTATCCTATCTTCTATCCTATCCTATCCTCTATCCTATCATATCCTCTATCATATCCTATCCTCTATCCTATCCTATCCTCTATCCTCTCCTCTATCCTATCCTATCCTCTATCCTATCCTATCCTCTATCCTATCCTGTCCTCTATCCTATCCTATCCTCTATCCTATCCTCTATCCTAGCCTATCCTCTATCCTATCCTATCCAATCCCCTATCCTATGCTCTATCCTGTCATACCCTCTATAATATCGTATACTCTATGATATCCTATCCCCTATCCTATAATATCATCTATCCGTTCCAATTCTCTATCCTAACCTATTCTCTATCCTATCCTCTATCCTATCCTATCCTCTATCCTATCATATCTTCTATCCTATCCTATCCTCTATCCTATCAAATCCCCTATCCTATCCTCTATCCTATCCTATCCTGTATCCTATCAAATCCTCTATCCTATCCTGTCCTCTATCCTATCCTTTCCTCTATCCTATCCTCTATCCTAGCCTATATTCTATCCTATCCTATCTTCTATCCTATCCTATCCTCTATCCTATCATATCCTCTATCATATCCTATCCTCTATCCTATCCTATCCTCTATCCTATCAAATCCCGTATCCTATCCTCTGTCCTATCCTATCCTCTATCCTATCCTATCCTCTATCCTATCCTATCCTCTATCCTATCCTATCCTCTATCCTATCCTATCCTCTATCCTATCCTATCCTCTATCCTATCCTATCCTCTATCCTATCAAATCCCCTATCCTATCCTCTATCATATGCTATCCTGTATCCTATCCAATCCTCTACCCTATCATATCCTCTATCCTATCCTATCCTCTATCCAATCCTCTGCCCTATCCTATCCTCTATCCTATCCTATAATCTATCCTATCCTATCTTCTATCCTATCCTATCCTCTATCCTATCAAATCCCGTATCCTATCCTCTATCCTATCCTATCCTCTATCCTATCCTATCCTCTATCCTATCCTATCCTCTATCCTATCCTATCCTCTATCCTATCAAATCCCCTATCCTATCATCTATCATATCCTATCCTGTATCCTATCCAATCCTCTATCCTATCCTATCATCTATCCTCAATCCTATCCTTTCCTGTATCCTATCCAATCCTCTATCCTATCCTATCCTCTATCCTATCCTGTCCTCTATCCTATCCTATCCTCTATCCTATCCTCTATCCTAGCCTATCCTCTATCCTATCCTATCCAATCCCCTATCCTATGCTCTATCCTATCATACCCTCTATAATATCGTATACTCTATGATATCCTATCCCCTATCCTATAGTATCATCTACCCGTTCCAATTCTCTATCCTAACCTATTCTCTATCCTATCCTCTATCCTATCCTATCTTCTATCCTGTCCTATCCTCTATCCTATCAAATCCCCTATCCTATCCTCTATCCTAGCCTATCCACTATCCTATCCTATCCAATCCCCTATCCTATCCTCTATCCTATCCTATCCTATCCTCTATCCTATCCAATCCTCTATCCTATCCTATCCTCTATCCTATCCTGTCCTCTATCCTATCCTATCCTCTATCCTATCCTCTATCCTAGCCTATCCACTATCCTATCCTATCCAATCCCCTATCCTATGCTCTATCCTATCATACCCTCTATAATATCGTATACTCTATGATATCCTATCCCCAATCCTATAATATCATCTATCCGTTCCAATTCTCTATCCTAACCTATTCTCTATCCAATCCTCTATCCTATCCTATCCTCTATCCTATCCTATCTTCTATCCTATCCTATCCTCTATCCTATCAAATCCCCTATCCTATCCTCTATCCTATCCTATCCTGTATCCTATCCAATCCTCTATCCTATCCTATCCTCTATCCTATCCTGTCCTCTATCCTATCCTATCCTCTATCCTATCCTCTATCCTAGCCTATCCACTATCCTACCCTATCCAATCCCCTATCCTATGCTCTATCCTATCATACCCTCTATAATATCGTATACTCTATGATATCCTATCCCCAATCCTATAATATCATCTATCCGTTCCAATTCTCTATCCTAACCTATTCTCTATCCTATCCTCTATCCTATCCTATCCTCTATCCTATCCTATCTTCTATCCTATCCTATCCTCTATCCTATCAAATCCCCTATCCTGTCCTCTATCCTATCCTATCCTGTATCCTATCCAATCCTCTATCCTATCCAATCCTCTATCCTATCCTATCCTCAATTCTATCCTCTATCCTATCCTATCCTCTATTCTATCCTATCCTCTATCCTATCCTATCCTCTATCCTATCCTATCCTCTATCCTATCCTATCCTCTATCCTATCCTATCCTCTATCCTATCCTATCTTCTATCCTATCCTATCCTCTATCCTATCATATCCTCTATCATATCCTATCCTCTATCCTATCCTATCCTCTATCCTCTCCTCTATCCTAGCCTATCCTCTATCCTATCCTATCCAATCCCCTATCCTATGCTCTATCCTGTCATACCCTCTATAATATCGTATACTCTATGATATCCTATCCCCTATCCTATAATATCATCTATCCGTTCCAATTCTCTATCCTAACCTATTCTCTATCCTATCCTCTATTATATCCTATCCTCTATCCTATCATATCTTCTATCCTATCCTATCCTCTATCCTATCAAATCCCCTATCCTATCCTCTATCCTATCCTATCCTGTATCCTATCAAATCCTCTATCCTATCCTGTCCTCTATCCTATCCTTTCCTCTATCCTATCCTCTATCCTAGCCTATATTCTATCCTATCCTATCTTCTATCCTATCCTATCCTCTATCCTATCATATCCTCTATCATATCCAATCCTCTATCCTATCCTATCCTCTATCCTATCAAATCCCGTATCCTATCCTCTATCATATCCTATCCTGTATCCTATCCAATCGTCTATCCTATCCTATCATCTATCCTCAATCCTATCCTTTCCTGTATCCTATCCAATCCTCTATCCTATCCTATCCTGTATCCTATCCTCTATCCTATCCTATCCTCTGTCCTATCCTATCCTCTATCCTATCCTATCCTCTATCCTATCCTATCCTCTATCCTATCCTATCCTCTATCCTATCAAATCTCCTATCCTATCCTCTATCCTATCCTATCCTCTATCCTATCCTATCCTCTACCCTATCAAATCCCCTATCCTATCCTATCCTCTATCCTATCCTATCCTCTATCCTATCCTATCCTCTATCCTATCCTATCCTCTATCCTCTATCCTATCCAATCCTCTATCCTATCCTATCCTCTACCCTATCATATCCTCTATCCTATAATATCCTCTATCCTATCCTATCCTCTATCCTATCCTATCCTCTATCCTATCCTATCCTCTATCCTATCCTATCCTCTATCCTATCCTATCCTCTATCCTATCAAATCCCCTATCCTATCCTCTATCATATGCTATCCTGTATCCTATCCAATCCTCTACCCTATCATATCCTCTATCCTATCCTATCCTCTATCCAATCCTCTGCCCTATCCTATCCTCTATCCTATCCTATAATCTATCCTATCCTATCTTCTATCCTATCCTATCCTCTATCCTATCAAATCCCGTATCCTATCCTCTATCCTATCCTATCCTCTATCCTATCCTATCCTCTATCCTATCCTATCCTCTATCCTATCAAATCCCCTATCCTATCATCTATCATATCCTATCCTGTATCCCATCCAATCCTCTATCCTATCCTATCATCTATCCTCAATCCTATCCTTTCCTGTATCCTATCCAATCCTCTATCCTATCCTATCCTCTATCCTATCCTGTCCTCTATCCTATCCTATCCTCTATCCTATCCTCTATCCTAGCCTATCCTCTATCCTATCCTATCCAATCCCCTATCCTATGCTCTATCCTATCGTACCCTCTATAATATCGTATACTCTATGATATCCTATCCCCTATCCTATAATATCATCTACCCGTTCCAATTCTCTATCCTAACCTATTCTCTATCCTATCCTCTATTATATCCTATCCTCTATCCTATCATATCTTCTATCCTATCCTATCCTCTATCCTATCAAATCCCCTATCCTATCCTCTATCCTATCCTTTCCTGTATCATATCCAATCCTCTATCCTATCCTGTCCTCTATCCTATCCTACCCTCTATCCTATCCTATCCTCTATCCTATCCTATCCTCTATCCGATCCTCTCCTCTATCCTATCCTATTCTCTATCGTATCCTATCATCTATCCTCAATCCTATCCTTTCCTGTATCCTATCCTATCATCTATCCTATCCTATCCTCTATCCTATCCTATCCTCTATCCTATCCTATCCTCTATCCTATCCTATCCTCTATTCTATCCTATCATCTATCCTATCCTACCCTCTATCCTATCCTATCCTCCATCCCATCCTATCCTCTATCCTATCCTATCCTCTATCCTATCCTATCCTCTATCCTATCCTATCCTCTATCCTATCCTATCTTCTATCCTATCCTAGCCTCTATCCTATCCTATCCTCTATCCTATCCTCTATCCTATCCTCTATCCTATCCTATCCTCTATCCTATCCTATCCTCTATCCTATCCTATCTTCTATCCTTTCCTATCCTCTATCCTATCCTCTATCCAATCCTCCATCCTATCCTATCCTCTATCCTATCCTATCCTCTATCCTATCGAATCCCCTATCCTATCCTCTGTCCTATCCTATCCTCTATCCTATCCTATCCTCTATCCTATCCTATTCTCTATCCTATCCTATCTTCTATCCTATCCTATCTTCTATCCTATCCTATCCTCTATCCTATCCTATCCTCTGTCCTATCTAATCCTCTATCCTATCCTATCCTCTATCCTATCCTATCCTCTATCCTATCCTATCCTCTATCCTATCCTATCCTTTCCTGTATCATATCCAATCCTCTATCCTATCCTGTCCTCTATCCTATCCTATCCTCTATCCTATCCTATCCAATCCCGTATCCTATCCTCTATTCTATCCTATCCTGTATCCAATCCTATCCTCAATCCTATCCATTCCTGTATCCTATCCTATCCTCTATCCTATCAAATCCTCTGTCCTATCCTATCCTCTATCCTATCGAATCCCCTATCCTATCCTCTATCCTATCCTATCCTCTATCCTATCCTATCCTCTATCCTATCCTATCTTCTATCCTATCCTATCCTCTATCCTATCAATTCCCCTATCCTATCCAATCCTGTATCCTATCCAATCCTCTATCCTATCCTATCATCTATCCTATTCTATCCTCTATCCTACGATATCTTCTATCCTATCCTATCATCTATCCTATCCTATCCTCTATCCTATCCTATCCTCTATCCTATCCTATCCTCTATCCTATCCTATCCTCTATCCTATCCTATTCTCTATCCTATCCTATCTTCTATCCTATCCTATACTCTATCCTATCAAATCCCCTATCCTATCCTCTATCCTATCTTATCCTCTGTCCTATCTAATCCTCTATCCTATCCTATCCTCTATCCTATCCTATCCTCTATCCTATCCTATCCCCTATCCTATCCTATCTTCTATCCTATCCTATCCTCTATCCTATCTAATCCCCTATCCTATCCTCTATCATATCCTATCCTGTATCCTATCCAATCCTCTATCCTATCCTATCATCTATCCTCAATCCTATCCTTTCCTGTATCCTATCCAATCCTCTATCCTATCCTATCCTCTGTCCTATCCTATCCTCTATCCTATCCTATCCTCTATCCTATCCTATCCTCTATCCTATCAAATCCCCTATCCTATCCAATCCTGTATCCTATCCAATCCTCTATCCTATCCTATCATCTATCCTATCCTATCCTCTATCCTATGATATCCTCTATCCTATCCTATCCTCTATCCTATCCTATCATCTATCCTATCCTACCCTCTATCCTATCCTATCCTCTATCCTATCCTATCCTCTATCCTATCCTATCCTCTATCCTATCCTATCCTCTATCCTATCCTATCCTCTATCCTATCCTACCCTCTATCCTATCCTATCCTCTATCCTATCCTATCTTCTATCCTATCCTATCCTCTATCCTATCAATTCCCCTATCCTATCCAATCCTGTATCCTATCCAATCCTCTATCCTATCCTATCATCTATCCTATCCTATCCTCTATCCTATGATATCCTCTATCCTATCCTATCATCTATCCTATCCTATCCTCTATCCTATCCTATCCTCTATCCTATCCTATCCTCTATCCTATCCTATCCTCTATCCTATCCTATTCTCTATCCTATCCTATCTTCTATCCTATCCTATCGTCTATCCTATCAAATCCCCTATCCTATCCTGTATCCTATCCAATCCTCTATCCTATCCTGTATCCTATCCAATCCTCTATCCTATCCTATCATCTATCCACAATCCTATCCTTTCCTGTATCCAATCCTATCCTCAATCCTATCCTTTCCTGTATCCTATCCTATCCTCTATCCTCTATCCCATCCAATCCTCTATCCTATCCTATCCTCTATCCTATCCTATCCTCTATCCTATCCTCTATCCAATCCTCTGTCCTATCCTATCCTCTATCCTATCCTATACTCTATCCTATCGTATCCTCTATCCTATCCTATCCTCTATCCTATCCTATCCTCTATCCTATCCTATCCTCTATCCTATCCTATCCTCTATCCTATCCTATCCTCTATCCTATCCTATCCTCTATCCTATCCTACCGTCTATCCAATCCTCTATCCTATCCTATCCTCTATCCTATTCTATCCTCTATCCTATCCTATCCTCTATCCTATCCTATCCTCTATCCTATAAAATCCCCTATCCTATCCTCTGCCCTATCCTATCCTCTATCCTATCCTATCAGCTATCCTATCCTATCCTCTATCCTATCCCATCCTCTATCCTATTCTACCCTCTATCCTATCCTCTATCCTATCGTATCCTCTATCCTATCCTATCCTCTATCCTACGCTATCCTCTATCCTATCCTATCCTCTATCCTATCCTATCCTCTATCCTATCCTATCTTCTATCCTATCCTATCCTCTATCCTATCAATTCCCCTATCCTATCCAATCCTGTATCCTATCCAATCCTCTATCCTATCCTATCATCTATCCTATCCTATCCTCTATCCTATGATATCCTCTATCCTATCCAATCCTGTATCCTATCCAATCCTCTATCCTATCCTATCATCTATCCTATCCTATCCTCTATCCTATGATATCCTCTATCCTATCCTATCCTCTATCCTATCCTATCATCTATCCTATCCTACCCTCTATCCTATCCTATCCTCTATCCTATCCTATCCTCTATCCTATCCTATCCTCTATCCTATCCTATCCTCTATCCTATCCTATCTTCTATCCTTTCCTATCCTCTATCCTATCCTCTATCCAATCCTCCATCCTATCCTATCCTCTATCCTATCCTATCCTCTATCCTATCGAATCCCCTATCCTATCCTCTGTCCTATCCTATCCTCTATCCTATCCTATCCTCTATCCTATCCTATTCTCTATCCTATCCTATCTTCTATCCTATCCTATCTTCTATCCTATCCTATCCTCTATCCTATCCTATCCTCTGTCCTATCTAATCCTCTATCCTATCCTATCCTCTATCCTATCCTATCCTCTATCCTATCCTATCCTCTATCCTATCCTATCCTTTCCTGTATCATATCCAATCCTCTATCCTATCCTGTCCTCTATCCTATCCTATCCTCTATCCTATCCTATCCAATCCCGTATCCTATAGTCTATTCTATCCTATCCTGTATCCAATCCTATCCTCAATCCTATCCATTCCTGTATCCTATCCTATCCTCTATCCTATCAAATCCTCTGTCCTATCCTATCCTCTATCCTATCGAATCCCCTATCCTATCCTCTATCCTATCCTATCCTCTATCCTATCCTATCCTCTATCCTATCCTATCTTCTATCCTATCCTATCCTCTATCCTATCAATTCCCCTATCCTATCCAATCCTGTATCCTATCCAATCCTCTATCCTATCCTATCATCTATCCTATTCTATCCTCTATCCTACGATATCTTCTATCCTATCCTATCATCTATCCTATCCTATCCTCTATCCTATCCTATCCTCTATCCTATCCTATCCTCTATCCTATCCTATCCTCTATCCTATCCTATTCTCTATCCTATCCTATCTTCTATCCTATCCTATACTCTATCCTATCAAATCCCCTATCCTATCCTCTATCCTATCTTATCCTCTGTCCTATCTAATCCTCTATCCTATCCTATCCTCTATCCTATCCTATCCTCTATCCTATCCTATCCCCTATCCTATCCTATCTTCTATCCTATCCTATCCTCTATCCTATCTAATCCCCTATCCTATCCTCTATCATATCCTATCCTGTATCCTATCCAATCCTCTATCCTATCCTATCATCTATCCTCAATCCTATCCTTTCCTGTATCCTATCCAATCCTCTATCCTATCCTATCCTCTGTCCTATCCTATCCTCTATCCTATCCTATCCTCTATCCTATCCTATCCTCTATCCTATCAAATCCCCTATCCTATCCAATCCTGTATCCTATCCAATCCTCTATCCTATCCTATCATCTATCCTATCCTATCCTCTATCCTATGATATCCTCTATCCTATCCTATCCTCTATCCTATCCTATCATCTATCCTATCCTACCCTCTATCCTATCCTATCCTCTATCCTATCCTATCCTCTATCCTATCCTATCCTCTATCCTATCCTATCCTCTATCCTATCCTATCCTCTATCCTATCCTACCCTCTATCCTATCCTATCCTCTATCCTATCCTATCTTCTATCCTATCCTATCCTCTATCCTATCAATTCCCCTATCCTATCCAATCCTGTATCCTATCCAATCCTCTATCCTATCCTATCATCTATCCTATCCTATCCTCTATCCTATGATATCCTCTATCCTATCCTATCATCTATCCTATCCTATCCTCTATCCTATCCTATCCTCTATCCTATCCTATCCTCTATCCTATCCTATCCTCTATCCTATCCTATTCTCTATCCTATCCTATCTTCTATCCTATCCTATCGTCTATCCTATCAAATCCCCTATCCTATCCTGTATCCTATCCAATCCTCTATCCTATCCTGTATCCTATCCAATCCTCTATCCTATCCTATCATCTATCCACAATCCTATCCTTTCCTGTATCCAATCCTATCCTCAATCCTATCCTTTCCTGTATCCTATCCTATCCTCTATCCTCTATCCCATCCAATCCTCTATCCTATCCTATCCTCTATCCTATCCTATCCTCTATCCTATCCTCTATCCAATCCTCTGTCCTATCCTATCCTCTATCCTATCCTATACTCTATCCTATCGTATCCTCTATCCTATCCTATCCTCTATCCTATCCTATCCTCTATCCTATCCTATCCTCTATCCTATCCTATCCTCTATCCTATCCTATCCTCTATCCTATCCTATCCTCTATCCTATCCTACCGTCTATCCAATCCTCTATCCTATCCTATCCTCTATCCTATTCTATCCTCTATCCTATCCTATCCTCTATCCTATCCTATCCTCTATCCTATAAAATCCCCTATCCTATCCTCTGCCCTATCCTATCCTCTATCCTATCCTATCAGCTATCCTATCCTATCCTCTATCCTATCCCATCCTCTATCCTATTCTACCCTCTATCCTATCCTCTATCCTATCGTATCCTCTATCCTATCCTATCCTCTATCCTACGCTATCCTCTATCCTATCCTATCCTCTATCCTATCCTATCCTCTATCCTATCCTATCTTCTATCCTATCCTATCCTCTATCCTATCAATTCCCCTATCCTATCCAATCCTGTATCCTATCCAATCCTCTATCCTATCCTATCATCTATCCTATCCTATCCTCTATCCTATGATATCCTCTATCCTATCCAATCCTGTATCCTATCCAATCCTCTATCCTATCCTATCATCTATCCTATCCTATCCTCTATCCTATGATATCCTCTATCCTATCCTATCCTCTATCCTATCCTATCATCTATCCTATCCTACCCTCTATCCTATCCTATCCTCTATCCTATCCTATCCTCTATCCTATCCTATCCTCTATCCTATCCTATCCTCTATCCTATCCTATCCTCTATCCTATCCTACCCTCTATCCTATCCTATCCTCTATCCTATCCTATCTTCTATCCTATCCTATCCTCTATCCTATCAATTCCCCTATCCTATCCAATCCTGTATCCTATCCAATCCTCTATCCTATCCTATCATCTATCCTATCCTATCCTCTATCCTATGATATCCTCTATCCTATCCTATCATCTATCCTATCCTATCCTCTATCCTATCCTATCCTCTATCCTATCCTATCCTCTATCCTATCCTATCCTCTATCCTATCCTATCTTCTATCCTATCCTATCGTCTATCCTATCAAATCCCCTATCCTATCCTGTATCCTATCCAATCCTCTATCCTATCCTGTATCCTATCCAATCCTCTATCCTATCCTATCATCTATCCACAATCCTATCCTTTCCTGTATCCAATCCTATCCTCAATCCTATCCTTTCCTGTATCCTATCCTATCCTCTATCCTCTATCCCATCCAATCCTCTATCCTATCCTATCCTCTATCCTATCCTACCCTCTATCCTATCCTCTATCCAATCCTCTGTCCTATCCTATCCTCTATCCTATCCTATACTCTATCCTATCGTATCCTCTATCCTATCCTATCCTCTATCCTATCCTATCCTCTATCCTATCCTATCCTCTATCCTATCCTATCCTCTATCCTATCCTATCCTCTATCCTATCCTATCCTCTATCCTATCCTACCGTCTATCCAATCCTCTATCCTATCCTATCCTCTATCCTATTCTATCCTCTATCCTATCCTATCCTCTATCCTATCCTATCCTCTATCCTATAAAATCCCCTATCCTATCCTCTGCCCTATCCTATCCTCTATCCTATCCTATCAGCTATCCTATCCTATCCTCTATCCTATCCCATCCTCTATCCTATTCTACCCTCTATCCTATCCTCTATCCTATCGTATCCTCTATCCTATCCTATCCTCTATCCTACGCTATCCTCTATCCTATCCTATCCTCTATCCTATCCTATCCTCTATCCTATCCTATCTTCTATCCTATCCTATCCTCTATCCTATCAATTCCCCTATCCTATCCAATCCTGTATCCTATCCAATCCTCTATCCTATCCTATCCTCTATCCTATGATATCCTCTATCCTATCCTATCCTCTATCCTATCCTATCATCTATCCTATCCTACCCTCTATCCTATCCTATCCTCTATCCTATCCTATCCTCTATCCTATCCTATCCTCTATCCTATCCTATCCTCTATCCTATCCTATCCTCTATCCTATCCTATCCTCTATCCTATCCTATCCTCTATCCTATCCTATCTTCTATCCTATCCTATCCTCTATCCTATCAATTCCCCTATCCTATCCAATCCTGTATCCTATCCAATCCTCTATCCTATCCTATCATCTATCCTATCCTATCCTCTATCCTATGATATCCTCTATCCTATCCTATCATCTATCCTATCCTATCCTCTATCCTATCCTATCCTCTATCCTATCCTATCCTCTATCCTATCCTATCCTCTATCCTATCCTATCCTCTATCCTATCCTATTCTCTATCCTATCCTTTCCTGTATCCTATCCTATCCTGTATCCTCTATCCCATCCAATCCTCTATCCTATCCTATCCTCTATCCTATCCTATCCTCTATCCTATCCTCTATCCTATCCTCTATCCAATCCTCTGTCCTATCCTATCCTCTATCCTATCCTATACTCTATCCTATCGTATCCTCTATCCTATCCTATCCTCTATCCTACGCTATCCTCTATCCTATCCAATCCTCTATCCTATCCTATCCTCTATCCTATCCTATCATCTATCCTATCCTATCCTCTATCCTATCCTGTCCTCTATCCTATCCTATCCTCTATCCCATCCTATCCTCTATCCTATCCTATCCTCTATCCTATCCTCTCCTCTATCCTATCCTATTCTCTATCGTATCCTATCATCTATCCTCAATCCTATCCTTTCCTGTATCCTATCCTATCCTCTATCCTATCAAATCCTCTGTCGTATCCTATCCTCTATCCTATGCTATCCTCTATCCTATCCTATCCTCTATCCTATCCTATCCTCTATCCTATCCTATCCTCTATCCTACCCTATCATCTATCCTATCCTACCCTCTATCCTATCCTATCCTCCATCCTATCCTATCCTCTATCCTATCCTATCCTCTATCCTATCCTATCCTCTATCCTATCTTCTATCCTATCCTAGCCTCTATCCTATCCTATCCTCTATCCTATCCTCTATCCTATCCTATCCTCTATCCTATCCTATCCTCTATCCTATCCTATCTTCTATCCTTTCCTATCCTCTATCCTATCCTCTATCCAATCCTCCATCCTATCCTATCCTCTATCCTATCCTATCCTCTATCCTATCCTATCTTCTATCCTATCAAATCCCCTATCCTATCCTCTGTCCTATCCTATCCTCTATCCTATCCTATCCTCTATCGTATCCTATTCTCTATCCTATCCTATTTTCTATCCTATCCTATCCTCTATCCTATCAAATCCCCTATCCTATCCTCTATCCTATCCTATCCTCTGTCCTATCTAATCCTCTATCCTATCCTATCCTCTATCCTATCCTATCCTCTATCCTATCCTATCCTTTCCTGTATCATATCCAATCCTCTATCCTATCCTGTCCTCTATCCTATCCTATCCTCTATCCTATCCTATCCTCTATCCTATCCTATCCTCTATCCTATCCTCTCCTCTATCCTATCCTATTCTCTATCGTATCCTATCATCTATCCTCAATCCTATCCTTTCATGTATCCTATCCTATCCTCTATCCTATCAAATCCTCTGTCGTATCCTATCCTCTATCCTATCCTATCCTCTATCCTATCCTATCCTCTATCCTATCCTATCCTCTATCCTATCCTATCCTCTATCCTATCCTATCATCTATCCTATCCTACCCTCTATCCTATCCTATCCTCCAACCTATCCTATCCTCTATCCTATCCTATCCTCTATCCTATCCTATCCTCTATCCTATCCTATCCTCTATCCTATCCTATCTTCTATCCTATCCTCTATCCTATCCTATCCTCTATCCTATCCTATCTTCTATCCTATCCTATCCTCTATCCTATCCTATCCTCTATCCTATCCTCTATCCTATCCTATCCTCTGTCCTATCTAATCCTCTATCCTATCCTATCCTCTATCCTATCCTATCCTCTATCCTATCCTATCCTCTATCCTATCCTATCCTTTCATGTATCATATCCAATCCTCTATCCTATCCTGTCCTCTATGCTATCCTATCCTCTATCCTATCCTATCCAATCCCGTATCCTATCCTCTATTCTATCCTATCCTGTATCCAATCCTATCCTCAATCCTATCCATTCCTGTATCCTATCCTATCCTCTATCCTATCAAATCCTCTGTCCTATCCTATCCTCTATCCTATCGAATCCCCTATCCTATCCTCTATCCTATCCTATCCTCTATCCTATCCTATCCTCTATCCTATCCTATCCTCTATCCTATCCTATCTTCTATCCTATCCTATCCTCTATCCTATCAATTCCCCTATCCTATCCAATCCTGTATCCTATCCAATCCTCTATCCTATCCTATCATCTATCCTATCCTATCCTCTATCCTATGATATCCTCTATCCTATCCTATCATCTATCCTATCCTATCCTCTATCCTATCCTATCCTCTATCCTATCCTATCCTCTATCATATCCTATCCTCTATCCTATCCTATTCTCTATCCTATCCTATCCTCTATCCTATCCTATCCTCTATCCTATCAAGTCCCCTATCCTATCCTCTATCATATCCTATCCTGTATCCTATCCAATCCTCTATCCTATCCTATCATCTATCCTCAATCCTATCCTTTCCTGTATCCTATCCAATCCTCTATCCTATCCTATCCTCTATCCTATCCTGTCCTCTATCCTATCCTATCCTCTATCCTATCCTATCCTCTATCCTATCCTATCCTCTATCCTATCCTATCCTTTCCTGTATCATATCCAATCCTCTATCCTATCCTGTCCTCTATCCTATCCTATCCTCTATCCTATCCTATCCTCTATCCTATCCTATCCTCTATCCTATCCTCTCCTCTATCCTATCCTATTCTCTATCGTATCCTATCATCTATCCTCAATCCTATCCTTTCATGTATCCTATCCTATCCTCTATCCTATCAAATCCTCTGTCGTATCCTATCCTCTATCCTATCCTATCCTCTATCCTATCCTATCCTCTATCCTATCCTATCCTCTATCCTATCCTATCCTCTATCCTATCCTATCATCTATCCTATCCTACCCTCTATCCTATCCTATCCTCCAACCTATCCTATCCTCTATCCTATCCTATCCTCTATCCTATCCTATCCTCTATCCTATCCTATCCTCTATCCTATCCTATCTTCTATCCTATCCTCTATCCTATCCTATCCTCTATCCTATCCTATCTTCTATCCTATCCTATCCCCTATCCTATCCTATCCTCTATCCTATCCTCTATCCTATCCTATCCTCTGTCCTATCTAATCCTCTATCCTATCCTATCCTCTATCCTATCCTATCCTCTATCCTATCCTATCCTCTATCCTATCCTATCCTTTCATGTATCATATCCAATCCTCTATCCTATCCTCTATCCTATCCTATCCTCTGTCCTATCTAATCCTCTATCCTATCCTATCCTCTATCCTATCCTATCATCTATCCTATCCTACCCTCTATCCTATCCTATCCTCCAACCTATCCTATCCTCTATCCTATCCTATCCTCTATCCTATCCTATCCTCTATCCTATCCTATCCTCTATCCTATCCTATCTTCTATCCTATCCTCTATCCTATCCTATCCTCTATCCTATCCTATCTTCTATCCTATCCTATCCTCTATCCTATCCTATCCTCTATCCTATCCTCTATCCTATCCTATCCTCTGTCCTATCTAATCCTCTATCCTATCCTATCCTCTATCCTATCCTATCCTCTATCCTATCCTATCCTCTATCCTATCCTATCCTTTCATGTATCATATCCAATCCTCTATCCTATCCTCTATCCTATCCTATCCTCTGTCCTATCTAATCCTCTATCCTATCCTATCTTCTATCCTATCAAATCCCCTATCCTATCCTCTGTCCTATCCTATCCTCTATCCTATCCTATCCTCTATCGTATCCTATTCTCTATCCTATCCTATTTTCTATCCTATCCTATCCTCTATCCTATCAAATCCCCTATCCTATCCTCTATCCTATCCTATCCTCTGTCCTATCTAATCCTCTATCCTATCCTATCCTCTATCCTATCCTATCCTCTATCCTATCCTATCCTTTCCTGTATCATATCCAATCCTCTATCCTATCCTGTCCTCTATCCTATCCTATCCTCTATCCTATCCTATCCTCTATCCTATCCTATCCTCTATTATATCCTCTCCTCTATCCTATCCTATTCTCTATCGTATCCTATCATCTATCCTCAATCCTATCCTTTCATGTATCCTATCCTATCCTCTATCCTATCAAATCCTCTGTCGTATCCTATCCTCTATCCTATCCTATCCTCTATCCTATCCTATCCTCTATCCTATCCTATCCTCTATCCTATCCTATCCTCTATCCTATCCTATCATCTATCCTATCCTACCCTCTATCCTATCCTATCCTCCAACCTATCCTATCCTCTATCCTATCCTATCCTCTATCCTATCCTATCCTCTATCCTATCCTATCCTCTATCCTATCCTATCTTCTATCCTATCCTCTATCCTATCCTATCCTCTATCCTATCCTATCTTCTATCCTATCCTATCCTCTATCCTATCCTATCCTCTATCCTATCCTCTATCCTATCCTATCCTCTGTCCTATCTAATCCTCTATCCTATCCTATCCTCTATCCTATCCTATCCTCTATCCTATCCTATCCTCTATCCTATCCTATCCTTTCATGTATCATATCCAATCCTCTATCCTATCCTGTCCTCTATGCTATCCTATCCTCTATCCTATCCTATCCAATCCCGTATCCTATCCTCTATTCTATCCTATCCTGTATCCAATCCTATCCTCAATCCTATCCATTCCTGTATCCTATCCTATCCTCTATCCTATCAAATCCTCTGTCCTATCCTATCCTCTATCCTATCGAATCCCCTATCCTATCCTCTATCCTATCCTATCCTCTATCCTATCCTATCCTCTATCCTATCCTATCCTCTATCCTATCCTATCTTCTATCCTATCCTATCCTCTATCCTATCAATTCCCCTATCCTATCCAATCCTGTATCCTATCCAATCCTCTATCCTATCCTATCATCTATCCTATCCTATCCCCTATCCTATGATATCCTCTATCCTATCCTATCATCTATCCTATCCTATCCTCTATCCTATCCTATCCTCTATCCTATCCTATCCTCTATCATATCCTATCCTCTATCCTATCCTATTCTCTATCCTATCCTATCCTCTATCCTATCCTATCCTCTATCCTATCAAGTCCCCTATCCTATCCTCTATCATATCCTATCCTGTATCCTATCCAATCCTCTATCCTATCCTATCATCTATCCTCAATCCTATCCTTTCCTGTATCCTATCCAATCCTCTATCCTATCCTATCCTCTATCCTATCCTGTCCTCTATCCTATCCTATCCTCTATCCTATCCTATCCTCTATCCTATCCTATCCTCTATCCTATCCTATCCTTTCCTGTATCATATCCAATCCTCTATCCTATCCTGTCCTCTATCCTATCCTATCCTCTATCCTATCCTATCCTCTATCCTATCCTATCCTCTATCCTATCCTCTCCTCTATCCTATCCTATTCTCTATCGTATCCTATCATCTATCCTCAATCCTATCCTTTCATGTATCCTATCCTATCCTCTATCCTATCAAATCCTCTGTCGTATCCTATCCTCTATCCTATCCTATCCTCTATCCTATCCTATCCTCTATCCTATCCTATCCTCTATCCTATCCTATCCTCTATCCTATCCTATCATCTATCCTATCCTACCCTCTATCCTATCCTATCCTCCAACCTATCCTATCCTCTATCCTATCCTATCCTCTATCCTATCCTATCCTCAATTCTATCCTCTATCCTATCCTATCCTCTATCCTATCCTATCCTCTATCCTATCCTATCCTCTATCCTATCCTATCCTCTATCCTATCCTATCCTCTATCCTATCCTATCCTCTATCCTATCCTATCTTCTATCCTATCCTATCCTCTATCCTATCATATCCTCTATCATATCCTATCCTCTATCCTATCCTATCCTCTATCCTCTCCTCTATCCTAGCCTATCCTCTATCCTATCCTATCCAATCCCCTATCCTATGCTCTATCCTGTCATACCCTCTATAATATCGTATACTCTATGATATCCTATCCCCTATCCTATAATATCATCTATCCGTTCCAATTCTCTATCCTAACCTATTCTCTATCCTATCCTCTATTATATCCTATCCTCTATCCTATCATATCTTCTATCCTATCCTATCCTCTATCCTATCAAATCCCCTATCCTATCCTCTATCCTATCCTATCCTGTATCCTATCAAATCCTCTATCCTATCCTGTCCTCTATCCTATCCTTTCCTCTATCCTATCCTCTATCCTAGCCTATATTCTATCCTATCCTATCTTCTATCCTATCCTATCCTCTATCCTATCATATCCTCTATCATATCCTATCCTCTATCCTATCCTATCCTCTATCCTATCAAATCCCGTATCCTATCCTCTATCATATCCTATCCTGTATCCTATCCAATCCTCTATCCTATCCTATCATCTATCCTCAATCCTATCCTTTCCTGTATCCTATCCAATCCTCTATCCTATCCTATCCTGTATCCTATCCTCTATCCTATCCTATCCTCTGTCCTATCCTATCCTCTATCCTATCCTATCCTCTATCCTATCCTATCCTCTATCCTATCCTATCCTCTATCCTATCAAATCTCCTATCCTATCCTCTATCCTATCCTATCCTCTATCCTATCCTATCCTCTACCCTATCAAATCCCCTATCCTATCCTATCCTCTATCCTATCCTATCCTCTATCCTATCCTATCCTCTATCCTATCCTATCCTCTATCCTCTATCCTATCCAATCCTCTATCCTATCCTATCCTCTACCCTATCATATCCTCTATCCTATAATATCCTCTATCCTATCCTATCCTCTATCCTATCCTATCCTCTATCCTATCCTATCCTCTATCCTATCCTATCCTCTATCCTATCCTATCCTCTATCCTATCCTATCCTCTATCCTATCAAATCCCCTATCCTATCCTCTATCATATGCTATCCTGTATCCTATCCAATCCTCTACCCTATCATATCCTCTATCCTATCCTATCCTCTATCCAATCCTCTGCCCTATCCTATCCTCTATCCTATCCTATAATCTATCCTATCCTATCTTCTATCCTATCCTATCCTCTATCCTATCAAATCCCGTATCCTATCCTCTATCCTATCCTATCCTCTATCCTATCCTATCCTCTATCCTATCCTATCCTCTATCCTATCAAATCCCCTATCCTATCATCTATCATATCCTATCCTGTATCCCATCCAATCCTCTATCCTATCCTATCATCTATCCTCAATCCTATCCTTTCCTGTATCCTATCCAATCCTCTATCCTATCCTATCCTCTATCCTATCCTGTCCTCTATCCTATCCTATCCTCTATCCTATCCTCTATCCTAGCCTATCCTCTATCCTATCCTATCCAATCCCCTATCCTATGCTCTATCCTATCGTACCCTCTATAATATCGTATACTCTATGATATCCTATCCCCTATCGTATAATATCATCTACCCGTTCCAATTCTCTATCCTAACCTATTCTCTATCCTATCCTCTATTATATCCTATCCTCTATCCTATCATATCTTCTATCCTATCCTATCCTCTATCCTATCAAATCCCCTTTCCTATCCTCTATCCTATCCTTTCCTGTATCATATCCAATCCTCTATCCTATCCTGTCCTCTATCCTATCCTACCCTCTATCCTATCCTATCCTCTATCCTATCCTATCCTCTATCCGATCCTCTCCTCTATCCTATCCTATTCTCTATCGTATCCTATCATCTATCCTCAATCCTATCCTTTCCTGTATCCTATCCTATCATCTATCCTATCCTATCCTCTATCCTATCCTATCCTCTATCCTATCCTATCCTCTATCCTATCCTATCCTCTATCCTATCCTATCATCTATCCTATCCTACCCTCTATCCTATCCTATCCTCCATCCCATCCTATCCTCTATCCTATCCTATCCTCTATCCTATCCTATCCTCTATCCTATCCTATCCTCTATCCTATCCTATCTTCTATCCTATCCTAGCCTCTATCCTATCCTATCCTCTATCCTATCCTCTATCCTATCCTCTATCCTATCCTATCCTCTATCCTATCCTATCCTCTATCCTATCCTATCTTCTATCCTTTCCTATCCTCTATCCTATCCTCTATCCAATCCTCCATCCTATCCTATCCTCTATCCTATCCTATCCTCTATCCTATCGAATCCCCTATCCTATCCTCTGTCCTATCCTATCCTCTATCCTATCCTATCCTCTATCCTATCCTATTCTCTATCCTATCCTATCTTCTATCCTATCCTATCTTCTATCCTATCCTATCCTCTATCCTATCCTATCCTCTGTCCTATCTAATCCTCTATCCTATCCTATCCTCTATCCTATCCTATCCTCTATCCTATCCTATCCTCTATCCTATCCTATCCTTTCCTGTATCATATCCAATCCTCTATCCTATCCTGTCCTCTATCCTATCCTATCCTCTATCCTATCCTATCCAATCCCGTATCCTATCCTCTATTCTATCCTATCCTGTATCCAATCCTATCCTCAATCCTATCCATTCCTGTATCCTATCCTATCCTCTATCCTATCAAATCCTCTGTCCTATCCTATCCTCTATCCTATCGAATCCCCTATCCTATCCTCTATCCTATCCTATCCTCTATCCTATCCTATCCTCTATCCTATCCTATCTTCTATCCTATCCTATCCTCTATCCTATCAATTCCCCTATCCTATCCAATCCTGTATCCTATCCAATCCTCTATCCTATCCTATCATCTATCCTATTCTATCCTCTATCCTACGATATCTTCTATCCTATCCTATCATCTATCCTATCCTATCCTCTATCCTATCCTATCCTCTATCCTATCCTATCCTCTATCCTATCCTATCCTCTATCCTATCCTATTCTCTATCCTATCCTATCTTCTATCCTATCCTATACTCTATCCTATCAAATCCCCTATCCTATCCTCTATCCTATCTTATCCTCTGTCCTATCTAATCCTCTATCCTATCCTATCCTCTATCCTATCCTATCCTCTATCCTATCCTATCCCCTATCCTATCCTATCTTCTATCCTATCCTATCCTCTATCCTATCTAATCCCCTATCCTATCCTCTATCATATCCTATCCTGTATCCTATCCAATCCTCTATCCTATCCTATCATCTATCCTCAATCCTATCCTTTCCTGTATCCTATCCAATCCTCTATCCTATCCTATCCTCTGTCCTATCCTATCCTCTATCCTATCCTATCCTCTATCCTATCCTATCCTCTATCCTATCAAATCCCCTATCCTATCCAATCCTGTATCCTATCCAATCCTCTATCCTATCCTATCATCTATCCTATCCTATCCTCTATCCTATGATATCCTCTATCCTATCCTATCCTCTATCCTATCCTATCATCTATCCTATCCTACCCTCTATCCTATCCTATCCTCTATCCTATCCTATCCTCTATCCTATCCTATCCTCTATCCTATCCTATCCTCTATCCTATCCTATCCTCTATCCTATCCTACCCTCTATCCTATCCTATCCTCTATCCTATCCTATCTTCTATCCAATCCTCTATCCTATCCTATCCTCTATCCTATTCTATCCTCTATCCTATCCTATCCTCTATCCTATCCTATCCTCTATCCTATAAAATCCCCTATCCTATCCTCTGCCCTATCCTATCCTCTATCCTATCCTATCAGCTATCCTATCCTATCCTCTATCCTATCCCATCCTCTATCCTATTCTACCCTCTATCCTATCCTCTATCCTATCGTATCCTCTATCCTATCCTATCCTCTATCCTACGCTATCCTCTATCCTATCCTATCCTCTATCCTATCCTATCCTCTATCCTATCCTATCTTCTATCCTATCCTATCCTCTATCCTATCAATTCCCCTATCCTATCCAATCCTGTATCCTATCCAATCCTCTATCCTATCCTATCATCTATCCTATCCTATCCTCTATCCTATGATATCCTCTATCCTATCCTATCCTCTATCCTATCCTATCATCTATCCTATCCTACCCTCTATCCTATCCTATCCTCTATCCTATCCTATCCTCTATCCTATCCTATCCTCTATCCTATCCTATCCTCTATCCTATCCTATCCTCTATCCTATCCTATCCTCTATCCTATCCTATCCTCTATCCTATCCTATCTTCTATCCTATCCTATCCTCTATCCTATCAATTCCCCTATCCTATCCAATCCTGTATCCTATCCAATCCTCTATCCTATCCTATCATCTATCCTATCCTATCCTCTATCCTATGATATCCTCTATCCTATCCTATCATCTATCCTATCCTATCCTCTATCCTATCCTATCCTCTATCCTATCCTATCCTCTATCCTATCCTATCCTCTATCCTATCCTATTCTCTATCCTATCCTTTCCTGTATCCTATCCTATCCTGTATCCTCTATCCCATCCAATCCTCTATCCTATCCTATCCTCTATCCTATCCTATCCTCTATCCTATCCTCTATCCTATCCTCTATCCAATCCTCTGTCCTATCCTATCCTCTATCCTATCCTATACTCTATCCTATCGTATCCTCTATCCTATCCTATCCTCTATCCTACGCTATCCTCTATCCTATCCAATCCTCTATCCTATCCTATCCTCTATCCTATCCTATCATCTATCCTATCCTATCCTCTATCCTATCCTGTCCTCTATCCTATCCTATCCTCTATCCCATCCTATCCTCTATCCTATCCTATCCTCTATCCTATCCTCTCCTCTATCCTATCCTATTCCCTATCGTATCCTATCATCTATCCTCAATCCTATCCTTTCCTGTATCCTATCCTATCCTCTATCCTATCAAATCCTCTGTCGTATCCTATCCTCTATCCTATGCTATCCTCTATCCTATCCTATCCTCTATCCTATCCTATCCTCTATCCTATCCTATCCTCTATCCTACCCTATCATCTATCCTATCCTACCCTCTATCCTATCCTATCCTCCATCCTATCCTATCCTCTATCCTATCCTATCCTCTATCCTATCCTATCCTCTATCCTATCTTCTATCCTATCCTAGCCTCTATCCTATCCTATCCTCTATCCTATCCTCTATCCTATCCTATCCTCTATCCTATCCTATCCTCTATCCTATCCTATCTTCTATCCTTTCCTATCCTCTATCCTATCCCCTATCCAATCCTCCATCCTATCCTATCCTCTATCCTATCCTATCCTCTATCCTATCCTATCTTCTATCCTATCAAATCCCCTATCCTATCCTCTGTCCTATCCTATCCTCTATCCTATACTATCCTCTATCGTATCCTATTCTCTATCCTATCCTATTTTCTATCCTATCCTATCCTCTATCCTATCAAATCCCCTATCCTATCCTCTATCCTATCCTATACTCTGTCCTATCTAATCCTCTATCCTATCCTATCCTCTATCCTATCCTATCCTCTATCCTATCCTATCCTTTCCTGTATCATATCCAATCCTCTATCCTATCCTGTCCTCTATCCTATCCTATCCTCTATCCTATCCTATCCTCTATCCTATCCTATCCTCTATCCTATCCTCTCCTCTATCCTATCCTATTCTCTATCGTATCCTATCATCTATCCTCAATCCTATCCTTTCATGTATCCTATCCTATCCTCTATCCTATCAAATCCTCTGTCGTATCCTATCCTCTATCCTATCCTATCCTCTATCCTATCCTATCCTCTATCCTATCCTATCCTCTATCCTATCCTATCCTCTATCCTATCCTATCATCTATCCTATCCTACCCTCTATCCTATCCTATCCTCCAACCTATCCTATCCTCTATCCTATCCTATCCTCTATCCTATCCTATCCTCTATCCTATCCTATCCTCTATCCTATCCTATCTTCTATCCTATCCTCTATCCTATCCTATCCTCTATCCTATCCTATCTTCTATCCTATCCTATCCTCTATCCTATCCTATCCTCTATCCTATCCTCTATCCTATCCTATCCTCTGTCCTATCTAATCCTCTATCCTATCCTATCCTCTATCCTATCCTATCCTCTATCCTATCCTATCCTCTATCCTATCCTATCCTTTCATGTATCATATCCAATCCTCTATCCTATCCTGTCCTCTATGCTATCCTATCCTCTATCCTATCCTATCCAATCCCGTATCCTATCCTCTATTCTATCCTATCCTGTATCCAATCCTATCCTCAATCCTATCCATTCCTGTATCCTATCCTATCCTCTATCCTATCCTATCCTCTATCCTATCCTATCCTCTATCCTATCCTACCGTCTATCCAATCCTCTATCCTATCCTATCCTCTATCCTATTCTATCCACTATCCTATCCTATCCTCTATCCTATCCTACCCTCTATCCTATAAAATCCCCTATCCTATCCTCTGCCCTATCCTATCCTCTATCCTATCCTATCAGCTATCCTATCCTATCCTCTATCCTATCCCATCCTCTATCCTATTCTACCCTCTATCCTATCCTCTATCCTATCGTATCCTCTATCCTATCCTATCCTCTATCCTATCGAATCCCCTATCCTATCCTCTATCCTATCCTATCCTCTATCATATCCTATCCTCTATCCTATCCTATTCTCTATCCTATCCTATCTTCTATCCTATCCTATCGTCTATCCTATCAAATCCCCTATCCTATCCTGTATCCTATCCAATCCTCTATCCTATCCTGTATCCTATCCAATCCTCTATCCTATCCTATCATTTATCCACACTCCTATCCTTTCCTGTATCCAATCCTATCCTCAATCCTATCCTTTCCTGTATCCTATCCTATCCTCTATCCTCTATCCCATCCAATCCTCTATCCTATCCTATCATCTATCCTATCCTATCCTCTATCCTATCCTGTCCTCTATCCTATCCTATCCTCTATCCCATCCTATCCTCTATCCTATCCTATCCTCTATCCTATCCTCTCCTCTATCCTATCCTATTCTCTATCGTATCCTATCATCTATCCTCTATCCTATCCTATCATCTATCCTATCCTATCCTCTATCCTATCCTATCCTCTGTCGTATCCTATCCTCTATCCTATCCTATCCTCTATCCTATCCTATCCTCTATCCTATCCTATCCTCTATCCTATCCTATCCTCTATCCTATCCTATCATCTATCCTATCCTACCCTCTATCCTATCCTATCCTCCATCCTATCCTATCCTCTATCCTATCCTATCCTCTATCCTATCCTATCCTCTATCCTATCCTATCCTCTATCCTATCCTATCTTCTATCCTATCCTAGCCTCTATCCTATCCTATACTCTATCCTATCCTCTATCCTATCCTATCCTCTATCCTATCCTATCCTCTATCCTATCCTATCTTCTATCCTTTCCTATCCTCTATCCTATCCTCTATCCAATCCTCCATCCTATCCTATCCTCTATCCTATCCTATCCTCTATCCTATCCTATACTCTATCCTATCAAATCCCCTATCCTATCCTCTGTCCTATCCTATCCTCTATCCTATCCTATCCTCTATCCTATCCTATTCTCTATCCTATCCTATTTTCTATCCTATCCTATCCTCTATCCTATCAAATCCCCTATCCTATCCTCTATCCTATCCTATCCTCTGTTCTATCTAATCCTCTATCCTATCCTGTCCTCTATCCTATCCTATCCTCTATCCTATCCTATCCTCTATCCTATCCTATCCTTTCCTGTATCATATCCAATCCTCTATCCTATCCAATCCTGTATCCTATCCAATCCTCTATCCTATCCTATCATCTATCCTATCCTATCCTCTATCCTATGATATCCTCTATCCTATCCTATCATCTATCCTATCCTATCCTCTATCCTATCCTATCCTCTATCCTATCCTATCCTCTATCCTATCCTATCCTCTATCCTATCCTATTCTCTATCCTATCCTTTCCTGTATCCTATCCTATCCTGTATCCTCTATCCCATCCAATCCTCTATCCTATCCTATCCTCTATCCTATCCTATCCTCTATCCTATCCTCTATCCTATCCTCTATCCAATCCTCTGTCCTATCCTATCCTCTATCCTATCCTATACTCTATCCTATCGTATCCTCTATCCTATCCTATCCTCTATCCTACGCTATCCTCTATCCTATCCAATCCTCTATCCTATCCTATCCTCTATCCTATCCTATCATCTATCCTATCCTATCCTCTATCCTATCCTGTCCTCTATCCTATCCTATCCTCTATCCCATCCTATCCTCTATCCTATCCTATCCTCTATCCTATCCTCTCCTCTATCCTATCCTATTCTCTATCGTATCCTATCATCTATCCTCAATCCTATCCTTTCCTGTATCCTATCCTATCCTCTATCCTATCAAATCCTCTGTCGTATCCTATCCTCTATCCTATGCTATCCTCTATCCTATCCTATCCTCTATCCTATCCTATCCTCTATCCTATCCTATCCTCTATCCTACCCTATCATCTATCCTATCCTACCCTCTATCCTATCCTATCCTCCATCCTATCCTATCCTCTATCCTATCCTATCCTCTATCCTATCCTATCCTCTATCCTATCTTCTATCCTATCCTAGCCTCTATCCTATCCTATCCTCTATCCTATCCTCTATCCTATCCTATCCTCTATCCTATCCTATCCTCTATCCTATCCTATCTTCTATCCTTTCCTATCCTCTATCCTATCCTCTATCCAATCCTCCATCCTATCCTATCCTCTATCCTATCCTATCCTCTATCCTATCCTATCTTCTATCCTATCAAATCCCCTATCCTATCCTCTGTCCTATCCTATCCTCTATCCTATACTATCCTCTATCGTATCCTATTCTCTATCCTATCCTATTTTCTATCCTATCCTATCCTCTATCCTATCAAATCCCCTATCCTATCCTCTATCCTATCCTATCCTCTGTCCTATCTAATCCTCTATCCTATCCTATCCTCTATCCTATCCTATCCTCTATCCTATCCTATCCTTTCCTGTATCATATCCAATCCTCTATCCTATCCTGTCCTCTATCCTATCCTATCCTCTATCCTATCCTATCCTCTATCCTATCCTATCCTCTATCCTATCCTCTCCTCTATCCTATCCTATTCTCTATCGTATCCTATCATCTATCCTCAATCCTATCCTTTCATGTATCCTATCCTATCCTCTATCCTATCAAATCCTCTGTCGTATCCTATCCTCTATCCTATCCTATCCTCTATCCTATCCTATCCTCTATCCTATCCTATCCTCTATCCTATCCTATCCTCTATCCTATCCTATCATCTATCCTATCCTACCCTCTATCCTATCCTATCCTCTATCCTATCCTATCCTCTATCCTACCCTATCATCTATCCTATCCTACCCTCTATCCTATCCTATCCTCCATCCTATCCTATCCTCTATCCTATCCTATCCTCTATCCTATCCTATCCTCTATCCTATCTTCTATCCTATCCTAGCCTCTATCCTATCCTATCCTCTATCCTATCCTCTATCCTATCCTATCCTCTATCCTATCCTATCCTCTATCCTATCCTATCTTCTATCCTTTCCTATCCTCTATCCTATCCTCTATCCAATCCTCCATCCTATCCTATCCTCTATCCTATCCTATCCTCTATCCTATCCTATCTTCTATCCTATCAAATCCCCTATCCTATCCTCTGTCCTATCCTATCCTCTATCCTATACTATCCTCTATCGTATCCTATTCTCTATCCTATCCTATTTTCTATCCTATCCTATCCTCTATCCTATCAAATCCCCTATCCTATCCTCTATCCTATCCTATCCTCTGTCCTATCTAATCCTCTATCCTATCCTATCCTCTATCCTATCCTATCCTCTATCCTATCCTATCCTTTCCTGTATCATATCCAATCCTCTATCCTATCCTGTCCTCTATCCTATCCTATCCTCTATCATATCCAATCCTCTATCCTATCCTGTCCTCTATCCTATCCTATCCTCTATCCTATCCTATCCTCTATCCTATCCTATCCTCTATCCTATCCTCTCCTCTATCCTATCCTATTCTCTATCGTATCCTATCATCTATCCTCAATCCTATCCTTTCATGTATCCTATCCTATCCTCTATCCTATCAAATCCTCTGTCGTATCCTATCCTCTATCCTATCCTATCCTCTATCCTATCCTATCTTCTATCCTATCCTCTATCCTATCCTATCCTCTATCCTATCCTATCTTCTATCCTATCCTATCCTCTATCCTATCCTATCCTCTATCCTATCCTCTATCCTATCCTATCCTCTGTCCTATCTAATCCTCTATCCTATCCTATCCTCTATCCTATCCTATCCTCTATCCTATCCTATCCTCTATCCTATCCTATCCTTTCATGTATCATATCCAATCCTCTATCCTATCCTGTCCTCTATGCTATCCTATCCTCTATCCTATCCTATCCAATCCCGTATCCTATCCTCTATTCTATCCTATCCTGTATCCAATCCTATCCTCAATCCTATCCATTCCTGTATCCTATCCTATCCTCTATCCTATCAAATCCTCTGTCCTATCCTATCCTCTATCCTATCGAATCCCCTATCCTATCCTCTATCCTATCCTATCCTCTATCCTATCCTATCCTCTATCCTATCCTATCCTCTATCCTATCCTATCTTCTATCCTATCCTATCCTCTATCCTATCAATTCCCCTATCCTATCCAATCCTGTATCCTATCCAATCCTCTATCCTATCCTATCATCTATCCTATCCTATCCTCTATCCTATGATATCCTCTATCCTATCCTATCATCTATCCTATCCTATCCTCTATCCTATCCTATCCTCTATCCTATCCTATCCTCTATCATATCCTATCCTCTATCCTATCCTATTCTCTATCCTATCCTATCCTCTATCCTATCCTATCCTCTATCCTATCAAGTCCCCTATCCTATCCTCTATCATATCCTATCCTGTATCCTATCCAATCCTCTATCCTATCCTATCATCTATCCTCAATCCTATCCTTTCCTGTATCCTATCCAATCCTCTATCCTATCCTATCCTCTATCCTATCCTGTCCTCTATCCTATCCTATCCTCTATCCTATCCTATCCTCTATCCTATCCTATCCTCTATCCTATCCTATCCTTTCCTGTATCATATCCAATCCTCTATCCTATCCTGTCCTCTATCCTATCCTATCCTCTATCCTATCCTATCCTCTATCCTATCCTATCCTCTATCCTATCCTCTCCTCTATCCTATCCTATTCTCTATCGTATCCTATCATCTATCCTCAATCCTATCCTTTCATGTATCCTATCCTATCCTCTATCCTATCAAATCCTCTGTCGTATCCTATCCTCTATCCTATCCTATCCTCTATCCTATCCTATCCTCTATCCTATCCTATCCTCTATCCTATCCTATCCTCTATCCTATCCTATCATCTATCCTATCCTACCCTCTATCCTATCCTATCCTCCAACCTATCCTATCCTCTATCCTATCCTATCCTCTATCCTATCCTATGCTCTATCCTATCCTATCCTCTATCCTATCCTATCTTCTATCCTATCCTCTATCCTATCCTATCCTCTATCCTATCCTATCTTCTATCCTATCCTATCCTCTATCCTATCCTATCCTCTATCCTATCCTCTATCCTATCCTATCCTCTGTCCTATCTAATCCTCTATCCTATCCTATCCTCTATCCTATCCTATCCTCTATCCTATCCTATCCTCTATCCTATCCTATCCTTTCATGTATCATATCCAATCCTCTATCCTATCCTGTCCTCTATGCTATCCTATCCTCTATCCTATCCTATCCAATCCCGTATCCTATCCTCTATTCTATCCTATCCTGTATCCAATCCTATCCTCAATCCTATCCATTCCTGTATCCTATCCTATCCTCTATCCTATCAAATCCTCTGTCCTATCCTATCCTCTATCCTATCGAATCCCCTATCCTATCCTCTATCCTATCCTATCCTCTATCCTATCCTATCCTCTATCCTATCCTATCCTCTATCCTATCCTATCTTCTATCCTATCCTATCCTCTATCCTATCAATTCCCCTATCCTATCCAATCCTGTATCCTATCCAATCCTCTATCCTATCCTATCATCTATCCTATCCTATCCTCTATCCTATGATATCCTCTATCCTATCCTATCATCTATCCTATCCTATCCTCTATCCTATCCTATCCTCTATCCTATCCTATCCTCTATCATATCCTATCCTCTATCCTATCCTATTCTCTATCCTATCCTATCCTCTATCCTATCCTATCCTCTATCCTATCAAGTCCCCTATCCTATCCTCTATCATATCCTATCCTGTATCCTATCCAATCCTCTATCCTATCCTATCATCTATCCTCAATCCTATCCTTTCCTGTATCCTATCCAATCCTCTATCCTATCCTATCCTCTATCCTATCCTGTCCTCTATCCTATCCTATCCTCTATCCTATCCTATCCTCTATCCTATCCTATCCTCTATCCTATCCTATCCTCTATCCTATCCTATCCTCTATCCTATCCTACCGTCTATCCAATCCTCTATCCTATCCTATCCTCTATCCTATTCTATCCTCTATCCTATCCTATCCTCTATCCTATCCTACCCTCTATCCTATAAAATCCCCTATCCTATCCTCTGCCCTATCCTATCCTCTATCCTATCCTATCAGCTATCCTGTCCTATCCTCTATCCTATCCCATCCTCTATCCTATTCTACCCTCTATCCTATCCTCTATCCTATCGTATCCTCTATCCTATCCTATCCTCTATCCTATCGAATCCCCTATCCTATCCTCTATCCTATCCTATCCTCTATCATATCCTATCCTCTATCCTATCCTATTCTCTATCCTATCCTATCTTCTATCCTATCCTATCGTCTATCCTATCAAATCCCCTATCCTATCCTGTATCCTATCCAATCCTCTATCCTATCCTGTATCCTATCCAATCCTCTATCCTATCCTATCATTTATCCACACTCCTATCCTTTCCTGTATCCAATCCTATCCTCAATCCTATCCTTTCCTGTATCCTATCCTATCCTCTATCCTCTATCCCATCCAATCCTCTATCCTATCCTATCATCTATCCTATCCTATCCTCTATCCTATCCTGTCCTCTATCCTATCCTATCCTCTATCCCATCCTATCCTCTATCCTATCCTATCCTCTATCCTATCCTCTCCTCTATCCTATCCTATTCTCTATCGTATCCTATCATCTATCCTCTATCCTATCCTATCATCTATCCTATCCTATCCTCTATCCTATCCTATCCTCTGTCGTATCCTATCCTCTATCCTATCCTATCCTCTATCCTATCCTATCCTCTATCCTATCCTATCCTCTATCCTATCCTATCCTCTATCCTATCCTATCATCTATCCTATCCTACCCTCTATCCTATCCTATCCTCCATCCTATCCTATCCTCTATCCTATCCTATCCTCTATCCTATCCTATCCTCTATCCTATCCTATCCTCTATCCTATCCTATCTTCTATCCTATCCTAACCTCTATCCTATCCTATCCTCTATCCTATCCTCTATCCTATCCTATCCTCTATCCTATCCTATCCTCTATCCTATCCTATCTTCTATCCTTTCCTATCCTCTATCCTATCCTCTATCCAATCCTCCATCCTATCCTATCCTCTATCCTATCCTATCCTCTATCCTATCCTATACTCTATCCTATCAAATCCCCTATCCTATCCTCTGTCCTATCCTATCCTCTATCCTATCCTATCCTCTATCCTATCCTATTCTCTATCCTATCCTATTTTCTATCCTATCCTATCCTCTATCCTATCAAATCCCCTATCCTATCCTCTATCCTATCCTATCCTCTGTTCTATCTAATCCTCTATCCTATCCTGTCCTCTATCCTATCCTATCCTCTATCCTATCCTATCCTCTATCCTATCCTATCCTTTCCTGTATCATATCCAATCCTCTATCCTATCCTGTCCTCTATCCTATCCTATCCTCTATCCTATCCTATCCTCTATCCTATCCTATCCTCTATCCTATCCTCTCCTCTATCCTATCCTATTCTCTATCGTATTCTATTATCTATCATCAATCCTATCCTTTCCTGTATCCTATCCTATCCTCTATCCTATCAAATCCTCTGTCCTATCCTATCCTCTATCCTATCGAATCCCCTATCCTATCCTCTATCCTATCCTATCCTCTATCCTATCCTATCCTCTATCCTATCCTATCCTCTATCCTATCAATTCCCCTATCCTATCCAATCCTGTATCCTATCCAATCCTCTATCCTATCCTATCATCTATCCTATCCTATCCTCTATCCTATCCTATCCTCTATCCTATCCTATCCTCTATCCTATCCTATCCTCTATCCTATCCTATTCTCTATCCTATCCTATCTTCTATCCTATCCTATACTCTATCCTATCAAATCCCCTATCCTATCCTCTATCCTATCTTATCCTCTGTCCTATCTAATCCTCTATCCTATCCTATCCTCTATCCTATCCTATCCTCTATCCTATCCTATCCCCTATCCTATCCTATCTTCTATCCTATCCTATCCTCTATCCTATCTAATCCCCTATCCTATCCTCTATCCTATCCTATCCTGTATCCTATCCAATCCTCTATCCTATCCTCTGTCCTATCTTATCCTCTATCCTATCCTATCCTCTATCCTATCAAATCCTCTGTCCTATCCTATCCTCTATCCTATCCTATCCTCTATCCTATCGTATCCTCTATCCTATCCTATCCTCTATCCTACGCTATCCTCTATCCTATCCAATCCTCTATCCTATCCTATCCTCTATCCTATCCTATCATCTATCCTATCCTATCCTCTATCCTATCCTGTCCTCTATCTTATCCTATCCTCTATCCTATCCTATCCTCTATCATATCCTATCCTGTATCCTATCCAATCCTCTATCCTATCCTATCATCTATCCTCAATCCTATCCTTTTCCGGAATCCTATCCAATCCTCTATCCTATCCTATCCTCTATCCTATCCTGTGCTCTATCCTATCCTATCCCCTATCCTATCCTATCCTCTATCCTATCCTATCCTGTATCCTATCCAATCCTCTATCCTATCCTATCATCTATCCTGAATCCTATCCTTTCCTGTATCCTATCTAATCCTCTATCCTATCCTATCCTCTATCCTATCCTATCCTCTACCCTATCCTATCCTCTCATCTATCCTCTCATCTATCCTATCCTATCCTCTATCCTATCCTATCCTCTATCCTATCCTATCCTCTATCCTATCCTATCCTCTATCCTATCCTATTCTCTATCCTATCCTATCTTCTATCCTATCCTATACTCTATCCTATCAAATCCCCTATCCTATCCTCTATCCTATCTTATCCTCTGTCCTATCTAATCCTCTATCCTATCCTATCCTCTATCCTATCCTATCCTCTATCCTATCCTATCCCCTATCCTATCCTATCTTCTATCCTATCCTATCCTCTATCGTATCTAATCCCCTATCCTATCCTCTATCCTATCCTATCCTGTATCCTATCCAATCCTCTATCCTATCCTCTGTCCTATCTTATCCTCTATCCTATCCTATCCTCTATCCTATCAAATCCTCTGTCCTATCCTATCCTCTATCCTATCCTATCCTCTATCCTATCGTATCCTCTATCCTATCCTATCCTCTATCCTACGCTATCCTCTATCCTATCCAATCCTCTATCCTATCCTATCCTCTATCCTATCCTATCATCTATCCTATCCTATCCTCTATCCTATCCTGTCCTCTATCCTATCCTATCCTCTATCCTATCCTATCTTCTAACCTATCCTATCCTCTATCCTATCCTATCCTCTATCCTATAATATCTTCTATCCTATCCTATCCTCTATCCTATCCTATCCTCTATCCTATCCTCTATCCTATCCTATCCTCTGTCCTATCTAATCCTCTATCCTATCCTATCCTCTATCCTATCCTATCCTCTATCCTATCCTATCCTCTATCCTATCCTATCCTTTCATGTATCATATCCAATCCTCTATCCTATCCTGTCCTCTATGCTATCCTATCGTCTATCCTATCCTATCCAATCCCGTATCCTATCCTCTATTCTATCCTATCCTGTATCCAATCCTATCCTCAATCCTATCCATCCCTGTATCCTATCCTATCCTCTATCCTATCAAATCCTCTGTCCTATTCTATCCTCTATCCTATCCTATCCTCTATCCTATCCTATCCTCTATCCTATAATATCCCCTATCCTATCCTCTGCCCTATCCTATCCTCTATCCTATCCTATCAGCTATCCTATCCTATCCTCTATCATATCCTATCCTCTATCCTATCCTATTCTCTATCCTATCCTATCCTCTATCCTATCCTATCCTCTATCCTATCAAATCCCCTATCCTATCCTCTATCATATCCTATCCCGTATCCTATCCAATCCTCTATCCTATCCTATCATCTATCCTCAATCCTATCCTTTCCTGTATCCTATCCAATCCTCTATCCTATCCTATCCTCTATCCTATCCTGTCCTCTATCCTATCCTATCCTCTATCCTATCCTATCCTCTATCCTATCCTATCCTCTATCCTATCCTATCCTCTATCCTATCCTATCCTCTATCCTATCCTATCCTCTATCCTATCCTACCGTCTATCCAATCCTCTATCCTATCCTATCCTCTATCCTATTCTATCCTCTATCCTATCCAATCCTGTATCCTATCCAATCCTCTATCCTATCCTATCATCTATCCTATCCTATCCTCTATCCTATCCTATCCTCTATCCTATCCTATCCTCTATCCTATCCTATCCTCTATCCTATCCTATTCTCTATCCTATCCTATCTTCTATCCTATCCTATACTCTATCCTATCAAATCCCCTATCCTATCCTCTATCCTATCTTATCCTCTGTCCTATCTAATCCTCTATCCTATCCTATCCTCTATCCTATCCTATCCTCTATCCTATCCTATCCCCTATCCTATCCTGTCTTCTATCCTATCCTATCCTCTATCCTATCTAATCCCCTATCCTATCCTCTATCCTATCCTATCCTGTATCCTATCCAATCCTCTATCCTATCCTCTGTCCTATCTTATCCTCTATCCTATCCTATCCTCTATCCTATCAAATCCTCTGTCCTATCCTATCCTCTATCCTATCCTATCCTCTATCCTATCGTATCCTCTATCCTATCCTATCCTCTATCCTACGCTATCCTCTATCCTATCCAATCCTCTATCCTATCCTATCCTCTATCCTATCCTATCATCTATCCTATCCTATCCTCTATCATATCCTGTCCTCTATCTTATCCTATCCTCTATCCTATCCTATCCTCTATCATATCCTATCCTGTATCCTATCCAATCCTCTATCCTATCCTATCATCTATCCTCAATCCTATCCTTTTCCGGAATCCTATCCAATCCTCTATCCTATCCTATCCTCTATCCTATCCTGTGCTCTATCCTATCCTATCCCCTATCCTATCCTATCCTCTATCCTATCCTATCCTGTATCCTATCCAA
Source organism: Halictus rubicundus (assembly GCF_050948215.1). NCBI lineage: Eukaryota > Metazoa > Arthropoda > Insecta > Hymenoptera > Halictidae > Halictus > Halictus rubicundus. The sequence goes on from NW_027488615.1 coordinate 749,254, forward strand.
TCCTCTATCCTATCCTATCATCTATCCTGAATCCTATCCTTTCCTGTATCCTATCTAATCCTCTATCCTATCCTATCCTCTATCCTATCCTATCCTCTACCCTATCCTATCCTCTCATCTATCCTCTCATCTATCCTATCCTATCCTCTATCCTATCCTATCCTCTATCCTATCCTATCCTCTATCCTATCCTATCCTCTATCCTATCCTATTCTCTATCCTATCCTATCTTCTATCCTATCCTATACTCTATCCTATCAAATCCCCTATCCTATCCTCTATCCTATCTTATCCTCTGTCCTATCTAATCCTCTATCCTATCCTATCCTCTATCCTATCCTATCCTCTATCCTATCCTATCCCCTATCCTATCCTATCTTCTATCCTATCCTATCCTCTATCCTATCTAATCCCCTATCCTATCCTCTATCCTATCCTATCCTGTATCCTATCCAATCCTCTATCCTATCCTCTGTCCTATCTTATCCTCTATCCTATCCTATCCTCTATCCCATCAAATCCTCTGTCCTATCCTATCCTCTATCCTATCCTATCCTCTATCCTATCGTATCCTCTATCCTATCCTATCCTCTATCCTACGCTATCCTCTATCCTATCCAATCCTCTATCCTATCCTATCCTCTATCCTATCCTATCATCTATCCTATCCTATCCTCTATCCTATCATGTCCTCTATCCTATCCTATCCTCTATCCTATCCTATCTTCTAACCTATCCTATCCTCTATCCTATCCTATCCTCTATCCTATAATATCTTCTATCCTATCCTATCCTCTATCCTATCCTATCCTCTATCCTATCCTATCCTTTCATGTATCATATCCAATCCTCTATCCTATCCTGTCCTCTATGCTATCCTATCGTCTATCCTATCCTATCCAATCCCGTATCCTATCCTCTATTCTATCCTATCCTGTATCCAATCCTATCCTCAATCCTATCCATCCCTGTATCCTATCCTATCCTCTATCCTATCAAATCCTCTGTCCTATTCTATCCTCTATCCTATCCTATCCTCTATCCTATCCTATCCTCTATCCTATAATATCCCCTATCCTATCCTCTGCCCTATCCTATCCTCTATCCTATCCTATCAGCTATCCTATCCTATCCTCTATCATATCCTATCCTCTATCCTATCCTATTCTCTATCCTATCCTATCCTCTATCCTATCCTATCCTCTATCCTATCAAATCCCCTATCCTATCCTCTATCATATCCTATCCCGTATCCTATCCAATCCTCTATCCTATCCTATCATCTATCCTCAATCCTATCCTTTCCTGTATCCTATCCAATCCTCTATCCTATCCTATCCTCTATCCTATCCTGTCCTCTATCCTATCCTATCCTCTATCCTATCCTATCCTCTATCCTATCCTATCCTCTATCCTATCCTATCCTCTATCCTATCCTATCCTCTATCCTATCCTATCCTCTATCCTATCCTACCGTCTATCCAATCCTCTATCCTATCCTATCCTCTATCCTATTCTATCCTCTATCCTATCCTATCCTCTATCCTATCCTATCCTCTATCCTATAATATCCCCTATCCTATCCTCTGCCCTATCCTATCCTCTATCCTATCCTATCAGCTATCCTATCCTATCCTCTATCCTATCCCATCCTCTATCCTATTCTACCCTCTATCCTATCCTCTATCCTATCGTATCCTCTATCCTATCCTATCCTCTATCCTATCGAATCCCCTATCCTATCCTCTATCCTATCCTATCCTCTATCATATCCTATCCTCTATCCTATCCTATTCTCTATCCTATCCTATCTTCTATCCTATCCTATCGTCTATCCTATCAAATCCCCTATCCTATCCTGTATCCTATCCAATCCTCTATCCTATCCTGTATCCTATCCAATCCTCTATCCTATCCTATCATTTATCCACACTCCTATCCTTTCCTGTATCCAATCCTATCCTCAATCCTATCCTTTCCTGTATCCTATCCTATCCTCTATCCTCTATCCCATCCAATCCTCTATCCTATCCTATCATCTATCCTATCCTATCCTCTATCCTATCCTGTCCTCTATCCTATCCTATCCTCTATCCCATCCTATCCTCTATCGTATCCTATCCTCTATCCTATCCTCTCCTCTATCCTATCCTATTCTCTATCGTATCCTATCATCTATCCTCTATCCTATCCTATCATCTATCCTATCCTATCCTCTATCCTATCCTATCCTGTGTCGTATCCTATCCTCTATCCTATCCTATCCTCTATCCTATCCTATCCTCTATCCTATCCTATCCTCTATCCTATCCTATCCTCTATCCTATCCTATCATCTATCCTATCCTACCCTCTATCCTATCCTATCCTCCATACTATCCTATCCTCTACCCTATCCTATCCTCTATCCTATCCTATCCTCTATCCTATCCTATCCTCTATCCTATCCTCTATCCTATCCTATCCTCTGTTCTATCTAATCCTCTATCCTATCCTGTCCTCTATCCTATCCTATCCTCTATCCTATCCTATCCTCTATCCTATCCTATCCTTTCCTGTATCATATCCAATCCTCTATCCTATCCTGTCCTCTATCCTATCCTATCCTCTATCCTATCCTATCCCCTATCCTATCCTATCCTCTATCCTATCCTCTCCTCTATCCTATCCTATTCTCTATCGTATTCTATCATCTATCATCAATCCTATCCTTTCCTGTATCCTATCCTATCCTCTATCCTATCAAATCCTCTGTCCTATCCTATCCTCTATCCTATCGAATCCCCTATCCTATCCTCTATCCTATCCTATCCTCTATCCTATCCTATCCTCTATCCTATCCTATCCTCTATCCTATCAAATCCCCTATCCTATCCTCTATCCTATCCTATCCTCTGTTCTATCTAATCCTCTATCCTATCCTGTCCTCTATCCTATCCTATCCTCTATCCTATCCTATCCTCTATCCTATCCTATCCTTTCCTGTATCATATCCAATCCTCTATCCTATCCTGTCCTCTATCCTATCCTATCCTCTATCCTATCCTATCCCCTATCCTATCCTATCCTCTATCCTATCCTCTCCTCTATCCTATCCTATTCTCTATCGTATTCTATCATCTATCATCAATCCTATCCTTTCCTGTATCCTATCCTATCCTCTATCCTATCAAATCCTCTGTCCTATCCTATCCTCTATCCTATCGAATCCCCTATCCTATCCTCAATCCTATCCTTTCCTGTATCCTATCCAATCCTCTATCCTATCCTATCATCTATCCTGAATCCTACCCTTTCCTGTATCCTATCTAATCCTCTATCCTATCCTATCCTCTATCCTATCCTATCCTCTACCCTATCATATCCTCTATACTATCCTATCCTCTATCCTATCCTCTCCTCTATCCTATCCTATTCTCTATCGTATTCTATCATCTATCATCAATCCTATCCTTTCCTGTATCCTATCCTATCCTCTATCCTATCAAATCCTCTGTCCTATCCTATCCTCTATCCTATCGAATCCCCTATCCTATCCTCTATCCTATCCTATCCTCTATCCTATCCTATCCTCTATCCTATCCTATCCTCTATCCTATCAATTCCCCTATCCTATCCAATCCTGTATCCTATCCAATCCTCTATCCTATCCTATCATCTATCCTATCCTATCCTCTATCCTATGATATCTTCTATCCTATCCTATCATCTATCCTATCCTATCCTCTATCCTATCCTATCCTCTATCCTATCCTATCCTCTATCCTATCCTATCCTCTATCCTATCGTATCCTCTATCCTATCCTATCCTCTATCCTATCAATTCCCCTATCCTATCCAATCCTGTATCCTATCCAATCCTCTATCCTATCCTATTCTCTATCCTATCCTATCTTCTATCCTATCCTATACTCTATCCTATCAAATCCCCTATCCTATCCTCTATCCTATCTTATCCTCTGTCCTATCTAATCCTCTATCCTATCCTATCCTCTATCCTATCCTATCCTCTATCCTATCCTATCCCCTATCCTATCCTATCTTCTATCCTATCCTATCCTCTATCCTATCTAATCCCCTATCCTATCCTGTATCCTATCCAATCCTCTATCCTATCCTCTGTCCTATCTTATCCTCTATCCTATCCTATCCTCTATCCTATCAAATCCTCTGTCCTATCCTATCCTCTATCCTATCCTATCCTCTATCCTATCGTATCCTCTATCCTATCCTATCCTCTATCCTACGCTATCCTCTATCCTATCCAATCCTCTATCCTATCCTATCCTCTATCCTATCCTATCATCTATCCTATCCTATCCTCTATCCTATCCTGTCCTCTATCTTATCCTATCCTCTATCCTATCCTATCCTCTATCATATCCTATCCTGTATCCTCTCCAATCCTCTATCCTATCCTATCATCTATCCTCAATCCTATCCTTTCCTGTATCCTATCCAATCCTCTATCCTATCCTATCCTCTATCCTATCCTGTGCTCTATCCTATCCTATCCCCTATCCTATCCTATCCTCTATCCTATCCTATCCTGTATCCTATCCAATCCTCTATCCTATCCTATCATCTATCCTGAATCCTACCCTTTCCTGTATCCTATCTAATCCTCTATCCTATCCTATCCTCTATCCTATCCTATCCTCTACCCTATCATATCCTCTATACTATCCTATCCTCTATCCAATCCTCTGTCCTATCCTATCCTCTATCCTATCCTATAATCTATCCTATCCTACCTTCTATCCTATCCTATCCTCTATCCTATCCTATCCTCTATCCTATCCAATCCTCTATCCTATCCAATCCTCTATCCTATTCTACCCTCTATCCTATCCTCTATCGTATCGTATCCTCTATCCTATCGTATCCTCTATCCTATCCTATCCTCTATCCTATCGTATCCTCTATCCTATCCTATCCTCTATCCTACGCTATCCTCTATCCTATCCAATCCTCTATCCTATCCTATCCTCTATCCTATCCTATCATCTATCCTATCCTATCCTCTATCCTAGCCTATCCTCTATCCTATCCTATCCAATCCCCTATCCTGTGCTCTATCCTATCGTACCCTCTATAATATCGTATACTCTATGATATCCTATCCCCTATCCTATAATATCATCTACCCGTTCCAATTCTCTATCCTAACCTATTCTCTATCCTATCCTCTATCCTATCCTATCCTCTATCCTATCCTATCTTCTATCCTGTCCTATCCTCTATCCTATCAAATCCCCTATCCTATCCTCTATCCTATCCTATCCTGTATCCTATCCAATCCTCTATCCTATCCAATCCTCTATCCTATCCTATCCTCAATTCTATCCTCTATCCTATCCTATCCTCTATCCTATCCAAACCTCTATCCTATGCTATCCTCTATCCTATCCTGTCCTCAATCCTATCCTATCCTCTATCCTATCCTCTATCCTAGCCTATCCACTATCCTATCCTATCCAATCCCCTATCCTATGCTCTATCCTATCATACCCTCTACAATATCGTATACTCTATGATATCCTATCCCCAATCCTATAATATCATCTATCCGTTCCAATTCTCTATCCTAACCTATTCTCTATCCTATCCTCTATCCTATCCTATCCTCTATCCTATCCTATCTTCTATCCTATCCTATCCTCTATCCTATCAAATCCCCCATCCTATCCTCTATCCTATCCAATCCTGTATCCTATCCAATCCTGTATCCTATCCAATCCTCTATCCTATCCAATCCTCTATCCTATCCTATCCTCAATTCTATCCTCTACCCTATCCTATCCTCTATCCTATCCTATCCTCTATCCTATCCTATCCTCTATCCTATCCTATCCTCTATCCTATCCTATCCTCTATCCTATCCTATCCTCTATCCTATCCTATCTTCTATCCTATCCTATCCTCTATCCTATCATATCCTCTATCATATCCTATCCTCTATCCTATCCTATCCTCTATCCTCTCCTCTATCCTATCCTATCCTCTATCCTATCCTATCCTCTATCCTATCCTGTCCTCTATCCTATCCTATCCTCTATCCTATCCTCTATCCTAGCCTATCCTCTATCCTATCCTATCCAATCCCCTATCCTATGCTCTATCCTGTCATACCCTCTATAATATCGTATACTCTATGATATCCTATCCCCTATCCTATAATATCATCTATCCGTTCCAATTCTCTATCCTAACCTATTCTCTATCCTATCCTCTATCCTATCCTATCCTCTATCCTATCATATCTTCTATCCTATCCTATCCTCTATCCTATCAAATCCCCTATCCTATCCTCTATCCTATCCTATCTTCTATCCTATCCTATCCTCTATCCTATCAAATCCCGTATCCTATCCTCTATCCTATCCTATCCTCTATCCTATCCTATCCTCTATCCTATTCTATCCTCTATCCTATCAAATCCCCTATCCTATCATCTATCATATCCTATCCTGTATCCTATCCAATCCTCTATCCTATCCTATCATCTATCCTCAATCCTATCCTTTCCTGTATCCTATCCAATCCTCTATCCTATCCTGTCCTCTATCCTATCCTATCCTCTATCCTATCCTCTATCCTAGCCTATCCTCTATCCTATCCTATCCAATCCCCTATCCTATGCTCTATCCTATCGTACCCTCTATAATATCGTATACTCTATGATATCCTATCCCCTATCCTATCCTATCCTCTATCCTATCCTATCTTCTATCCTGTCCTATCCTCTATCCTATCAAATCCCCTATCCTATCCTCTATCCTATCCTATCCTGTATCCTATCCAATCCTCTATCCTATCCAATCCTCTATCCTATCCTATCCTCAATTCTATCCTCTATCCTATCCTATCCTCTATCCTATCCTATCCTCTATCCTATCCAAACCTCTATCCTATCCTATCCTCTATCCTATCCTGTCCTCTATCCTATCCTATCCTCTATCCTATCCTCTATCCTAGCCTATCCACTATCCTATCCTATCCAATCCCCTATCCTATGCTCTATCCTATCCTGTCCTCTATCCTATCCTATCCTCTATCCTATCCTCTATCCTAGCCTATCCACTATCCTATCCTATCCAATCCCCTATCCTATGCTCTATCCTATCATACCCTCTATAATATCGTATACTCTATGATATCCTATCCCCAATCCTATAATATCATCTATCCGTTCCAATTCTCTATCCTAACCTATTCTCTATCCTATCTTCTATCCTATCCTATCCTCTATCCTATCAAATCCCCCATCCTATCCTCTATCCTATCCTATCCTGTATCCTATCCAATCCTCTATCCTATCCAATCCTCTATCCTATCCTATCCTCAATTCTATCCTCTATCCTATCCTATCCTCTATCCTATCCTATCCTCTATCCTATCCTATCCTCTATCCTATCCTATCCTCTATCCTATCCTATCCTCTATCCTATCCTATCCTCTATCCTATCCTATCTTCTATCCTATCCTATCCTCTATCCTATCATATCCTCTATCATATCCTATCCTCTATCCTATCCTATCCTCTATCCTCTCCTCTATCCTATCCTATCCTCTATCCTATCCTATCCTCTATCCTATCCTGTCCTCTATCCTATCCTATCCTCTATCCTATCCTCTATCCTAGCCTATCCTCTATCCTATCCTATCCAATCCCCTATCCTATGCTCTATCCTGTCATACCCTCTATAATATCGTATACTCTATGATATCCTATCCCCTATCCTATAATATCATCTATCCGTTCCAATTCTCTATCCTAACCAATTCTCTATCCTATCCTCTATCCTATCCTATCCTCTATCCTATCATATCTTCTATCCTATCCTATCCTCTATCCTATCAAATCCCCTATCCTATCCTCTATCCTATCCTATCCTGTATCCTATCAAATCCTCTATCCTATCCTGTCCTCTATCCTATCCTTTCCTCTATCCTATCCTCTATCCTAGCCTATATTCTATCCTATCCTATCTTCTATCCTATCCTATCCTCTATCCTATCATATCCTCTATCATATCCTATCCTCTATCCTATCCTATCCTCTATCCTATCAAATCCCGTATCCTATCCTCTGTCCTATCCTATCCTCTATCCTATCCTATCCTCTATCCTATCCTATCCTCTATCCTATCCTATCCTCTATCCTATCCTATCCTCTATCCTATCCTATCCTCTATCCTATCAAATCCCCTATCCTATCCTCTATCATATGCTATCCTGTATCCTATCCAATCCTCTACCCTATCATATCCTCTATCCTATCCTATCCTCTATCCAATCCTCTGCCCTATCCTATCCTCTATCCTATCCTATAATCTATCCTATCCTATCTTCTATCCTATCCTATCCTCTATCCTATCAAATCCCGTATCCTATCCTCTATCCTATCCTATCCTCTATCCTATCCTATCCTCTATCCTATCAAATCCCCTATCCTATCATCTATCATATCCTATCCTGTATCCTATCCAATCCTCTATCCTATCCTATCATCTATCCTCAATCCTATCCTTTCCTGTATCCTATCCAATCCTCTATCCTATCCTATCCTCTATCCTATCCTGTCCTCTATCCTATCCTATCCTCTATCCCATCCTCTATCCTAGCCTATCCTCTATCCTATCCTATCCAATCCCCTATCCTATGCTCTATCCTATCGTACCCTCTATAATATCGTATACTCTATGATATCCTATCCCCTATCCTATAATATCATCTACCCGTTCCAATTCTCTATACTAACCTATTCTCTATCCTATCCTCTATCCTATCCTATCCTCTATCCTATCCTATCTTCTATCCTGTCCTATCCTCTATCCTATCAAATCCCCTATCCTATCCTCTATCCTATCCTATCCTGTATCCTATCCAATCCTCTATCCTATCCAATCCTCTATCCTATCCTATCCTCAATTCTATCCTCTATCCTATCCTATCCTCTATCCTATCCTATCCTCTATCCTATCCTATCCTCTATCCTATCCAAACCTCTATCCTATCCTATCCTCTATCCTATCCTGTCCTCTATCCTATCCTATCCTCTATCCTATCCTCTATCCTAGCCTATCCACTATCCTATCCTATCCAATCCCCTATCCTATGCTCTATCCTATCATACCCTCTATAATATCGTATACTCTATGATATCCTATCCCCAATCCTATAATATCATCTATCCGTTCCAATTCTCTATCCTAACCTATTCTCTATCCTATCCTCTATCCTATCCTATCCTCTATCCTATCCTATCTTCTATCCTATCCTATCCTCTATCCTATCAAATCCCCCATCCTATCCTCTATCCTATCCTATCCTGTATCCTATCCAATCCTCTATCCTATCCAATCCTCTATCCTATCCTATCCTCAATTCTATCCTCTATCCTATCCTATCCTCTATCCTATCCTATCCTCTATCCTATCCTATCCTCTATCCTATCCTATCCTCTATCCTATCCTATCCTCTATCCTATCCTATCTTCTATCCTATCCTATCCTCTATCCTATCATATCCTCTATCATATCCTATCCTCTATCCTATCCTATCCTCTATCCTCTCCTCTATCCTATCCTATCCTCTATCCTATCCTATCCTCTATCCTATCCTGTCCTCTATCCTATCCTATCCTCTATCCTATCCTCTATCCTAGCCTATCCTCTATCCTATCCTATCCAATCCCCTATCCTATGCTCTATCCTGTCATACCCTCTATAATATCGTATACTCTATGATATCCTATCCCCTATCCTATAATATCATCTATCCGTTCCAATTCTCTATCCTAACCTATTCTCTATCCTATCCTCTATCCTATCCTATCCTCTATCCTATCATATCTTCTATCCTATCCTATCCTCTATCCTATCAAATCCCCTATCCTATCCTCTATCCTATCCTATCCTGTATCCTATCAAATCCTCTATCCTATCCTGTCCTCTATCCTATCCTTTCCTCTATCCTATCCTCTATCCTAGCCTATATTCTATCCTATCCTATCTTCTATCCTATCCTATCCTCTATCCTATCATATCCTCTATCATATCCTATCCTCTATCCTATCCTATCCTCTATCCTATCAAATCCCGTATCCTATCCTCTGTCCTATCCTATCCTCTATCCTATCCTATCCTCTATCCTATCCTATCCTCTATCCTATCCTATCCTCTATCCTATCCTATCCTCTATCCTATCCTATCCTCTATCCTATCAAATCCCCTATCCTATCCTCTATCATATGCTATCCTGTATCCTATCCAATCCTCTACCCTATCATATCCTCTATCCTATCCTATCCTCTATCCAATCCTCTGCCCTATCCTATCCTCTATCCTATCCTATAATCTATCCTATCCTATCTTCTATCCTATCCTATCCTCTATCCTATCAAATCCCGTATCCTATCCTCTATCCTATCCTATCCTCTATCCTATCCTATCCTCTATCCTATCCTATCCTCTATCCTATCCTATCCTGTATCCTATCCAATCCTCTATCCTATCCTATCATCTATCCTCAATCCTATCCTTTCCTGTATCCTATCCAATCCTCTATCCTATCCTATCCTCTATCCTATCCTGTCCTCTATCCTATCCTATCCTCTATCCTATCCTCTATCCTAGCCTATCCTCTATCCTATCCTATCCAATCCCCTATCCTATGCTCTACCCTATCATACCCTCTATAATATCGTATACTCTATGATATCCTATCCCCTATCCTATAGTATCATCTACCCGTTCCAATTCTCTATCCTAACCTATTCTCTATCCTATCCTCTATCCTATCCTATCTTCTATCCTGTCCTATCCTCTATCCTATCAAATCCCCTATCCTATCCTCTATCCTAGCCTATCCACTATCCTATCCTATCCAATCCCCTATCCTATCCTCTATCCTATCCTATCCTCTATCCTATCCAATCCTCTATCCTATCCTATCCTCTATCCTATCCTGTCCTCTATCCTATCCTATCCTCTATCCTATCCTCTATCCTAGCCTATCCACTATCCTATCCTATCCAATCCCCTATCCTATGCTCTATCCTATCATACCCTCTATAATATCGTATACTCTATGATATCCTATCCCCAATCCTATAATATCATCTATCCGTTCCAATTCTCTATCCTAACCTATTCTCTATCCTATCCTCTATCCTATCCTATCCTCTATCCTATCCTATCTTCTATCCTGTCCTATCCTCTATCCTATCAAATCCCCTATCCTATCCTCTATCCTATCCTATCCTGTATCCTATCCAATCCTCTATCCTATCCAATCCTCTATCCTATCCTATCCTCAATTCTATCCTCTATCCTATCCTATCCTCTATCCTATCCAAACCTCTATCCTATCCTATCCTCTATCCTATCCTGTCCTCAATCCTATCCTATCCTCTATCCTATCCTCTATCCTAGCCTATCCACTATCCTATCCTATCCAATCCCCTATCCTATGCTCTATCCTATCATACCCTCTATAATATCGTATACTCTATGATATCCTATCCCCAATCCTATAATATCATCTATCCGTTCCAATTCTCTATCCTAACCTATTCTCTATCCTATCCTCTATCCTATCCTATCCTCTATCCTATCCTATCTTCTATCCTATCCTATCCTCTATCCTATCAAATCCCCCATCCTATCCTCTATCCTATCCAATCCTGTATCCTATCCAATCCTCTATCCTATCCAATCCTCTATCCTATCCTATCCTCAATTCTATCCTCTATCCTATCCTATCCTCTATCCTATCCTATCCTCTATCCTATCCTATCCTCTATCCTATCCTATCCTCTATCCTATCCTATCCTCTATCCTATCCTATCCTCTATCCTATCCTATCTTCTATCCTATCCTATCCTCTATCCTATCATATCCTCTATCATATCCTATCCTCTATCCTATCCTATCCTCTATCCTCTCCTCTATCCTATCCTATCCTCTATCCTATCCTATCCTCTATCCTATCCTGTCCTCTATCCTATCCTATCCTCTATCCTATCCTCTATCCTAGCCTATCCTCTATCCTATCCTATCCAATCCCCTATCCTATGCTCTATCCTGTCATACCCTCTATAATATCGTATACTCTATGATATCCTATCCCCTATCCTATAATATCATCTATCCGTTCCAATTCTCTATCCTAACCTATTCTCTATCCTATCCTCTATCCTATCCTATCCTCTATCCTATCATATCTTCTATCCTATCCTATCCTCTATCCTATCAAATCCACTATCCTATCCTCTATCCTATCCTATCCAGTATCCTATCAAATCCTCTATCCTATCCTGTCCTCTATCCTATCCTTTCCTCTATCCTATCCTCTATCCTAGCCTATATTCTATCCTATCATATCTTCTATCCTATCCTATCCTCTATCCTATCATATCCTCTATCATATCCTATCCTCTATCCTATCCTATCCTCTATCCTATCAAATTCCGTATCCTATCCTCTGTCCTATCCTATCCTCTATCCTATCCTATCCTCTATCCTATCCTATCCTCTATCCTATCCTATCCTCTATCCTATCCTATCCTCTATCCTATCAAATCCCCTATCCTATCCTCTATCCTATCCTATCCTCTATCCTATCCTATCCTCTATCCTATCCTATACTCTATCCTATCCTATCCTCTATCCTATCAAATCCCCTATCCTATCATCTATCATATGCTATCCTGTATCCTATCCAATCCTCTACCCTATCATATCCTCTATCCTATCCTATCCTCTATCCAATCCTCTGCCCTATCCTATCCTCTATCCTATCCTATAATCTATCCTATCCTATCTTCTATCCTATCCTATCCTCTATCCTATCAAATCCCGTATCCTATCCTCTATCCTATCCTATCCTCTATCCTATCCTATCCTCTATCCTATCCTATCCTCTATCCTATCAAATCCCCTATCCTATCATCTATCATATCCTATCCTGTATCCTATCCAATCCTCTATCCTATCCTATCATCTATCCTCAATCCTATCCTTTCCTGTATCCTATCCAATCCTCTATCATATCCTGTCCTCTATCCTATCCTATCCTCTATCCTATCCTCTATCCTAGCCTATCCTCTATCCTATCCTATCCAATCCCCTATCCTATGCTCTATCCTATCGTACCCTCTATAATATCGTATACTCTATGATATCCTATCCCCTATCCTATAATATCATCTACCCGTTCCAATTCTCTATCCTAACCTATTCTCTATCCTATCCTCTATCCTATCCTATCCTCTATCCTATCCTATCTTCTATCCTGTCCTATCCTCTATCCTATCAAATCCCCTATCCTATCCTCTATCCTATCCTATCCTGTATCCTATCCAATCCTCTATCCTATCCAATCCTCTATCCTATCCTATCCTCAATTCTATCCTCTATCCTATCCTATCTTCTATCCTATCCTATCCTCTATCCTATCCAAACCTCTATCCTATCCTATCCTCTATCCTATCCTGTCCTCTATCCTATCCTATCCTCTATCCTATCCTCTATCCTAGCCTATCCACTATCCTATCCTATCCAATCCCCTATCCTATGCTCTATCCTATCCTGTCCTCTATCCTATCCTATCCTCTATCCTATCCTCTATCCTAGCCTATCCACTATCCTATCCTATCCAATCCCCTATCCTATGCTCTATCCTATCATACCCTCTATAATATCGTATACTCTATGATATCCTATCCCCAATCCTATAATATCATCTATCCGTTCCAATTCTCTATCCTAACCTATTCTCTATCCTATCCTCTATCCTATCCTATCCTCTATCCTATCCTATCTTCTATCCTATCCTATCCTCTATCCTATCAAATCCCCCATCCTATCCTCTATCCTATCCTATCCTGTATCCTATCCAATCCTCTATCCTATCCAATCCTCTATCCTATCCTATCCTCAATTCTATCCTCTATCCTATCCTATCCTCTATCCTATCCTATCCTCTATCCTATCCTATACTCTATCCTATCCTATCCTCTATCCTATCCTATCCTCTATCCTATCCTATCCTCTATCCTATCCTATCTTCTATCCTATCCTATCCTCTATCCTATCATATCCTCTATCATATCCTATCCTCTATCCTATCCTATCCTCTATCCTCTCCTCTATCCTATCCTATCCTCTATCCTATCCTATCCTCTATCCTATCCTGTCCTCTTTCCTATCCTATCCTCTATCCTATCCTCTATCCTAGCCTATCCTCTATCCTATCCTATCGAATCCCCTATCCTATGCTCTATCCTGTCATACCCTCTATAATATCGTATACTCTATGATATCCTATCCCCTATCCTATAATATCATCTATCCGTTCCAATTCTCTATCCTAACCTATTCTCTATCCTATCCTCTATCCTATCCTATCCTCTATCCTATCATATCTTCTATCCTATCCTATCCTCAATCCTATCCTTTCCTGTATCCTATCCAATCCTCTATCCTATCCAATCCTCTATCCTATCCTATCCTCAATTCTATCCTCTATCCTATCCTATCCTCTATCCTATCCTATCCTCTATCCTATCCAAACCTCTATCCTATCCTATCCTCTATCCTATCCTGTCCTCTATCCTATCCTATCCTCTATCCTATCCTCTATCCTAGCCTATCCACTATCCTATCCTATCCAATCCCCTATCCTATGCTCTATCCTATCATACCCTCTATAATATCGTATACTCTATGATATCCTATCCCCAATCCTATAATATCATCTATCCGTTCCAATTCTCTATCCTAACCTATTCTCTATCCTATCCTCTATCCTATCCTATCCTCTATCCTATCCTATCTTCTATCCTATCCTATCCTCTATCCTATCAAATCCCCCATCCTATCCTCTATCCTATCCTATCCTGTATCCTATCCAATCCTCTATCCTATCCAATCCTCTATCCTATCCTATCCTCAATTCTATCCTCTATCCTATCCTATCCTCTATCCTATCCTATCCTCTATCCTATCCTATCCTCTATCCTATCCTATCCTCTATCCTATCCTATCCTCTATCCTATCCTATCTTCTATCCTATCCTATCCTCTATCCTATCATATCCTCTATCATATCCTATCCTCTATCCTATCCTATCCTCTATCCTCTCCTCTATCCTATCCTATCCTCTATCCTATCCTATCCTCTATCCTATCCTGTCCTCTATCCTATCCTATCCTCTATCCTATCCTCTATCCTAGCCTATCCTCTATCCTATCCTATCCAATCCCCTATCCTATGCTCTATCCTGTCATACCCTCTATAATATCGTATACTCTATGATATCCTATCCCCTATCCTATAATATCATCTATCCGTTCCAATTCTCTATCCTAACCTATTCTCTATCCTATCCTCTATCCTATCCTATCCTCTATCCTATCCTATCTTCTATCCTATCCTATCCTCTATCCTATCAAATCCCCCATCCTATCCTCTATCCTATCCTATCCTGTATCCTATCCAATCCTCTATCCTATCCAATCCTCTATCCTATCCTATCCTCAATTCTATCCTCTATCCTATCCTATCCTCTATCCTATCCTATCCTCTATCCTATCCTATCCTCTATCCTATCCTATCCTCTATCCTATCCTATCCTCTATCCTATCCTATCTTCTATCCTATCCTATCCTCTATCCTATCATATCCTCTATCATATCCTATCCTCTATCCTATCCTATCCTCTATCCTCTCCTCTATCCTATCCTATCCTCTATCCTATCCTATCCTCTATCCTATCCTGTCCTCTATCCTATCCTATCCTCTATCCTATCCTCTATCCTAGCCTATCCTCTATTCTATCCTATCCAATCCCCTATCCTATGCTCTATCCTGTCATACCCTCTATAATATCGTATACTCTATGATATCCTATCCCCTATCCTATAATATCATCTATCCGTTCCAATTCTCTATCCTAACCTATTCTCTATCCTATCCTCTATCCTATCCTATCCTCTATCCTATCATATCTTCTATCCTATCCTATCCTCTATCCTATCAAATCCCCTATCCTATCCTCTATCCTATCCTATCCTGTATCCTATCAAATCCTCTATCCTATCCTGTCCTCTATCCTACCCTTTCCTCTATCCTATCCTCTATCCTAGCCTATATTCTATCCTATCCTATCTTCTATCCTATCCTATCCTCTATCCTATCATATCCTCTATCATATCCTATCCTCTATCCTATCCTATCCTCTATCCTATCAAATCCCGTATCCTATCCTCTGTCCTATCCTATCCTCTATCCTATCCTATCCTCTATCCTATCCTATCCTCTATCCTATCCTATCCTCTATCCTATCCTATCCTCTATCCTATCCTATCCTCTATTCTATCAAATCCCCTATCCTATCCTCTATCATATGCTATCCTGTATCCTATCCAATCCTCTACCCTATCATATCCTCTATCCTATCCTATCCTCTATCCAATCCTCTGCCCTATCCTAACCTCTATCCTATCCTATAATCTATCCTATCCTATCTTCTATCCTATCCTATCCTCTATCCTATCAAATCCCGTATCCTATCCTCTATCCTATCCTATCCTCTATCCTATCCTATCCTCTATCCTATCCTATCCTCTATCCTATCAAATCCCCTATCCTATCATCTATCATATCCTATCCTGTATCCTATCCAATCCTCTATCCTATCCTATCATCTATCCTCAATCCTATCCTTTCCTGTATCCTATCCAATCCTCTATCCTATCCTATCCTCTATCCTATCCTGTCCTCTATCCTATCCTATCCTCTATCCTATCCTCTATCCTAGCCTATCCTCTATCCTATCCTATCCAATCCCCTATCCTATGCTCTATCCTATCATACCATCTATAATATCGTATACTCTATGATATCCTATCCCCTATCCTATAGTATCATCTACCCGTTCCAATTCTCTATCCTAACCTATTCTCTATCCTATCCTCTATCCTATCCTATCTTCTATCCTGTCCTATCCTCTATCCTATCAAATCCCCTATCCTATCCTCTATCCTAGCCTATCCACTATCCTATCCTATCCAATCCCCTATCCTATCCTCTATCCTATCCTATCCTCTATCCTATCCAATCCTCTATCCTATCCTATCCTCTATCCTATCCTGTCCTCTATCCTATCCTATCCTCTATCCTATCCTCTATCCTAGCCTATCCACTATCCTATCCTATCCAATCCCCTATCCTATGCTCTATCCTATCATACCCTCTATAATATCGTATACTCTATGATATCCTATCCCCAATCCTATAATATCATCTATCCGTTCCAATTCTCTATCCTAACCTATTCTCTATCCTATCCTCTATCCTATCCTATCCTCTATCCTATCCTATCTTCTATCCTATCCTATCCTCTATCCTATCCTATCCTCTATCCTATCCTATCCTCTATCCTATCCTATCCTCTATCCTATTCTATCCTCTATCCTATCCTATCCTCTATCCTATCCTATCCTATATCCTATCCTATCCTCTATCCTATCCTATCCTCTATCCTATCCTCTATCCTAGCCTATCCACTATCCTATCCTATCCAATCCCCTATCCTATCCTCTATCCTATCCTATCCTCTATCCTATCCTATCCTCTATCCTATCCTATCCTCTATCCTATCCTATCCTCTATCCTATCCTATCCTCTATCCTATCCTATCCTCTATCCTATCCTATCCTCTGTAATATCGTATCCTCTATCATATCCTATCGTCTTTCCTATAATATCATCTATCCTATCCTATTCTCTATCCAATCCTATCCTATCCTCTATCCTATCCTATCCTCTATCCTATCCTATCCTCTATCCTATCCTATCCTCTATCCTATCCTATCCTCTATCCTATCCTGTCCTCTATCCTATCCTATCCTCTATCCTATCCTCTATCCTAGCCTATCCTCTATCCTATCCTATCCAATCCCCTATCCTATGCTCTATCCTGACATACCCTCTATAATATCGTATACTCTATGATATCCTATCCCCTATCCTATAATATCATCTATCCGTTCCAATTCTCTATCCTAACCTATTCTCTATCCTATCCTCTATCCTATCCTATCCTATATCCTATCATATCTTCTATCCTATCCTATCCTCTATCCTATCAAATCCCCTATCCTATCCTCTATCCTATCCTATCCTGTATCCTATCAAATCCTCTATCCTATCCTGTCCTCTATCCTATCCTTTCCTCTACCCTATCCTCTGTCCTAGCCTATATTCTATCCTATCCTATCTTCTATCCTATCCTATCCTGTATCCTATCATATCCTCTATCATATCCTATCCTCTATCCTATCCTATCCTCTATCCTATCAAATCCCGTATCCTATCCTCTGTCCTATCCTATCCTCTATCCTATGCTATCCTCTATCCTATCCTATCCTCTATCCTATCCTATCCTCTATCCTATCCTATCCTCTATCCTATCCTATCCTCTATCCTATCCTATGATCTATCCTATCCTATCTTCTATCCTATCCTATCCTCTATCCTATCAAATCCCGTATCCTATCCTCTATCCTATCCTATCCTCTATCCTATCCTATCCTCTATCCTATCCTATCCTCTATCCTATCAAATCACCTATCCTATCATCTATCATATCCTATCCTGTATCCTATCCAATCCTCTATCCTATCCTATCATCTATCCTCAATCCTATCCTTTCCTGTATCCTATCCAATCCTCTATCCTATCCTGTCCTCTATCCTATCCTATCCTCTATCCTATCCTCTATCCTAGCCTATCCTCTATCCTATCCTATCCAATCCCCTATCCTATGCTCTATCCTATCATACCCTCTATAATATCGTATACTCTATGATATCCTATCCCCTATCCTATAATATCATCTACCCGTTCCAATTCTCTATCCTAACCTATTCTCTATCCTATCCTCTATCCTATCCTATCATCTATCCTATCCTATCTTCTATCCTGTCCTATCCTCTATCCTATCAAATCCCCTATCCTATCCTCTATCCTAGCCTATCCACTATCCTATCCTATCCAATCCCCTATCCTATGCTCTATCCTATCATACCCTCTATAATATCGTATACTCTATGATATCCTATCCCCAATCCTATAATATCATCTATCCGTTCCAATTCTCTATCCTAACCTATTATCTATCCTATCCTCTATCCTATCCTATCCTCAATTCTATCCTCTATCCTATCCTATCCTCTATCCTATCCTATCCTCTATCCTATCCAATCCTCTATCCTATCCTATCCTCTATCCTATCCTGTCCTCTATCCTCTATCCTATCCTATCCTCTATCCTATCCTGTCCTCTATCCTCTATCCTATCCTATCCTCTATCCTATCCTATCCTCTATCCTATCCTATCCTCTATCCTATCCTATCCTCTATCCTATCCTATCCTCTATCCTATCCTATCCTCTATCCTATCCTATCCTCTATCCTATCCTATCCTCTATCCTATCCTATCCTCTATCCTATCCTATCCTCTATCCTATCCTATCCTCTATCCTATCCTATCCTCTATCCTATCCTATCCTCTATCCTATCAAATCCCGTATCCTATCCTCTGTCCTATCCTATCCTCTATCCTATCCTATCCTCTATCCTATCCTATCCTCTATCCTATCCTATCCTCCATCCTATCCTATCCTCTATCCTATCCTATCCTCTATCCTATCCTATCCTCTATCCTATCCTATCCTCTATCCTATCAAATCCCCTATCCTATCCTCTATCATATGCTATCCGGTATCATATCCAATCCTCTACCCTATCATATCCTCTATCCTATCCTATCCTCTATCCAATCCTCTGCCCTATCCTATCCTCTATCCTATCCTATAATCTATCCTATCCTATCTTCTATCCTATCCTATCCTCTATCCTATCAAATCCCGTATCCTATCCTCTATCCTATCCTATCCTCTATCCTATCCTATCCTCTATCCTATCAAATCCCCTATCCTATCATCTATCATATCCTATCCTGTATCCTATCCAATCCTCTATCCTATCCTATCATCTATCCTCAATCATATCCTTTCCTGTATCCTATCCAATCCTCTATCCTATCCTATCCTCTATCCTATCCTGTCGTCTATCCTATCCTATCCTCTATCCTATCCTCTATCCTAGCCTATCCTCTATCCTATCCTATCCAATCCCCTATCCTATGCTCTATCCTATCATACCCTCTATAATATCGTATACTCTATGATATCCTATCCCCTATCCTATAATATCATCTACCCGTTCCAATTCTCTATCCTAACCTCTATCCTATCCTATCCTCTATCCTATCCTATCTTCTATCCTGTCCTATCCTCTATCCTATCAAATCCCCTATCCTATCCTCTATCCTAGCCTATCCACTATCCTATTCTATCCAATCCCCTATCCTATGCTCTATCCTATCATACCCTCTATAATATCGTATACTCTATGATATCCTATCCCCAATCCTATAATATCATCTATCCGTTCCAATTCTCTATCCTAACCTATTATCTATCCTATCCTCTATCCTATCCTATCCTCAATTCTATCCTCTATCCTATCCTATCCTCTATCCGATCCTATCCTCTATCCTATCCAATCCTCTATCCTATCCTATCCTCTATCCTATCCTATCCTCTATCCTATCCTATCCTCTATCCTATCCTATCCTCTATCCTATCCTATCCTCTATCCTATCCTATCCTCTATCCTATCCTATCCTCTATCCTATCCTATCCTCTATCCTATCCTATCCTCTATCCTATCCTATCCTCTATCCTATCCTATCCTCTATCCTATCCTATCCTCTATCCTATCCTATCCTCTATCCTATCCTATCCTCTATCCTATCCTATCCTCTATCCTCTATCCGATCGTATCCTCTATCCTATCCTATCCTCTATCCTATCCGATCCTCTATCCTATCCTATCCTCTATAATATCGTATCCTCTATCATATCCTATCGTCTTTCCTATAATATCATCTATCCTATCCTATTCTCTATCCAATCCTATCCTATCCTCTATCCTATCCTATCCTCTATTCTATCCTATCCTCTATCCTATCCTATCCTCTATCCTATCCTGTCCTCTATCGTCTCCTATCCTATATGCTATCCTATCCTCTATCCTATCCAATCCTCTATCGTATAATCTATCCTCAATCCTATCCTCTATCCTATCCAATCCAGTATCCTACACTCTATCCTATCCTATCCTCTATCCTATCCTATTCTCTAACCTATCCTATGCTCTATCCTATCCAATTCTATATCCTATACTCTATCCTATCCTATCCTCTATCCTATCCTATCCTATCCTCTATCCGATCCTATCCTCTATCCTATCATATCCTCTATCCTATCCGATCCTCTATCCTATCCTATCCTCTATCCTATCCTATCCTCTATCCTATCCTATCATCTATCGTATCCTATCCTCTATCCTATCCTATCCTCTATCCTATCCTATCCTCTATCCTATCCTATACTCTATCCTATCCAATCCCCTATTCAATCCTCTACCCTATCCTATCCTCTATCCTATCCTATCCTCTATCCTATCCTATCCTCTATCCTATCCTATCCTCTATCCTATCCTATCCTCTATCCTAACCTATCTTCTATCCTATCCTATCCTCTACCCTATGAAATCCCCTATCCTATCCTCTGTCCTATCCTATCCTCTACCCTATCCTATCCTGCATCCAATCCTATCCTCAATCCTATGCAATCCTCTATCCTATCCTATCCTTTATCCTATCCTATCCTCAATGCTATCCTATCCACTATGCTATCCTATTCCCTATCCTATCCAATCCCCTATCCTATCCTCTATCCTATGCTATCCTCTATCCTATCCTATCCTCTATCCTATCCAATCCCCTATCCTATCCTATATTCGATCCTCTCCACTATAATATCGTATCCTCTACCCTATCCTGTGCTCTATCCTATAATATCTTCCATCCTATCCTATACTATGTCCTACAGGATCCTCCATCCTATACAATCCTCTATCCTATCCTATGCTCTATAATATCGTATCCCCTATCATATCCTATCGTCTTTGCTATCCTATACTCTATCGTATCCTATCCTCTATCCTATCCTATCATCTATCCTATACTATCCTCTATCCTATATCCTATCCTATCCTATCCTATCCACTATCCTATCCTATCCTCTATCCTATCCTATCCTCTATCCTATCCTATCCTCTATCCTATCCTCTATCCTATCCTATCCTCTATCCTATCCTATCATCTATCCTATACTATCCTCTATCCTATATCCTATCCTATCCTATCCTATCCTCTATCCTATCCTATCCTCTATCCTATCCAATCCTCTATCCTATCCTATCCTCTATCCTATCCTATCCTCTATCCTATCCTCTCCTCTATCCTATCCGATCCTCTATCCTGTCCTATCCTTTATAATATCGTATCCTCTATCATATCCTATCGTCTTTCCTATAATATCATCTATCCTATCCTATTCTCTATCCAATGCTATACTATCCTCTATCATATCCTATCCTCTATCCTATCCTATCCTCTATCCTATCCTATCCTCTATCCTATCCTATCCTATCCTCTATTCGATCCTATCCTCTATCCTATCCTCTCCTCTATCCTATCCAATCCTCTATCCTGTCCTATCCTTTATAATATCGTATCCTCTATCATATCCTATCGTCTTTCCTATAATATCATCTATCCTATCCTAGTCTCTATCCAATGCTATCCTATCCTCTATCATATCCTATCCTCTATCCTATCCTATCCTCTATCCTATCCTATCCTCTATCCTATCCTATCCTCTATCCTATCCTATCCTCTATCCTATCCTATCCTCTATCCTATCCTATCCTCTATCCTATCCTATCCTCTATCCTATCCTATCCTCTATCCTATCCTATCCTATCCTATCCTCTATTCTATCCTATCCTCTATCCTATCCTATCCTCTATCCTATCCGATCCTCTATCCTGTCCTATCCTTTATAATATCGTATCCTCTATCATATCCTATCGTCTTTCCTATAATATCATCTATCCTATCCTATTCTCTATCCAATGCTATCCTATCCTCTATCATATCCTATCCTCTATCCTATCCTATCCTCTATCCTATCCTATCCTCTATCCTATCCTATCCTCTATCCTATCCTATCCTCTATCCTATCCAATCCCCTATCCTATCCTATATTCGATCCTCTCCACTATAATATCGTATCCTCTACCCTATCCTGTGCTCTATCCTATAATATCTTCCATCCTATCCAATACTATATCCTACCCTATCCTCTATCGTATCCTATCCTCTATCCTACCCTATCCTCTATACTATCCTATCCTCTATCCTATCCTATCCTCTAACCTATCCTATCCTCTATCCTATCCTATCCTCTATCCTATCCTATCCTCTATCCTATCCTATCCTCTATCCTATTCTATCAACTATCCTATCCAATCCCCTATCCTATCGACTATACTATCCTATCAACTATCCTATCCTATCCTCTATCCTATCCAATCCCCTATCCTATACTATATTCGATCCTCTCCACTATAATATCGTATCCTCTACCCTATCCTGTGCTCTATCCTATAATATCTTCCATCCTATCCTATACTATGTCCTACAGGATCCTCTATCCTATACAATCCTCTATCCTATCCTATGCTCTATAATATCGTATCCTCTATCATATCCTATCGTCTTTCCTATAATATCATCTATCCTATCCTATTCTCTATCCAATCCTAACCTATCCTCTATCCTATCCTATCCTCTATCCTATCCTATCCTCTAACCTATCCTATCCTCTATCCTATCCTATCCTCTAGCCTATCCTATCCTCTATCCTATCCTATCCTCTATCCTATCCTATCCTCTATCCTATCCTATCCTCTATCCTATCCGATCCTCTATCCTATCCTATCCTCTATCCTATTCTATCAACTATCCTATCCAATCCCCTATCCTATCGTCTAACCTATCCTATCCTCAACCCTATCCTATCCGCTATCCTATCCTATCATCTATCGTCTCCTATCCACTGTGCTATCCTATCCTCTATCCTACCCTATCCTCTATCCTATCCTATCCTCTATCCTATCCTATCCTCTATCCTATCCAATCCTATATCCTATACTCAATCGTATCCTATCCTATATCCTATCCTATCCTATCCTATCCTCTATCCTATCCTATCCTCTATCCTATCCTATCCTCTATCCTATCCTATCCTCTATACTATCCTATCCTCTATCCTATCCTATCCTCTATCCTAGCCTATCCTCTATCCTATCCTATCCTCTATCCTATCCAATCCAATATCCGATCCTCTATCCTATCCTATCCTCAACCCTATCATATACGCTATCCTATCCTATCATCTATCGTCTCCTATCCACTGTGCTATCCTATCCTCTATCCTACCCTATCCTCTATCCTATCCTATCCTCTATCCTATCCTATCCTCTATCCTATCCTATCCTAACCTCTATCCTATCCTATCCTCTATCTTATCCTATCCTCTATCCTAACCTATCCTCTATCCTATCCTATCCTCTATCCTATCCGATCCTCTATCCTATCCTATCCTCTATCCTATCCAATCCAATATCCGATCCTCTAACCTATCCTATCCTCAAACCTATCCTATCCGCTATCCTATCCTATCATCTATCGTCTCCTATCCACTGTGCTATCCTATCCTCTATCCTACCCTATCCTCTATCCTATCCTATCCTCTATCCTATCCTATCCTCTATCCTATCCAATCCTATATCCTATACTCAATCGTATCCTATCCTATATCCTATCCTATCCTATCCTATCCTCTATACTATCCTATCCTCTATCCTATCCTATCCTCTATCCTATCCTATCCTCTATCCTATCCTATCCTCTATCCTATCCTATCCTCTATCTTATCCTATCCTCTATCCTATCCTATCCTCTATCCTATCCTATCCTCTATCCTATCCTATCCTCTATCCTATTCTATCAACTATCCTATCCAATCCCCTATCCTATCGTCTATCCTATCCTATCAACTATCCTATCCTATCCTCTATCCTATCCAATCCCCTATCCTATACTATATTCGATCCTCTCCACTATAATATCGTATCCTCTACCCTATCCTGTGCTCTATCCTATAATATCTTCCATCCTATCCTATACTATGTCCTACCCTATCCTCTATCCTATACAATCCTCTAGCCTGTCCTATCCTCTATCGTCTCCTGTCCTCTATCCTGTCCAATCTCCTATCGTATTCTCTATCCAATCCTATCCTCTATCCTATCCAATCCCCTATCCTATCCTCTATCCTAGCCTATCCACTATCCTATTCTATCCAATCCCCTATCCTATGCTCTATCCTATCATACCCTCTATAATATCGTATACTCTATGATATCCTATCCCCAATCCTATAATATCATCTATCCGTTCCAATTCTCTATCCTAACCTATTATCTATCCTATCCTCTATCCTATCCAATCCTCAATTCTATCCTCTATCCTATCCTATCCTCTATCCTATCCTCTATCCTATCCTATCCTCTATCCTATCCTATCCTCTATCCTATCCTATCCTCTATCCTATCCTATCCTCTATCCTATCCTATCCTCTATCCTATCCTATCCTCTATCCTATCCTATCCTCTATCCTATCCTATCCTCTATCCTATCCTATCCTCTATCCTATCCTATCCTCTATCCTATCCTATCCTCTATCCTATCCTATCCTCTATCCTATCCTATCCTCTATCCTATCCTATCCTCTATCCTATCCTATCCTCTATCCTATCCTATCCTCTATCCTATCCTATCCTCTATCCTATCCTATCCTCTATCCTATCCTATCCTCTATCCTATCCTATCCTCTATCCTATCCTATCCTCTATCCTATCCTATCCTCTATCCTATCCTATCCTCTATCCTATCCTATCCTCTATCCTATCCTATCCTCTATCCTCTATCCGATCGTATCCTCTATCCTATCCTATCCTCTATCCTATCCGATCCTCTATCCTATCCTATCCTCTATAATATCGTATCCTCTATCATATCCTATCGTCTTTCCTATAATATCATCTATCCTATCCTATTCTCTATCCAATCCTATCCTATCCTCTATCCTATCCTATCCTCTATTCTATCCTATCCTCTATCCTATCCTATCCTCTATCCTATCCTGTCCTCTATCGTCTCCTATCCTATATGCTATCCTATCCTCTATCCTATCCAATCCTCTATCGTATAATCTATCCTCAATCCTATCCTCTATCCTATCCAATCCTGTATCCTATACTCTATCCTATCCTATCCTCTATCCTATCCTATCCTCTATCCTATCCTATCCTCTATCTTATCCTATCCTCTATCCTATCCTATCCTCTATCCTATCCTATCCTCTATCCTATCCGATCCTCTATCCTATCCTATCCTCTATCCTATCCTATCATCTATCCTATCCTATCCTCTATCCTATCCAATCCCCTATACAATCCTCTAACCTATCCTATCCTCAACCCTATCCTATCCGCTATCCTATCCTATCATCTATCGTCTCCTATACACTATGCTATCCTATCCTCTATCCTATCCTATTCTCTAACCTATCCTATGCTCTATCCTATCCAATTCTATATCCTATACTCTATCCTATCCTATCCTATCCTCTATCCGATCCTATCCTCTATCCTATCATATCCTCTATCCTATCCGATCCTCTATCCTATCCTATCCTCTATCCTATCCGATCCTCTATCCTATCCTATCCTCTATCCTATTCTATCAACTATCCTATCCAATCCCCTATCCTATCGTCTAACCTATCCTATCCTCAACCCTATCCTATCCGCTATCCTATCCTATCATCTATCGTCTCCTATCCACTGTGCTATCCTATCCTCTATCCTACCCTATCCTCTATCCTATCCTATCCTCTATCCTATCCTATCCTCTATCCTATCCAATCCTATATCCTATACTCAATCGTATCCTATCCTATATCCTATCCTATCCTATCCTATCCTCTATCCTATCCTATCCTCTATCCTATCCTATCCTCTATCCTATCCTATCCTCTATACTATCCTATCCTCTATCCTATCCTATCCTCTATCCTATCCTATCCTCTATCCTATCCTATCCTCTATCCTATCCTATCCTCTATCCTATCCTATCCTCTATCCTATCCTATCCTCTATCCTAGCCTATCCTCTATCCTATCCTATCCTCTATCCTATCCAATCCAATATCCGATCCTCTATCCTATCCTATCCTCAACCCTATCCTATACGCTATCCTATCCTATCATCTATCGTCTCCTATCCACTGTGCTATCCTATCCTCTATCCTACCCTATCCTCTATCCTATCCTATCCTCTATCCTATCCTATCCTCTATCCTATCCTATCCTAACCTCTATCCTATCCTATCCTCTATCCTATCCTATCCTCTATCCTAACCTATCCTCTATCCTATCCTATCCTCTATCCTATCCGATCCTCTATCCTATCCTATCCTCTATCCTATCCAATCCAATATCCGATCCTCTAACCTATCCTATCCTCAAACCTATCCTATCCGCTATCCTATCCTATCATCTATCGTCTCCTATCCACTGTGCTATCCTATCCTCTATCCTACCCTATCCTCTATCCTATCCTATCCTCTATCCTATCCTATCCTCTATCCTATCCAATCCTATATCCTATACTCAATCGTATCCTATCCTATATCCTATCCTATCCTATCCTATCCTCTATACTATCCTATCCTCTATCCTATCCTATCCTCTATCCTATCCTATCCTCTATCCTATCCTATCCTCTATCCTAACCTATCCTCTATCTTATCC
The DNA here is from genome assembly GCF_050948215.1 of Halictus rubicundus. Taxonomy (NCBI): domain Eukaryota; kingdom Metazoa; phylum Arthropoda; class Insecta; order Hymenoptera; family Halictidae; genus Halictus; species Halictus rubicundus. The sequence goes on from NW_027488615.1 coordinate 777,180, forward strand.
TATCCTCTATCCTATCCTATCCTCTATCCTATCCTATCCTCTATCCTATCCTATCCTCTATCCTATTCTATCAACTATCCTATCCAATCCCCTATCCTATCGTCTATCCTATCCTATCAACTATCCTATCCTATCCTCTATCCTATCCAATCCCCTATCCTATACTATATTCGATCCTCTCCACTATAATATCGTATCCTCTACCCTATCCTGTGCTCTATCCTATAATATCTTCCATCCTATCCTATACTATGTCCTACCCTATCCTCTATCCTATACAATCCTCTAGCCTATCCTATCCTCTATCGTCTCCTGTCCTCTATCCTGTCCAATCTCCTATCGTATTCTCTATCCAATCCTATCCTCTATCCTATCCAATCCTATATCCTATACTCAATCGTATCCTATCCTATATCCTATCCTATCCTATCCTATCCTCTATCCTATCCTATCCTCTATCCTATCCTATCCTCTATCCTATCCTATCCTATCCTTTATCCTATCCTAACCTCTATCCTATCCTCTATCCTATCCTATCCTCTATCCTATCCTATCCTGTATCCTATCCTATCCCCTATCGTCTCCTATCCTCTTTGCTATCCTATACTCTATCGTATCCTATCCTCTATCCTATCAAATCCCCTATCCTATCCTCTATCCTAGCCTATCCACTATCCTATTCTATCCAATCCCCTATCCTATGCTCTATCCTATCATACCCTCTATAATATCGTATACTCTATGATATCCTATCCCCAATCCTATAATATCATCTATCCGTTCCAATTCTCTATCCTAACCTATTATCTATCCTATCCTCTATCCTATCCTATCCTCAATTCTATCCTCTATCCTATCCTATCCTCTATCCTATCCTCTATCCTATCCTATCCTCTATCCTATCCTATCCTCTATCCTATCCTATCCTCTATCCTATCCTATCCTCTATCCTATCCTATCCTCTATCCTATCCTATCCTCTATCCTATCCTATCCTCTATCCTATCCTATCCTCTATCCTATCCTATCCTCTATCCTATCCTATCCTCTATCCTATCCTATCCTCTATCCTATCCTATCCTCTATCCTATCCTATCCTCTATCCTCTATCCGATCGTATCCTCTATCCTATCCTATCCTCTATCCTATCCGATCCTCTATCCTATCCTATCCTCTATAATATCGTATCCTCTATCATATCCTATCGTCTTTCCTATAATATCATCTATCCTATCCTATTCTCTATCCAATCCTATCCTATCCTCTATCCTATCCTATCCTCTATTCTATCCTATCCTCTATCCTATCCTATCCTCTATCCTATCCTGTCCTCTATCGTCTCCTATCCTATATGCTATCCTATCCTCTATCCTATCCAATCCTCTATCGTATAATCTATCCTCAATCCTATATTCTATCCTATCCAATCCTGTATCCTATACTCTATCCTATCCTATCCTCTATCCTATCCTATCCTCTATCCTATCCTATCCTCTATCTTATCCTATCCTCTATCCTATCCTATCCTCTATCCTATCCTATCCTCTATCCTATCCGATCCTCTATCCTATCCTATCCTCTATCCTATCCTATCATCTATCCTATCCTATCCTCTATCCTATCCAATCCCCTATACAATCCTCTATCCTATCCTATCCTCAACCCTATCCTATCCGCTATCCTATGCTATCATCTATCGTCTCCTATACACTATGCTATCCTATCCTCTATCCTATCCTATTCTCTAACCTATCCTATGCTCTATCCTATCCAATTCTATATCCTATACTCTATCCTATCCTATCCTATCCTCTATCCGATCCTATCCTCTATCCTATCATATCCTCTATCCTATCCGATCCTCTATCCTATCCTATCCTCTATCCTATCCTATCCTCTATCCTATCCTATCATCTATCGTATCCTATCCTCTATCCTATCCTATCCTCTATCCTATCCTATCCTCTATCCTATCCTATACTCTATCCTATCCAATCCCCTATTCAATCCTCTACCCTATCCTATCCTCTATCCTATCCTATCCTCTATCCTATCCTATCCTCTATCCTATCCTATCCTCTATCCTATCCTATCCTCTATCCTAACCTATCTTCTATCCTATCCTATCCTCTACCCTATGAAATCCCCTATCCTATCCTCTGTCCTATCCTATCCTCTACCTTATCCTATCCTGCATCCAATCCTATCCTCAATCCTATGCAATCCTCTATCCTATCCTATCCTTTATCCTATCCTATCCTCAATGCTATCCTATCCACTATGCTATCCTATTCCCTATCCTATCCAATCCCCTATCCTATCCTCTATCCTATGCTATCCTCTATCCTATCCTATCCTCTATCCTATCCAATCCCCTATCCTATCCTATATTCGATCCTCTCCACTATAATATCGTATCCTCTACCCTATACTGTGCTCTATCCTATAATATCTTCCATCCTATCCTATACTATGTCCTACAGGATCCTCTATCCTATACAATCCTCTATCCTATCCTATGCTCTATAATATCGTATCCTCTATCATATCCTATCGTCTTTGCTATCCTATACTCTATCGTATCCTATCCTCTATCCTATCCTATCATCTATCCTATACTATCCTCTATCCTATATCCTATCCTATCCTATCCTATCCACTATCCTATCCTATCCTCTATCCTATCCTATCCTCTATCCTATCCTATCCTCTATCCTATCCTCTATCCTATCCTATCCTCTATCCTATCCTATCATCTATCCTATACTATCCTCTATCCTATATCCTATCCTATCCTATCCTATCCTATCCTATCCTCTATCCTATCCTATCCTCTATCCTATCCAATCCTATATCCTATACTCAATCGTATCCTATCCTATATCCTATCCTATCCTATCCTATCCTCTATCCTATCCTATCCTCTATCCTATCCTATCCTCTATCCTATCCTATCCTCTATCCTATCCTATCCTCTATCCTATCCTATCCTCTATCCTATCCTATCCTCTATACTATCCTATCCTCTATCCTATCCTACCCTCTATCATATCGTATCCTCTATCATATCCTATCGTCTTTCCTATAATATCATCTATCCTATCCTATTCTCTATCCAATCCTAACCTATCCTCTATCCTATCCTATCCCCTATCGTCTCCTATCCTCTTTGCTATCCTATACTCTATCGTATCCTATCCTCTATCCTATCCTATCATCTATCCTATACTATCCTCTATCCTCTATCCTATATCCTATCCTATCCTATCCTATCCTCTATCCTATCCTATCCTCTATCGTCTATCCTATCCTATCCTCTATCCTAGCCTATCCTCTATCCTATCCTATCCTCTATCCTATCCTATCCTCTATCCTATCCTATCCTCTATCCTATCCTATCCTCTATCCTATTCTATCAACTATCCTATCCAATCCCCTATCCTATCGTCTATCCTATCCTATTCTATCCTCTATCCTATCCTATCCTCTATCCTATTCTATCAACTATCCTATCCAATCCCCTATCCTATCGTCTATCCTATCCTATCAACTATCCTATCCTATCCTCTATCCTATCCAATCCCCTATCCTATACTATATTCGATCCTCTCCACTATAATATCGTATCCTCTACCCTATCCTGTGCTCTATCCTATAATATTTTCCATCCTATCCTATACTATGTCCTACCCTATCCTCTATCATATACAATCCTCTACCCTATCCTATCCTCTATCTTCTGCTGTCCTCTATCCTGTCCAATCTACTATCCTATTCTCTATCCTATCCTATCCTCTATCCTATATAATCCCCTATCCGATCCTCTATCCTATCCTATCCTCTATCCTATCCTATCTTCTATCGTATAATATATCCTCAATCCTATCCTCTATCCGATCCTATCCTCTATCCTATCCTATCCTCTATCCTATCCTATCCTCTATCCTATCCAATCCAATATCCGATCCTCTATCCTATCCTATCCTCAACCCTATCCTATACGCTATCCTATCCTATCATCTATCGTCTCCTATCCACTGTGCTATCCTATCCTCTATCCTACCCTATCCTCTATCCTATCCTATCCTCTATCCTATCCTATCCTCTATCCTATCCTATCCTCTATCCTATCCAATCCAATATCCGATCCTCTATCCTATCCTATCCTCAACCCTATCCTATACGCTATCCTATCCTATCATCTATCGTCTCCTATCCACTGTGCTATCCTATCCTCTATCCTACCCTATCCTCTATCCTATCCTATCCTCTATCATATCCTACCCTCTATCCTATCCTATCCTCTATCCTATCCTATCCTCTATCCTAACCTATCCTCTATCCTATCCTATCCTCTATCCTATCCGATCCTCTATCCTATCCTATCCTCTATCCTATCCAATCCAATATCCGATCCTCTAACCTATCCTATCCTCAAACCTATCCTATCCGCTATCCTATCCTATCATCTATCGTCTCCTATCCACTGTGCTATCCTATCCTCTATCCTACCCTATCCTCTATCCTATCCTATCCTCTATCCTATCCTATCCTCTATCCTATCCAATCCTATATCCTATACTCAATCGTATCCTATCCTATATCCTATCCTATCCTATCCTATCCTCTATCCTATCCTATCCTCTATCCTATCCTATCCTCTATACTATCCTATCCTCTATCCTATCCTATCCTCTATCCTATCCTATCCTCTATCCTATCCTATCCTCTATCCTATCCTATCCTCTATCTTATCCTATCCTCTATCCTATCCTATCCTCTATCCTATCCTATCCTCTATCCTATTCTATCAACTATCCTATCCAATCCCCTATCCTATCGTCTATCCTATCCTATCAACTATCCTATCCTATCCTCTATCCTATCCAATCCCCTATCCTATACTATATTCGATCCTCTCCACTATAATATCGTATCCTCTACCCTATCCTGTGCTCTATCCTATAATATCTTCCATCCTATCCTATACTATGTCCTACCCTATCCTCTATCCTATACAATCCTCTAGCCTATCCTATCCTCTATCGTCTCCTGTCCTCTATCCTGTCCAATCTCCTATCGTATTCTCTATCCAATCCTATCCTCTATCCTATCCAATCCTATATCCTATACTCAATCGTATCCTATCCTATATCCTATCCTATCCTATCCTATCCTCTATCCTATCCTATCCTCTATCCTATCCTATCCTCTATCCTATCCTATCCTCTATCCTATCCTATCCTATCCTCTATCCTATCCTATCCTCTATCCTATCCTATCCTCTATCCTATCCTATCCTACCCTCTATCCTATCCTATCCTCTATCATATCCTATCCTCTATCCTATCCTATCCTCTATCCTATCCTATCCTCTATCCTATCCTATCCTCTATCCTATCCTATCCTCTATCCTATCCTATCCTCTATCCTATCCTCTATCCTATCCTATCCTCTATCCTATCCTATCCTCTATCCTATCCTATCCTCTATCCTAACCTATCCTCTATCCTATCCTATCCTCTATCCTATCCGATCGTCTATCCTATCCTATCCTCTATCCTATCCAATCCAATATCCGATCCTCTAACCTATCCTATCCTCAACCCTATCCTATCCGCTATCCTATCCTATCATCTATCGTCTCCTATCCACTGTGCTATCCTATCCTCTATCCTACCCTATCCTCTATCCTATCCTATCCTCTATCCTATCCTATCCTCTATCCTATCCAATCCTATATCCTATACTCAATCGTATCCTATCCTATATCCTATCCTATCCTATCCTATCCTCTATCCTATCCTATCCTCTATCCTATCCTATCCTCTATCCTATCCTATCCTCTATCCTATCCTATCCTCTATCCTATCCTATCCTCTATCCTATCCTATCCTCTATCCTATCCTATCCTCTATCCTATCCTATCCTCTATCCTATTCTATCAACTATCCTATCCAATCCCCTATCCTATCGTCTATCCTATCCTATCAACTATCCTATCCTATCCTCTATCCTATCCAATCCCCTATCCTATACTATATTCGATCCTCTCCACTATAATATCGTATCCTCTACCCTATCCTGTGCTCTATCCTATAATATCTTCCATCCTATCCTATACTATGTCCTACCCTATCCTCTATCCTATACAATCCTCTAGCCTATACTATCCTCTATCGTCTCCTGTCCTCTATCCTGTCCAATCTCCTACCCTATTCTCTATCCAATCCTATCGTCTATCCTATCCAATCCCCTATCCGATCCTCTATCCTATCCTATCCTCTATCCTATCCTAACCTCTATCCTATCCTCTATCCGATCCTATCCTCTATCCTATCCTATCCTCTATCCTATCCTATGCCCTATCGTATCCTATCCTCTTTGCTATCCTATACTCTATCGTATCCTATCCTCTATCCTATCCTATCCTCTATCCTATCCTATCCTCTATCCTATCCTATCCTCTATCCTATCCTATCCTCTATCCTATCCTATCCTCTATCTTATCCTATCCTCTATCCTATCCTATTCTCTATCCTATCCTATCCTCTATCATATCGTATCCTCTATCATATCCTATCGTCTTTCCTATAATATCATCTATCCTATCCTATTCTCTATCCAATCCTAACCTATCCTCTATCCTATCCTATCCTCTATCCTATCCTTTCCTCTATCCTATCCTATCCTCTATCCTATCCTATCCTCTATCCTATCCTATCCTCTATTCTATCCTATCCTCTATCCTATTCTATCAACTATCCTATCCAATCCCCTATCCTATCGTCTATCCTATCCTATCAACTATCCTATCCTATCCTCTATCCTATCCAATCCCCTCCTATCCTATACTATATTCGATCCTCTCCACTATAATATCGTATCCTCTACCCTATCCTGTGCTCTATCCTATAATATCTTCCATCCTATCCTATACTATGTCCTACCCTATCCTCTATCCTATACAATCCTCTAGCCTATCCTATCCTCTATCGTCTCCTGTCCTCTATCCTGTCCAATCTCCTATCCTATTCTCTATCCAATCCTATCCTCTATCCTATCCAATCCCCTATCCGATCCTCTATCCTATCCTATCCTCTATCCTATCCTAACCTCTATCCTATCCTCTATCCGATCCTATCCTCTATCCTATCCTATCCTCTATCCTATCCTATCCTGTATCCTATCCTATCCCCTATCGTCTCCTATCCTCTTTGCTATCCTATACTCTATCGTATCCTATCCTCTATCCTATCCTATCATCTATCCTATACTATCCTCTATCCTATCCTATCATCTATCCTATACTATCCTCTATCCTATATCCTATCCTATCCTATCCTATCCTCTATCCTATCCTATCCTCTATCCTCTATCCTCTATCCTATCCTATCCTCTATCCTAGCCTATCCTCTATCCTATCCTATCCTCTATCCTATCCAATCCCCTATCCTATCGTCTATCCTATCCTATCCTATCCTCTATCCTATCCTATCCTCTATCCTATTCTATCAACTATCCTATCCAATCCCCTATCCTATCGTCTATCCTATCCTATCAACTATCCTATCCTATCCTCTATCCTATCCAATCCCCTATCCTATACTATATTCGATCCTCTCCACTATAATATCGTATCCTCTACCCTATCCTGTGCTCTATCCTATAATATTTTCCATCCTATCCTATACTATGTCCTACCCTATCCCCTATCATATACAATCCTCTACCCTATCCTATCCTCTATCGTCTCCTGTCCTCTATCCTGTCCAATCTCCTATCCTATTCTCTATCCTATCCTATCCTCTATCCTATCCAATCCTACCCTCTATCCTATCCTATCCTCTATCATATCCTATCCTCTATCCTATCCTATCCTCTATCCTATCCTATCCTCTATCCTATCCTATCCTCTATCCTATCCTATCCTCTATCCTATCCTATCCTCTATCCTATCCTCTATCCTATCCTCTATCCTATCCTATCCTATCCTCTATCCTATTCTATCCTCTATCCTATCCTATCCTCTATCCTAACCTATCCTCTATCCTATCCTATCCTCTATCCTATCCGATCGTCTATCCTATCCTATCCTCTATCCTATCCAATCCAATATCCGATCCTCTAACCTATCCTATCCTCAACCCTATCCTATCCGCTATCCTATCCTATCATCTATCGTCTCCTATCCACTGTGCTATCCTATCCTCTATCCTACCCTATCCTCTATCCTATCCTATCCTCTATCCTATCCTATCCTCTATCCTAACCTATCCTCTATCCTATCCTATCCTCTATCCTATCCGATCGTCTATCCTATCCTATCCAATATCCGATCCTCTAACCTATCCTATCCTCAACCCTATCCTATCCGCTATCCTATCCTATCATCTATCGTCTCCTATCCACTGTGCAATCCTATCCTCTATCCTACCCTATCCTCTATCCTATCCTATCCTCTATCCTATCCAATCCTATATCCTATACTCAATCGTATCCTATCCTATATCCTATCCTATCCTATCCTATCCTCTATCCTATCCTATCCTCTATCCTATCCTATCCTCTATCCTATCCTATCCTCTATCCTATCCTCTCCTCTATCCTATCCTATCCTCTATCCTATCCTATCCTCTATCCTATCCTATCCTCTATCCTATCCTATCCTCTATCCTATCCCATCCTCTATCCTATCCTATCCTCTATCCTATCCTATCCTCTATCCTATCCTATCCTCTATCCTATTCTATCAACTATCCTATCCAATCCCCTATCCTATCGTCTATCCTATCCTATCAACTATCCTATTATATCCTCTATCCTATCCAATCCCCTATCCTATACTATATTCGATCCTCTCCACTATAATATCGTATCCTCTACCCTATCCTGTGCTCTATCCTATAATATCTTCCATCCTATCCTATACTATGTCCTACCCTATCCTCTATCCTATACAATCCTCTAGCCTATCCTATCCTCTATCGTCTCCTGTCCTCTATCCTGTCCAATCTCCTACCCTATTCTCTATCCAATCCTATCGTCTATCCTATCCAATCCCCTATCCGATCCTCTATCCTATCCTATCCTCTATCCTATCCTAACCTCTAACCTAGCCTCTATCCGATCCTATCCTCTATCCTATCCTATCCTCTATCCTATCCTATCCTCTATCCTATCCTATCCCCTATCGTATCCTATCCTCTTTGCTATCCTATACTCTATCGTATCCTATCCTCTATCCTATCCTATCCTCTATCCTATCCTATCCTCTATCCTATCCTATCCTCTATCCTATCCTATCCTCTATCCTATCCTATCCTCTATCCTATCCTATCCTCTATCCTATCCTATCCTCTATCCTATCCTATTCTCTATCCTATCCTATCCTCTATCATATCGTATCCTCTATCATATCCTATCGTCTTTCCTATAATATCATCTATCCTATCCTATTCTCTATCCAATCCTAACCTATCCTCTATCCTATCCTATCCTCTATCCTATCCTTTCCTCTATCCTATCCTATCCTCTATCCTATCCTATCCTCTATCCTATCCTATCCTCTATCCTATCCTATCCTCTATCCTATCCTATCCTCTATCCTATCCTATCCTACCCTCTATCCTATCCTATCCTCTATCATATCCTATCCTCTATCCTATCCTATCCTCTATCCTATCCTATCCTCTATCCTATCCTATCCTCTATAATATCCTCTATCCTATCCTATCCTCTATAATATCCTCTATCCTATCCTATCCTCTATCCTATCCTATCCTCTATCCTATCCTATCCTCTATCCTAACCTATCCTCTATCCTATCCTATCCTCTATCCTATCCGATCGTCTATCCTATCCTATCCTCTATCCTATCCAATCCAATATCCGATCCTCTAACCTATCCTATCCTCAACCCTATCCTATCCGCTATCCTATCCTATCATCTATCGTCTCCTATCCACTGTGCTATCCTATCCTCTATCCTACCCTATCCTCTATCCTATCCTATCCTCTATCCTATCCTATCCTCTATCCTATCCAATCCTATATCCTATACTCAATCGTATCCTATCCTCTATCCTATCCAATCCCCTATCCTATACTATATTCGATCCTCTCCACTATAATATCGTATCCTCTACCCTATCCTGTGCTCTATCCTATAATATCTTCCATCCTATCCTATACTATGTCCTACCCTATCCTCTATCCTATACAATCCTCTAGCCTATCCTATCCTCTATCGTCTCCTGTCCTCTATCCTGTCCAATCTCCTACCCTATTCTCTATCCAATCCTATCGTCTATCCTATCCAATCCCCTATCCGATCCTCTATCCTATCCTATCCTCTATCCTATCCTAACCTCTATCCTAGCCTCTATCCGATCCTATCCTCTATCCTATCCTATCCTCTATCCTATCCTATCCTCTATCCTATCCTATCCCCTATCGTATCCTATCCTCTTTGCTATCCTATACTCTATCGTATCCTATCCTCTATCCTATCCTATCCTCTATCCTATCCTATCCTCTATCCTATCCTATCCTCTATCCTATCCTATCCTCTATCCTATCCTATCCTGTATCCTATCCTATCCTCTATCCTATCCTATCCTCTATCCTATCCTATCCTCTATCCTATCCTATCCTCTATCCTATCCTATTCTCTATCCTATCCTATCCTCTATCATATCGTATCCTCTATCATATCCTATCGTCTTTCCTATAATATCATCTATCCTATCCTATTCTCTATCCAATCCTAACCTATCCTCTATCCTATCCTATCCTCTATCCTATCCTTTCCTCTATCCTATCCTATCCTCTATCCTATCCTATCCTCTATCCTATCCTATCCTCTATCCTATTCTATCAACTATCCTATCCAATCCCCTATCCTATCGTCTATCCTATCCTATCAACTATCCTATCCTATCCTCTATCCTATCCAATCCCCTCCTATCCTATACTATATTCGATCCTCTCCACTATAATATCGTATCCTCTACCCTATCCTGTGCTCTATCCTATAATATCTTCCATCCTATCCTATACTATGTCCTACCCTATCCTCTATCCTATACAATCCTCTAGCCTATCCTATCCTCTATCGTCTCCTGTCCTCTATCCTGTCCAATCTCCTATCCTATTCTCTATCCAATCCTATCCTCTATCCTATCCAATCCCCTATCCGATCCTCTATCTTATCCTATCCTCTATCCTATCCTAACCTCTATCCTATCCTCTATCCGATCCTATCCTCTATCCTATCCTATCCTCTATCCTATCCTATTCTGTATCCTATCCTATCCCCTATCGTCTCCTATCCTCTTTGCTATCCTATACTCTATCGTATCCTATCCTCTATCCTATCCTATCATCTATCCTATACTATCCTCTATCCTATATCCTATCCTATCCTACCCTCTATCCTATCCTATCCTCTATCATATCCTATCCTCTATCCTATCCTATCCTCTATCCTATCCTATCCTCTATCCTATCCTATCCTCTATCCTATCCTCTATCCTATCCTATCCTCTATCCTATCCTATCCTCTATCCTATCCTATCCTCTATCCTAACCTATCCTCTATCCTATCCTATCCTCTATCCTATCCGATCGTCTATCCTATCCTATCCTCTATCCTATCCAATCCAATATCCGATCCTCTAACCTATCCTATCCTCAACCCTATCCTATCCGCTATCCTATCCTATCATCTATCGTCTCCTATCCACTGTGCTATCCTATCCTCTATCCTACCCTATCCTCTATCCTATCCTATCCTCTATCCTATCCTATCCTCTATCCTATCCAATCCTATATCCTATACTCAATCGTATCCTATCCTCTATCCTATCCAATCCCCTATCCTATACTATATTCGATCCTCTCCACTATAATATCGTATCCTCTACCCTATCCTGTGCTCTATCCTATAATATCTTCCATCCTATCCTATACTATGTCCTACCCTATCCTCTATCCTATCCTATCCCCTATCGTATCCTATCCTCTTTGATATCCTATACTCTATCGTATCCTATCCTCTATCCTATCCTATCCTCTATCCTATCCTATCCTCTATCCTATCCTATCCTCTATCCTATCCTATCCTCTATCCTATCCTATCCTCTATCCTATCCTATCCTCTATCCTATCCTATCCTCTATCCTATTCTATCAACTATCCTATCCAATCCCCTATCCTATCGTCTATCCTATCCTATCAACTATCCTATCCTATCCTCTATCCTATCCAATCCCCTCCTATCCTATACTATATTCGATCCTCTCCACTATAATATCGTATCCTCTACCCTATCCTGTGCTCTATCCTATAATATCTTCCATCCTATCCTATACTATGTCCTACCCTATCCTCTATCCTATACAATCCTCTAGCCTATCCTATCCTCTATCGTCTCCTGTCCTCTATCCTGTCCAATCTCCTATCCTATTCTGTATCCAATCCTATCCTCTATCCTATCCAATCCCCCATCCGATCCTCTATCCTATCCTATCCTCTATCCTATCCTAACCTCTATCCTATCCTCTATCCTATCCTATCCTCTATCCTCTATCCTATCCTATCCTCTATCCTAGCCTATCCTCTATCCTATCCTATCCTCTATCCTATCCTATCCTCTATCCTATCCTATCCTCTATCCTATTCTATCAACTATCCTATCCAATCCCCTATCCTATCGTCTATCCTATCCTATCCTATCCTCTATCCTATCCTATCCTCTATCCTATTCTATCAACTATCCTATCCAATCCCCTACCCTATCGTCTATCCTATCCTATCAACTATCCTATCCTATCCTCTATCCTATCCAATCCCCTATCCTATACTATATTCGATCCTCTCCACTATAATATCGTATCCTCTACCCTATCCTGTGCTCTATCCTATAATATTTTCCATCCTATCCTATACTATGTCCTACCCTATCCTCTATCATATACAATCCTCTACCCTATCCTATCCTCTATCGTCTCCTGTCCTCTATCCTGTCCAATCTCCTATCCTATTCTCTATCCTATCCTATCCTCTATCCTATCCAATCCCCTATCCGATCCTCTATCCTATCCTATCCTCTATCCTATCCTATCTTCTATCGTATAATATATCCTCAATCCTATCCTCTATCCGATCCTATCCTCTATCCTATCCTATCCTCTATCCTATCCTATCCTCTATCCTATCCAATCCAATATCCGATCCTCTATCCTATCCTATCCTCAACCCTATCCTATACGCTATCCTATCCTATCATCTATCGTCTCCTATCCACTGTGCTATCCTATCCTCTATCCTACCCTATCCTCTATCCTATCCTATCCTCTATCCTATCCTATCCTCTATCCTATCCTATCCTACCCTCTATCCTATCCTATCCTCTATCATATCCTATCCTCTATCCTATCCTATCCTCTATCCTATCCTATCCTCTATCCTATCCTATCCTCTCTCCTATCCTATCCTCTATCCTATCCTATCCTCTATCCTATCCTATTCTCTATCCTATCCTATCCTCTATCATATCGTATCCTCTATCATATCCTATCGTCTTTCCTATAATATCATCTATCCTATCCTATTCTCTATCCAATCCTAACCTATCCTCTATCCTATCCTATCCTCTATCCTATCCTTTCCTCTATCCTATCCTATCCTCTATCCTATCCTATCCTTTATCCTATCCTATCCTCTATCCTATCCTATCCTCTATCCTATTCTATCAACTGTCCTATCCAAACCCCTATCCTATCGTCTATCCTATCCTATCAACTATCCTATCCTATCCTCTATCCTATCCAATCCCCTATCCTATACTATATTCGATCCTCTCCACTATAATATCGTATCCTCTACCCTATCCTGTGCTCTATCCTATAATATCTTCCATCCTATCCTATACTATGTCCTACCCTATCCTCTATCCTATACAATCCTCTAGCCTATCCTATCCTCTATCGTCTCCTGTCCTCTATCCTGTCCAATCTCCTATCCTATTCTCTATCCAATCCCATCCCCTATCCTATCCAATCCCCTATCCGATCCTCTATCCTATCCTATCCTCTATCCTATCCTAACCTCTATCCTATCCTCTATCCGACCCTATCCTCTATCCTATCCTATCCTCTATCCTATCCTATCCTGTATCCTATCCTATCCCCTATCGTCTCCTATCCTCTTTGCTATCCTATACTCTATCGTATCCTATCCTCTATCCTATCCTATCATCTATCCTATACTATCCTCTATCCTATATCCTATCCTATCCTACCCTCTATCCTATCCTATCCTCTATCATATCCTATCCTCTATCCTATCCTATCCTCTATCCTATCCTATCCTCTATCCTATCCTATCCTCTATCCTATCCTCTATCCTATCCTATCCTCTATCCTATCCTATCCTCTATCCTATCCTATCCTCTATCCTAACCTATCCTCTATCCTATCCTATCCTCTATCCTATCCGATCGTCTATCCTATCCTATCCTCTATCCTATCCAATCCAATATCCGATCCTCTAACCTATCCTATCCTCAACCCTATCCTATCCGCTATCCTATCCTATCATCTATCGTCTCCTATCCACTGTGCTATCCTATCCTCTATCCTACCCTATCCTCTATCCTATCCTATCCTCTATCCTATCCTATCCTCTATCCTATCCAATCCTATATCCTATACTCAATCGTATCCTATCCTCTATCCTATCCAATCCCCTATCCTATACTATATTCGATCCTCTCCACTATAATATCGTATCCTCTACCCTATCCTGTGCTCTATCCTATAATATCTTCCATCCTATCCTATACTATGTCCTACCCTATCCTCTATCCTATCCTATCCCCTATCGTATCCTATCCTCTTTGATATCCTATACTCTATCGTATCCTATCCTCTATCCTATCCTATCCTCTATCCTATCCTATCCTCTATCCTATCCTATCCTCTATCCTATCCTATCCTCTATCCTATCCTATCCTCTATCCTATCCTATCCTCTATCCTATCCTATCCTCTATCCTATTCTATCAACTATCCTATCCAATCCCCTATCCTATCGTCTATCCTATCCTATCAACTATCCTATCCTATCCTCTATCCTATCCAATCCCCTCCTATCCTATACTATATTCGATCCTCTCCACTATAATATCGTATCCTCTACCCTATCCTGTGCTCTATCCTATAATATCTTCCATCCTATCCTATACTATGTCCTACCCTATCCTCTATCCTATACAATCCTCTAGCCTATCCTATCCTCTATCGTCTCCTGTCCTCTATCCTGTCCAATCTCCTATCCTATTCTGTATCCAATCCTATCCTCTATCCTATCCAATCCCCCATCCGATCCTCTATCCTATCCTATCCTCTATCCTATCCTAACCTCTATCCTATCCTCTATCCTATCCTATCCTCTATCCTCTATCCTATCCTATCCTCTATCCTAGCCTATCCTCTATCCTATCCTATCCTCTATCCTATCCTATCCTCTATCCTATCCTATCCTCTATCCTATTCTATCAACTATCCTATCCAATCCCCTATCCTATCGTCTATCCTATCCTATCCTATCCTCTATCCTATCCTATCCTCTATCCTATTCTATCAACTATCCTATCCAATCCCCTACCCTATCGTCTATCCTATCCTATCAACTATCCTATCCTATCCTCTATCCTATCCAATCCCCTATCCTATACTATATTCGATCCTCTCCACTATAATATCGTATCCTCTACCCTATCCTGTGCTCTATCCTATAATATTTTCCATCCTATCCTATACTATGTCCTACCCTATCCTCTATCATATACAATCCTCTACCCTATCCTATCCTCTATCGTCTCCTGTCCTCTATCCTGTCCAATCTCCTATCCTATTCTCTATCCTATCCTATCCTCTATCCTATCCAATCCCCTATCCGATCCTCTATCCTATCCTATCCTCTATCCTATCCTATCTTCTATCGTATAATATATCCTCAATCCTATCCTCTATCCGATCCTATCCTCTATCCTATCCTATCCTCTATCCTATCCTATCCTCTATCCTATCCAATCCAATATCCGATCCTCTATCCTATCCTATCCTCAACCCTATCCTATACGCTATCCTATCCTATCATCTATCGTCTCCTATCCACTGTGCTATCCTATCCTCTATCCTACCCTATCCTCTATCCTATCCTATCCTCTATCCTATCCTATCCTCTATCCTATCCTATCCTACCCTCTATCCTATCCTATCCTCTATCATATCCTATCCTCTATCCTATCCTATCCTCTATCCTATCCTATCCTCTATCCTATCCTATCCTCTCTCCTATCCTATCCTCTATCCTATCCTATCCTCTATCCTATCCTATTCTCTATCCTATCCTATCCTCTATCATATCGTATCCTCTATCATATCCTATCGTCTTTCCTATAATATCATCTATCCTATCCTATTCTCTATCCAATCCTAACCTATCCTCTATCCTATCCTATCCTCTATCCTATCCTTTCCTCTATCCTATCCTATCCTCTATCCTATCCTATCCTTTATCCTATCCTATCCTCTATCCTATCCTATCCTCTATCCTATTCTATCAACTGTCCTATCCAAACCCCTATCCTATCGTCTATCCTATCCTATCAACTATCCTATCCTATCCTCTATCCTATCCAATCCCCTATCCTATACTATATTCGATCCTCTCCACTATAATATCGTATCCTCTACCCTATCCTGTGCTCTATCCTATAATATCTTCCATCCTATCCTATACTATGTCCTACCCTATCCTCTATCCTATACAATCCTCTAGCCTATCCTATCCTCTATCGTCTCCTGTCCTCTATCCTGTCCAATCTCCTATCCTATTCTCTATCCAATCCCATCCCCTATCCTATCCAATCCCCTATCCGATCCTCTATCCTATCCTATCCTCTATCCTATCCTAACCTCTATCCTATCCTCTATCCGACCCTATCCTCTATCCTATCCTATCCTCTATCCTATCCTATCCTGTATCCTATCCTATCCCCTATCGTCTCCTATCCTCTTTGCTATCCTATACTCTATCGTATCCTATCCTCTATCCTATCCTATCATCTATCCTATACTATCCTCTATCCTATATCCTATCCTATCCTATCCTATCCTCTATCCTATCCTATCCTCTATCCTCTATCCTATCCTATCCTCTATCCTAGCCTATCCTCTATCCTATCCTATCCTCTATCCTATCCTATCCTCTATCCTATCCTATCCTCTATCCTATCCTATCCTCTATCCTATTCTATCAACTATCCTATCCAATCCCCTATCCTATCGTCTATCCTATCCTATCCTATCCTCTATCCTATCCTATCCTCTATCCTATTCTATCAACTATCCTATCCAATCCCCTATCCTATCGTCTATCCTATCCTCTATCCTATCCTATCCTCTATCCTATCCTATCCTCTATCCTATCCTATCCTCTATCCTATCCTATCCTCTATCCTATCCTATCCTCTATCCTATCCTATCCTCTATCCTATCCTATCCTCTATCCTATCCTATCCTCTATCCTATCCTATCCTCTATCCTATCCTATCCTCTATCCTATCCTATCCTCTATCCTATCCTATCCTCTATCCTATCCTATCCTCTATCCTATCCTATCCTCTATCCTATCCTATCCTCTATCCTATCCTATCCTCTATCCTATAATATCCCATATAATATCCAATCCTCTATCCTATCCTCTATCCTATCCTCTATCCTATCCTTTCCTCTATCCTATACTATCCTCTATTCTATCCTATCCTCAATCCTATCCTATCCTCTATCCTATTGTCTATCCTATCATATCCTCTATCCTATTCTCTATCCTACCCCTCCTCTATCCTATCCTATCCTCTATCCTATCCTATCCTCAATCCTATCCTATCCTCTATCCTATCCTCTATCCTATCCTTTCCTCTATCCTATCCTATCCTCTATTCTATCCTATCCTATCCTATCCTCTATCCTATCCTATCCTGTATCCTATCGTATCCTCTATCCTCTATCCTATTCTATCCTCTATCCTATCCTATCCTCCATCCTATCCTATCCTCTATCCTATCCTATCCTCTATCCTATCCTATCCTCTATCCTATCCTATCCTCTATCCTATCCTATCCTCTATCCTATCCTATCCTCTATCCTATCCTATCCTCTATCCTATCCTATCCTCTATCCTATGCTATCCCCTATCCTATCCTATCCTCTATCCTATCCTATCCTCTATCCTATCCTATCCTGTATCCTATCCAATCCTCTATCCTATCCTATCCTCTATCCTATCCTATCCTCTATCCTATCCTATCAAATCCCCTATCCTATTCTCTATCCTATGATATCCTGTATCCTATCCAATCCTCTATCCTATCCTATTATCTATCCTCAATCCTATCCTTTCCTCTATCCTATCCAATCCTCTATCCTATCCTATCCTATCCTATCCTATCCTATCCTATCCTCTATCCTATCCTATCGTCTATCCTATCTTCTATCCTATCCTATCCTCTATCCTATCAAATCCCCTATCCTATCCTCTATCCTATCCTATCCTCTGTCCTATCCTATCCTCTATCCTATCCTCTATCCTATCCTATCCTCTATCCTATCCTATCCTCTATCCTATCCTACCCTCCATCCTATGCTATCCTCTATCCTATCCTATCCTATCCTGTATCCTATCCTCTATCCTAGCCTATCCTCTATCCTATCCTATCCTCTATCCTATCCTATCCTCTATCCTATCCTATCCTCTATCCTATCCTATCCTCTATCCTATCCTATCCTCTATCCTATCCTACCCTCCATCCTATGCTATCCTCTATCCTATCCTATCCTATCCTGTATCCTATCCTCTATCCTAGCCTATCCTCTATCCTATCCTATCCAATCCCCTATCCTATCCTATCCTGTATCCAATCCTATCCTCAATCTTATCCTTTCCTGTATCCTATCCTATCCTCTATCCTATCCTATCCTCTATCCTATCCTATCCTCTATCCTATCCTATCCTCTATCCTATCCTATCCTCTATCCTATCCTATCCTCTATCCTATCCTATCAAATCCCCTATCCTATTCTCTATCCTATGATATCCTGTATCCTATCCAATCCTCTATCCTATAATATTATCTATCCTCAATCCTATCCTTTCCTCTATCCTATCCAATCCTCTATCCTATCCTATCCTATCCTATCCTATCCTCTATCCTATCCTATCGTCTATCCTATCTTCTATCCTATCCTATCCTCTATCCTATCAAATCCCCTATCCTATCCTCTATCCTATCCTATCCTCTGTCCTATCCTATCCTCTATCCTATCCTATCCTCTATCCTATCCTATCCTCTATCCTATCCTACCCTAAATCCTATGCTATCCTCTATCCTATCCTATCCTATCCTGTATCCTATCCTCTATCCTAGCCTATCCTCTATCCTATCCTATCCTCTATCCTATCCTATCCTCTATCCTATCCTATCCTCTATCCTATCCTATCCTCTATCCTATCCTACCCTCCATCCTATGCTATCCTCTATCCTATCCTATCCTATCCTGTATCC
The DNA here is from genome assembly GCF_050948215.1 of Halictus rubicundus. Classification (NCBI taxonomy): domain Eukaryota; kingdom Metazoa; phylum Arthropoda; class Insecta; order Hymenoptera; family Halictidae; genus Halictus; species Halictus rubicundus. Next base: position 796,814 of record NW_027488615.1, read on the forward strand.
TATCCTCTATCCTAGCCTATCCTCTATCCTATCCTATCCAATCCCCTATCCTATCCTATCCTGTATCCAATCCTATCCTCAATCTTATCCTTTCCTGTATCCTATCCTATCCTCTATCCTATCCTATCCTCTATCCTATCCTATCCTCTATCCTATCCTATCCTCTATCCTATCCTATCCTCTATCCTATCCTATCCTCTATCCTATCCTATCCTCTATCCTATAATATCCCATATAATATCCAATCCTCTATCCTATCCTCTATCCTATCCTCTATCCTATCCTTTCCTCTATCCTATACTATCCTCTATTCTATCCTATCCTCAATCCTATCCTATCCTCTATCCTATTGTCTATCCTATCATATCCTCTATCGTATTCTCTATCCTACCCCTCCTCTATCCTATCCTATCCTCTATCCTATCCTATCCTCAATCCTATCCTATCCTCTATCCTATCCTCTATCCTATCCTTTCCTCTATCCTATCCTATCCTCCATTCTATCCTATCCTATCCTATCCTCTATCCTATCCTATCCTGTATCCTATCGTATCCTCTATCCTCTATCCTATTCTATCCTCTATCCTATCCTATCCTCCATCCTATCCTATCCTCTATCCTATCCTATCCTCTATCCTATCCTATCCTCTATCCTATCCTATCCTCTATCCTATCCTATCCTCTATCCTATCCTATCCTCTATCCTATCCTATCCTCTATCCTATGCTATCCTCTATCCTATCCTATCCTCTATCCTATCCTATCCTCTATCCTATCCTATCCTGTATCCTATCCAATCCTCTATCCTATCCTATCCTCTATCCTATCCTATCCTCTATCCTATCCTATCAAATCCCCTATCCTATTCTCTATCCTATGATATCCTGTATCCTATCCAATCCTCTATCCTATCCTATTATCTATCCTCAATCCTATCCTTTCCTCTATCCTATCCAATCCTCTATCCTATCCTATCCTATCCTATCCTATCCTCTATCCTATCCTATCGTCTATCCTATCTTCTATCCTATCCTATCCTCTATCCTATCAAATCCCCTATCCTATCCTCTATCCTATCCTATCCTCTGTCCTATCCTATCCTCTATCCTATCCTATCCTCTATCCTATCCTATCCTCTATCCTATCCTATCCTCTATCCTATCCTACCCTCCATCCTATGCTATCCTCTATCCTATCCTATCCTATCCTGTATCCTATCCTCTATCCTAGCCTATCCTCTATCCTATCCTATCCAATCCCCTATCCTATCCTATCCTGTATCCAATCCTATCCTCAATCTTATCCTTTCCTGTATCCTATCCTATCCTCTATCCTATGCTATCCTCTATCCTATCCTATCCTCTATCCTATCCTATCCTCTATCCTATCCTATCCTGTATCCTATCCAATCCTCTATCCTATCCTATCATCTATCCTCAATCCTATCCTTTCCTCTATCCTATCCAATCCTCTATCCTATCCTATCCTCTATCCTATCCTATCCTCTATCCTATCCTATCCTCTATCCTATCCTATTCTCTATCCAATCCTATCCCCTATCCTATCCAATCCCCTATCCGATCCTCTATCCTATCCTATCCTCTATCCTATCCTAACCTCTATCCTATCCTCTATCCGATCCTATCCTCTATCCTATCCTATCCTCTATCCTATCCTATCCTGTATCCTATCCTATCCCCTATCGTCTCCTATCCTCTTTGCTATCCTATACTCTATCGTATCCTATCCTCTATCCTATCCTATCCTCTATCCTAGCCTATCCTCTATCCTATCCTATCCTCGATCCTATCCTATCCTCTATCCTATCCTATCCTCTATCCTATCCTATCCTCTATCCTATTCTATCAACTATCCTATCCAATCCCCTATCCTATCGTCTATCCTATCCTATCCTATCCTCTATCCTATCCTATCCTCTATCCTATTCTATCAACTATCCTATCCAATCCCCTATCCTATCGTCTATCCTATCCTCTATCCTATCCTATCCTCTATCCTATCCTATCCTCTATCCTATCCTATCCTCTATCCTATCCTATCCTCTATCCTATCCTATCCTCTATCCTATCCTATCCTCTATCCTATCCTATCCTCTATCCTATCCTATCCTCTATCCTATCCTATCCTCTATCCTATCCTATCCTCTATCCTATCCTATCCTCTATCCTATCCTATCCTCTATCCTATCCTATCCTCTATCCTATCCTATCCTCTATCCTATCCTATCCTCTATCCTATCCTATCCTCTATCCTATCCTATCCTCTATCCTATCCTCTATCCTATCCTATCCTCTATCCTATCCTATCCTCTATCCTATCCTATCCTCTATCCTCTATCCTATCCTATCCTCTATCCTATCCTATCCTCTATCCTATCCTATCCTCTATCCTATCCTATCCTCTATCCTATACTCTATCGTATCCTATCCTCTATCGTATCCTATCCTCTATCCTATAATATCCCATATAATATCCAATCCTCTATCCTATCCTCTATCCTATCCTCTATCCTATCCTTTCCTCTATCCTATACTATCCTCTATTCTATCCTATCCTCAATCCTACCCTATCCTCTATCCTATCCTCTATCCTATCCTTTCCTCTATCCTATACTATCCTCTATTCTATCCTATCCTCAATCCTATCCTATCCTCTATCCTATTGTCTATCCTATCATATCCTCTATCCTATTCTCTATCCTACCCCTCCTCTATCCTATCCTATCCTCTATCCTATCCTATCCTCAATCCTATCCTATCCTCTATCCTATCCTCTATCCTATCCTTTCCTCTATCCTATCCTATCCTCTATTCTATCCTATCCTATCCTATCCTCTATCCTATCCTATCCTGTATCCTATCGTATCCTCTATCCTCTATCCTATCCTATCCTCTATCCTATCCTATCCTCCATCCTATCCTATCCTCTATCCTATCCTATCCTCTATCCTATCCTATCCTCTATCCTATCCTATCCTCTATCCTATCCTATCCTCTATCCTATCCTATCCTCTATCCTATCCTATCCTCTATCCTATGCTATCCTCTATCCTATCCTATCCTCTATCCTATCCTATCCTCTATCCTATCCTATCCTGTATCCTATCCAATCCTCTATCCTATCCTATCATCTATCCTCAATCCTATCCTTTCCTCTATCCTATCCAATCCTCTATCCTATCCTATCCTCTATCCTATCCTATCCTATCCTCTATCCTATCCTCCATCCTCCATCCTATCCTATCCTCTATCCTATCCTATCCTCTATCCTATCCTATCCTCTATCCTATCCTATCCTCTATCCTATCCTATCCTCTATCCTATCCTATCCTCTATCCTATCCTATCCTCTATCCTATCCTATCCTCCATCCTATGCTATCCTCTATCCTATCCTATCCTATCCTGTATCCTATCCTCTATCCTATCCTATCCTCTATCCTATTGTCTATCCTATCATATCCTCTATCCTATTGTCTATCCTACCCCTCCTCTATCCTATCCTATCCTCTATCCTATCCTATCCTCAATCCTATCCTATCCTCTATCCTATCCTCTATCCTATCCTTTCCTCTATCCTATCCTATCCTCTATTCTATCCTATCCTATCCTATCCTCTATCCTATCCTATCCTGTATCCTATCGTATCCTCTATCCTCTATCCTATCCTATCCTCTATCCTATCCTATCCTCCATCCTATCCTATCCTCTATCCTATCCTATCCTCTATCCTATCCTATCCTCTATCCTATCCTATCCTCTATCCTATCCTATCCTCTATCCTATCCTATCCTCTATCCTATCCTATCCTCTATCCTATGCTATCCTCTATCCTATCCTATCCTCTATCCTATCCTATCCTCTATCCTATCCTATCCTGTATCCTATCCAATCCTCTATCCTATCCTATCATCTATCCTCAATCCTATCCTTTCCTCTATCCTATCCAATCCTCTATCCTATCCTATCCTCTATCCTATCCTATCCTATCCTCTATCCTATCCTCCATCCTCCATCCTATCCTATCCTCTATCCTATCCTATCCTCTATCCTATCTTATCCTCTATCCTATCCTATCCTCTATCCTATCCTATCCTCTATCCTATCCTATCCTCTATCCTATCCTATCCTCTATCCTATCCTATCCTCTATCCTATCCTATCCTCTATCCTATCCTATCCCCTATCCTATCCTATCCTCTATCCCATCCTATCCTCTATCCTATCCTATCCTCTATCCTATCCTATCCTCTATCCTATCCTATCAAATCCCCTATCCTATCCTCTATCCTATCCTATCCTCTGTCCTATCCTATCCTCTATCCTATCCTATCCTCTATCCTATCCTATCCTCTATCCTATGATATCCTGTATCCTATCCAATCCTCTATCCTATCCTATTATCTATCCTCAATCCTATCCTTTCCTCTATCCTATCCAGTCCTCTATCCTATCCTATCCTATCCTCTATCCTATCTTCTATCCTATCCTATCCTCTATCCTATCTTCTATCCTATCCTATCCTCTATCCTATCAAATCCCCTATCCTATCCTCTATCCTATCCTATCCTCTGTCCTATCCTATCCTCTATCCTATCCTATCCTCTATCCTATCCTATCCTCTATCCTATCCTATCCTCTATCCTATCCTATCCTCTATCCTATCCTATCCTCTATCCTATCCTACCCTCCATCCTATGCTATCCTCTATCCTATCCTATCCTATCCTGTATCCTATCCTCTATCCTAGCCTATCCTCTATCCTATCCTATCCAATCCCCTATCCTATCCTATCCTGTATCCAATCCTATCCTCAATCTTATCCTTTCCTGTATCCTATCCTATCCTCTATCCTCTATCCTATCCTATCCTCTATCCTATCCTATCCTCTATCCTATCCTACCCTCTGTATACGAAGGTCACGATGTAGGAGTTTCGTTGCCTTCTCTCAATATGTATTTTAATAATATTGAGCACCTTGGAATAATAATGAATGTAACACCGTTGACTATATACAACTTTATTACACTTTGTACATGGATGAAGTTCGCGATATCTGGTTGTTGTAGAGAGTTCGTCTCGTCTAGTCGCGTTTTCGATTTGTTCTGTTCTGTCTTGTCGTGTCCTGTCCATCGTCAGTTTGGTTTTTTCGTGATTGGAGGAATTTGGATTTAGGTGGGAAAACATGGCGTTTCGTAATTGGTCGTGGGTGCATTGGGAGGAGTTTTTGAGTTGTTGAGAGTGGGAGACAGTCAGGAAATTCCTTGGTTTTGTCTTCGTTCGTCAATAGCGTGATTTATGGTACAAGTTCCGTTCGTCGTTTCGTTCGGTCGCACGTGCTGTCCGTCTGTCGGGATTGGGGTTGTCGAATTGCAGTGGTCATAAATTAGTTTTCTCGGTTCTGGTATTTTGCTGATTCGCACGTGTTTTTTAGGGTACATCCCTTTCAGGTATGTCCCTTTATCGCAACGGTCGAACGGTACGGTACGGTCGATCTTCGGTGTTGCCGTCGCAACATGCCGACCCCCTTGAACGAATCTGTTCAACTGCTTCTAATTGCGTCTACATGCCGCTTACATTGTACATTAAATCTACATTGCCTTATATATATGCATGCTATTTACATTGGACTTAACTTTATTCGCCTATTTTCCTAGCCTTTTTTTGCACGATCATTTTACTTAACTACTGTTGTTCTGTTATATCGGTAGCGGCGCTAGACATTTCACCGAACGTTTGTATTCGCCTTTTGCGGTTTTTATTGTGACTACCCTGACTATGCCGTCTGGTCCCGGATGAAGTTGGGTTATGATTTTTGCGTATCGTATTCTTTGAAAATCTTAGACAGTATGCTGTTACTCGTATCAATTTAGTAAAGGATGAGAATTGACGTAATATGTCGAAGTCTGTTTTTCGTGTTGTAAAAACTTGTAGGGGACGCATTTCCGGCATTTCAGTTACTTTTAGAATTGTTACCGGCCATTTGCTATTTTCGTATATTAGCCATGACGGCCCTCTTTGCCACAATTTATTTTTTATGTATTCTTCTGTCGTTAGTCCGCGAGACACCACATCTGCTGGGTTTTCACCCGACGGAATGTGTCGCCATTCATGCTGGTTTGTTATACTTTGTATTTCTGCTACCCGATGTGATACAAATGTTTTTAACTCGTGTGGTGAAGCCTTTAACCAGTTGAGTACAATTGTTGAGTCTGTCCAAAATGTTATCTTTTCAAATTGTAGGTGTTGCAGACTGTTCATGATGGTTTTGTAAAGTTTGGATAATAGATATGCGGCACATAATTCTAATCGTGGTAAGGTTTGCGTTTTAAGAGGCGCTACTCGCGACTTGGCGCACAACAGTTGTACTTGCACTTTGTTGTTGGTTTTCGACCTCATGTAAATACATGCACCGTAGGCTTGTTCGCTAGCATCGCAGAATCCATGTAACTGCAATGACTGGTAATCGCTGATGACTACTCTACGTGCTATCTTGATTGTTTTTATGTATGTTAAATCTCTACAATAATTTACCCATTTCGTATGGAGTTCTTCCGATACCGATTCGTCCCAATTCAATTTTGATGCCCACAGTTCCTGCATGATCATTTTTGCCCGTATTATTATGGGCGCCAATAGTCCTAAGGGGTCAAAAAGTTGCGCTACTTGTGACAATATTGTTCGTTTTGTGATCCGTTTAGTATTATTAAATTCTTTGACTGCGTATGATATCGTGTCTTCTCTCGCGTTCCACCGTATGCCTAAAGCGTTGACCGTGTTCTCTAGATCTAGTTTTAGATGCGTCTCTTCCAACTTATCTTGTCGGATATCGAGTAATTCGGGCGCGTTTGATGCCCATTGTCGAAGTTTAAATCCCCCTTTCTGACAAAGTTCCGTGATCTCTTCGCGAATTGTTACTGCTTCCTCAATTGTTTTAGCGCCAGTCAGTAACTCGTCGACATAAAAATCCTTGCGGAGTATTCGCGATGCTATTGGATACGTCAAAGTTTCGTCTGCTGCTAATTGGTGCAATGTACGAATTGCTAAAAATGGTGCGCACGATGTCCCGTATGTAACCGTGTTTAATCTGTAAGTTCTTATTGGTTGATCTGTAGATTCCCGCCACAAGATCTTCTGAAAATTGCGATCGTCTGAGTGTACTCGTATTTGTCGGTACATTTTTGTAATGTCTGCGGTTAGTACATAGATGTGTGATCTGAATCGGACTAATAACGAGAATAGGTCGTCTTGTATAGTGGGTCCTACCATGAGTATTTTATTTAACGATATGGCTGCTGAAGTTTTACAAGACGCATCAAATACGACGCGAAGTTTCGTGGTTACACTATTGTCCTTTATTACCCCGTGGTGCGGCAGGTAGTACCCTTCCTCTCTCACCGGGGAATCTACTACCGACATGTGTCCTAATTTAATATATTCCCGCAAAAATTCAGTGTATTCGGACTTTAATTGCTCGTTTCTGTCAAGTGATCGTTCTAAACTATGAAATCGTTTTAGTGCAATGTGATATGACTCTCCTAGATTCGTGGGATTTTCTTTGAATGGTAGGCGTACGGTGTAAATACCTGACTGTGGATCGCGTGTCGTGTTTGACTGATAGTGGGTTTCGCATTGTTTTTCTTCCCGTGATAGTACCGGCGTTTGTGGACCGTCTTCAACTTCCCAAAATTTTACTATCTGATTATGAATAGCGTCTAGCGTCAAGTTGCAAATTCGATTTTTAGTGTTGTTTTGGTTGGGTAAAGACCCTGTTACCACCCATCCTAATCTGGTCTTTTGTAACGTGACCGATGTGTTGTCTAGGGTAAATTGCCCGACCGCGAGCAGCTTGTAAAATATCTCGGCACCGATCAGTCCATCGATTTTGGCAGTTTTATAGAACGTGGGATCCGCTAATTGTACGTTTGCTGGTATTTGTAATTCTTCGGCGCGTATTGATCGCGTGGGTATTGATCCACTGATTTGGGGCACTACCAATAAATTTAAACGCGTAGAAAAGGCGTTTATTCGTGACTGAATTATTGTGTTTACTGATGTTTTTATTGTTGACACTACTTGATTGATTCCGACTACTGGTGTGTCAACTTTGTTGCGAGGAAGTTCGAGTTTTGCGGCTAGTCTCTCTGTGATAAAATGAGTCTGTGATCCCGAATCTAATAGCACCCGACATGTGTGATATTTTCCCTGATTATCCGCAATTTTAATCAACGCGGTCGATAACAATACTTCCGAAGGAATATTAATCGAATTTAATGAGGTTTTTGGAGATTGTATGGCCTGATTCGAATTCTGTGTGTCTATGTGTAATATTGTATGATGTTTTCCACGGCATTTTTTGCACGTGCTGGTGTGGCAATCTTTCGTAAAGTGATTCGATCTAAGGCAATTGTGGCAGAGTCCTGCCTTCCGTACTATTTCAATTCGATGATTTACATCCGTGTCACTAAGCTTCGAACAATATTGTGTAAAATGAGCGCCCTGACACAAATGGCATACGGCTGTTACTTTACTTGGGTATGCGATTGTTGGTTTCGGCTGATTGAACCAATGCTGTGTTGGTCGTTGATTATATGAATTCTGCGGTGCTAACGTTCTGTGCATCGGTTGTTGGGGTTTTTTTTTTGTATATCGGGTTGCAGATCTTCTAATACCCTAAATCTGTTTTGTAAAAATTCCAAAAGTTCGTTGACTGACGGAAACGCTTTCCCTTGGGTGTGTTCCTTCCACCTTTGTTTTGTCTGTTCGTCTAGTTTGGAAGTTATCGCGTACACCGGGAAGGCTTCTAAGAATGGTTGATTCATTGCTTCTAATGCGCGGTAGTGTTTTGTGGCTTCGTCTATAAGATCGCCCAGAGAATTTGGATTCGACCGCCCGCATTGAGGTAGCTCAAATAACGCCTTGATTCTATTATTCACGATTGCAGTGGGATTATTATAATGACGTTCTAAGATGTCCCACGCAACCGAATAATTAGCTGCGGTAGTTTCTAGGGATTCTATCTTTTCTGCTGCCTTTCCCGTCAGGCACGAACGCAAGTATGATAATTTTTGCCCGTCCCGAAATCGAGGGTTATCGTGTATCGATGTTTTAAAGGCATCGCTAAAGGTTGGCCATGCGGCATATGACCCATGAAATTTCGGAAGGTGTAACGTAGGTAGTTTTACATTTGCTTCTATTGCGTTAACCGTCTCAGCATCGAATAAGTGAGATAACAGATCGGATGTTCGGTTCTCTGCGCTGTTGATTACGGGTTCGGTTACGGGTTTTGCTACTGCTTGCGACGCGTTGTCGATGATCGTTTGCGCCTTTCCTACTATTTCGTAATAACTGTCCGCAAATTCTATCCGTTCGTTTATCCGCGTCTCGAATGTATTTCCGTCAGCGATCATTTCTAGTTGATCCTGCACGGCTTCGAATGTCTTGAACTCGTCGTGTATCTTCGCGATTCGCGTTTTCCACTGATTTAAGCATAATTTTTCGATCTCGCTTTCAGTTACAAACTTACGGAATGACGTTAGATTTCGCTTTATGACTGCTCGTTTTTTAATTAATTCGGTTTCGCTTAGTCCGACGAGATGCGACATGACGATTAGATGTGTATAACAACGTTTGCAAAATACAGTATAGGGACGCGATGTGATCTATTGGTGACTTACTGCTGTCACTGCTTCGTTGAAACTGGTTGTTGAGGGATTGTTGATAGCTCCAGATGGGATGACCTTGGATGCTGTCGTTGTTGCTGCTTCGGCGTTGTGGTGAAGGTATGTCGTTGATCTCAGTGCGCTTCCTCTGTGGCGATGATCCTGATGACCAATAATCGGCTGCGATCGGCGGATGTGGCGCTACAGACGTCACTGAATCTGCTCGATGCGTTGCGGATGTTGTACTCCAGACGTCACTGGATCTGCACGATGCGTTGCGGATGCTGTACTCCAGTACAATTGATTCTCCCTCAGGTTTTGACGTGTTGTTTTCAATGGATCAAGCTTTTCGTTAGCTAATAATCCGGCTCGAAGGACCAAATTTATGTATACGAAGGTCACGATGTAGGAGTTTCGTTGCCTTCTCTCAATATGTATTTTAATAATATTGAGCACCTTGGAATAATAATGAATGTAACACCGTTGACTATATACAACTTTATTACACTTTGTACATGGATGAAGTTCGCGATATCTGGTTGTTGTAGAGAGTTCGTCTCGTCTAGTCGCGTTTTCGATTTGTTCTGTTCTGTCTTGTCGTGTCCTGTCCATCGTCAGTTTGGTTTTTTCGTGATTGGAGGAATTTGGATTTAGGTGGGAAAACATGGCGTTTCGTAATTGGTCGTGGGTGCATTGGGAGGAGTTTTTGAGTTGTTGAGAGTGGGAGACAGTCAGGAAATTCCTTGGTTTTGTCTTCGTTCGTCAATAGCGTGATTTATGGTACAAGTTCCGTTCGTCGTTTCGTTCGGTCGCACGTGCTGTCCGTCTGTCGGGATTGGGGTTGTCGAATTGCAGTGGTCATAAATTAGTTTTCTCGGTTCTGGTATTTTGCTGATTCGCACGTGTTTTTTAGGGTACATCCCTTTCAGGTATGTCCCTTTATCGCAACGGTCGAACGGTACGGTACGGTCGATCTTCGGTGTTGCCGTCGCAACACCCTCCATCCTATGCTATCCTCTATCCTATCCTATCCTATCCTGTATCCTATCCTCTATCCTAGCCTATCCTCTATCCTATCCTATCCAATCCCCTATCCTATCCTATCCTGTATCCAATCCTATCCTCAATCCTATCCTTTCCTGTATCCTATCCTATCCTCTATCCTCTATCCTATCCTATCCTCTATCCTATCGTATCCTCTATCCAATCGTATCCTCCATCCTATCCTATCCTCTATCTTATCCTATCCTCTATCCTATCCTATCCTCTATCCTATCCTATCCTCTATCCTATCCTATCCTCTATCCTATTCTATCCTCTGTCCTACCCTATCCTCTATCCTATCCTATCCTCTATCCTATCCTATCCTATCCTCTATCCTATCCTATCCTCTATCCTATCCTCTATCCTATCCTCTATCATATCCTCTATCCTATCCTCTATCCTATCCTATCCTCTATCCTACCCTATCCTCTATCCTATCCTATCCTCTATCCTATCCTATCTTCTATCCTATCCTATCAAATCCCCTATCCTATTCTCTATCCTATGATATCCTGTATCGTATCCAATCCACTATCCTATCCTATTATCTATCCTCAATACTATCCTTTCCTCTATCCTATCCAATCCTCTATCCTATCCTATCGTATCCTCTATCCTATACTCTATCCTATCCTATCCTCTATCCTATCCTATCGTCTATCCCATCTTCTATCCTATCCTATCCTCTATCCTATCAAATCCCCTATCATATCCTCTATCCTATCCTATCCTCTATCCTATCCTATCCTCTATCCTATCCTATCCTCTATCCTATCCTATCCTCTATCCTATCCTATCCTCTATCCTATCCTATCCTCTATCCTATTCTATCCTCTATCCTATCCTATCCTCTATCCTATCCTATCCTCTATCCTATCCTATCCTCTGTCCTATCCTATCCTCTATCCTATCCTATCGTTTATCCTATCCTATCGTTTATCCTATCCTCTATCCTATCCTATACTCTATCCTATCCTATCCTCTACCTTATCCTATCCTCTATCCTATACAATCCTCTATCCTATCCTATCCTCTATCCTATCCTATCCTCTATCCTATCCTATCCTCTATCCTATCCTATCCTGTATCCTATCGTATCCTCTATCCTGTATCCTATCCTATCCTCTATCCTATCGTATCCTCTATCCAATCGTATCCTCTATCCTATCCTATCCTCTATCCTATCCTATCCTCTATCCTACCCTATCCTCTATCCTATCCTATCCTCTATCCTATCCTATCTTCTATCCTATCCTATCAAATCCCCTATCCTATTCTCTATCCTATGATATCCTGTATCGTATCCAATCCACTATCCTATCCTATTATCTATCCTCAATACTATCCTTTCCTCTATCCTATCCAATCCTCTATCCTATCCTATCGTATCCTCTATCCTATACTCTATCCTATCCTATCCTCTATCCTATCCTATCGTCTATCCCATCTTCTATCCTATCCTATCCTCTATCCTATCAAATCCCCTATCATATCCTCTATCCTATCCTATCCTCTATCCTATCCTATCCTCTATCCTATCCTATCCTCTATCCTATCCTATCCTCTATCCTATCCTATCCTCTATCCTATCCTATCCTCTATCCTATTCTATCCTCTATCCTATCCTATCCTCTATCCTATCCTATCCTCTATCCTATCCTATCCTCTGTCCTATCCTATCCTCTATCCTATCCTATCGTTTATCCTATCCTATCGTTTATCCTATCCTCTATCCTATCCTATACTCTATCCTATCCTATCCTCTACCTTATCCTATCCTCTATCCTATACAATCCTCTATCCTATCCTATCCTCTATCCTATCCTATCCTCTATCCTATCCTATCCTCTATCCTATCCTATCCTGTATCCTATCGTATCCTCTATCCTGTATCCTATCCTATCCTCTATCCTATCGTATCCTCTATCCAATCGTATCCTCTATCCTATCCTATCCTCTATCTTATCCTATCCTCTATCCTATCCTATCCTCTATCCTATCCTATCCTCTATCCTATCCTATCCTCTATCCTATGCTATCCTCTATCCTATCCTATCCTCTATCCTATCCTATCCTCTATCCTATCCTATCCTCTATCCTATCCTATCCTCTATCCTATCCTATCCTCTATCCTATCCTATCCTCTATCCTATGCTATCCTCTATCCTATTCTATCCTCTATCCTATCCTATCCTCTATCCTATCCTATCCTCTATCCTATCCTATCCTCTATCCTATCCTATCCTCTATCCTATCCTATCCTCTATCCTATCCTATCCTCTATCCTATCCTATCAAATCCCCTATCCTATTCTCTATCCTATGATATCCTGTATCCTATCCAATCCTCAATCCTATCCTTTCCTCTATCCTATCCAATCCTCTATCCTATCCTATCCTATCCTCTATCCTATCCTCTATCCTATCCTATCGTCTATCCTATCTTCTATCCTATCCTATCCTCTATCCTATCAAATCCCCTATTCTATCCTCTATCCTATCCTATCCTCTGCCCTATCCAATCCTCTATCCTATCCTATCCTCTATCCTATCCTATCCTCTATCCTATCAAATCCCCTATTCTATCCTCTATCCTATCCTATCCTCTGCCCTATCCAATCCTCTATCCTATCCTATCCTCTATCCTATCCTATCCTATCCTGTATCCTATCCTATCCTCTATCCTATCCTATCCTCTATCCTATCCTATCTTCTATCCTATCCTATCCTCTATCCTATCAAATCTCCTATCCTATTCTCTATCCTATCCTATCCTGTATCCTATCCAATCCTCTATCCTATCCTATCATCTATCCTCAATCCTATCCTTTCCTCTATCCTATCCAATCCTCTATCCTATCCTATCCTCTATCCTATCCTATCCTCTATCCTATCCTATCCTGTATCCTATCCAATCCTCTATCCTATCCTATCTTCTATCCTATCCTATCCTGTCCTCTATCCTATCCTATCCTCTATCCTATCCTATCCTCCATCCTATCCTATCCTCTATCCTATCCTATCCTCTATCCTATCCTATCCTCTATCCTATCCTATCCTCTATCCTATCCTATCCTCTATCCTATCCTATCCTCTATCCTATCCTATCCTCTATCCTATCCTATCCTCTATCCTATCCTATCCTCTATCCTATCCTATCCTCTATCCTATCCTATCCTCTATCCTATCCTATCCTCTATCCTATCCTATCCTCTATCCTATCCTATCCTCTATCCTATCCTATCCTCTATCCTATCCTATCCTCTATCCTATCCTATCCTCTATCCTATCCTATCCTCTATCCTATCCTATCCTCTATCCTATCCTATCCTCTATCCTATCCTATCCTCTATCCTATCCTATCCTCTATCCTATCCTATCCTCTATCCTATCCTATCCTCTATCCTATCCTATCCTATCCTCTATCCTATCCTCTATCCTATCCTCTATCCTATCCTCTATCCTATCCTATCCTCTATCCTATCCTATCCTCTATCCTATCCTATCGTCTATCCTATCTTCTATCCTATCCTATCCTCTGTCCTATCCTATCCTCTATCCTATAATATGCTCTATCCTATCCTATCCTCTATCCTATCCTATCCTCTATCCTATCCTATTTTCTATCCTATCCTATCCTCTATCCTATCCTCTATCCAATCCTCTATCCTATCCTCTATACTATCAAATCCCCTATCCTATCCTCTATCCTATCCTATCCTCTGTCCTATCCTATCCTCTATCCTATAATATGCTCTATCCTATCCTATCCTCTGTCCTATCCTATCCTCTATCCTATCCTATTTTCTATCCTATCCTATCCTCTATCCTATCCTCTATCCAATCCTCTATCCTATCCTCTATACTATCAAATCCCCTATCCTATCCTCTGTCCTATCCTATCCTCTATCCTATCCTATCCTCTATCCTATCCTATCCTATCCTCTATCCTATCCTATCCTGTATCCTATCGTATCCTCTATCCTCTATCCTATCCTATCCTCTATCCTATCCTATCCTCTATCCTATACTATCCTCTATCCTATCCTATCCTCTATCCTATCCTATCCTCTATCCTATCCTATCCTCTATCCTAATCTATCCTCTATCCTATCCTATCCTCTATCCTATCCTATCGTTTATCCTATCCTCTATCCTATCCTATACTCTATCCTATCGTATCCTCTATCCTCTATCCTATCCAATCCTCTATCCTATCCTATCCTCTATCCTATAATATGCTCTATCCTATCCTATCCTCTATCCTATCCTATCCTCTATCCTATCCTATCCTCTATCCTATCCTATTTTCTATCCTATCCTATCCTCTATCCTATCCTCTATCCAATCCTCTATCCTATCCTCTATACTATCAAATCCCCTATCCTATCCTCTATCCTATCCTATCGTTTATCCTATCCTCTATCCTATCCTATACTCTATCCTATCGTATCCTCTATCCTCTATCCTATCCAATCCTCTATCCTATCCTATCCTCTATCCTATAATATGCTCTATCCTATCCTATCCTCTATCCTATCCTATCCTCTATCCTATCCTATCCTCCATCCTATCCTATCCTCTATCCTATCCTATCCTCTATCCTATCCTATCCTCTATCCTATCCTATCCTCTATCCTATCCTATCCTCTATCCTATCCTATCATCTATCCTATCCTATCCTCTATCCTATCCTATCCTCTATCCTATCCTATCCTCTATCCTATCCTATCCTCTATCCTATCCTATCCTCTATCCTATCCTATCCTCTATCCTATCCTATCCTCTATCCTATCCTATCCTCTATCCTATCCTATCCTCTATCCTATCCTATCCTCTATCCTATCCTATCCTCTATCCTATCCTATCCTCTATCCTATCCTATCCTCTATCCTATCCTATCCTCTATCCTATCCTATCCTCTATCCTATCCTATCCTCTATCCTATCCTATCTTCTATCCTATCCTATCCTATCCTCTATCCTATCCTCTATCCTATCCTCTATCCTATCCTCTATCCTATCCTATCCTCTATCCTATCCTATCCTCTATCCTATCCTATCGTCTATCCTATCTTCTATCCTATCCTATCCTCTGTCCTATCAAATCCCCTATCCTATCCTCTATCCTATCCTATCCTCTGTCCTATCCTATCCTCTATCCTATAATATGCTCTATCCTATCCTATCCTCTATCCTATCCTATCCTCTATCCTATCCTATTTTCTATCCTATCCTATCCTCTATCCTATCCTCTATCCAATCCTCTATCCTATCCTCTATACTATCAAATCCCCTATCCTATCCTCTGTCCTATCCTATCCTCTATCCTATCCTATCCTCTATCCTATCCTATCCTATCCTCTATCCTATCCTATCCTGTATCCTATCGTATCCTCTATCCTCTATCCTATCCTATCCTCTATCCTATCCTATCCTCTATCCTATACTATCCTCTATCCTATCCTATCCTCTATCCTATCCTATCCTCTATCCTATCCTATCCTCTATCCTAATCTATCCTCTATCCTATCCTATCCTCTATCCTATCCTATCGTTTATCCTATCCTCTATCCTATCCTATACTCTATCCTATCGTATCCTCTATCCTCTATCCTATCCAATCCTCTATCCTATCCTATCCTCTATCCTATAATATGCTCTATCCTATCCTATCCTCTATCCTATCCTATCCTCTATCCTATCCTATCCTCTATCCTATCCTATTTTCTATCCTATCCTATCCTCTATCCTATCCTCTATCCAATCCTCTATCCTATCCTCTATACTATCAAATCCCCTATCCTATCCTCTATCCTATCCTATCGTTTATCCTATCCTCTATCCTATCCTATACTCTATCCTATCGTATCCTCTATCCTCTATCCTATCCAATCCTCTATCCTATCCTATCCTCTATCCTATAATATGCTCTATCCTATCCTATCCTCTATCCTATCCTATCCTCTATCCTATCCTATCCTCTATCCTATCCTATCCTCTATCCTATCCTATCCTGTATCCTATCGTATCCTCTATCCTCTATCCTATCCTATCCTCTATCCTATCCTATCCTCTATCCTATCCTATCCTCTATCCTATCCTATCCTCTATCCTATCCTATCCTCTATCCTAATCTATCCTCTATCCTATCCTATATTCTATCCTATCCTATCCTCTATCCTATCCTATCCTCTATCCTATCCTCTATCCTATCCTCTATCCTATCCTATCCTGTATACTATCGTATCCTCTATCCTATCCAATCCTCTATCCTATCCTGTCCTCTATCCTATCCTATCCTCTATCCTATCCTATCCTCTATCCTATCCTATCCTCTATCCTATCCTATCCTCTATCCTATCCTATCCTCTATCCTATCCTATCCTCTATCCTATCCTATCCTCTATCCTATCCTATCCTCTATCCTATCCTATCCTCTATCCTATCCTATCCTCTATCCTATCCTATCCTCTATCCTATCCTATCCTCTATCCTATCCTATCCTCTATCCTATCCTATCCTCTATCCTATCCTATCCTCTATCCTATCCTATCCTATCCTCTATCCTATCCTATCCTGTATCCTATCGTATCCTCTATCCTCTATCCTATCCTATCCTCTATCCTATCCTATCCTCTATCCTATCCTATCCTCTATCCTATCCTATCCTCTATCCTATCCTATCCTCTATCCTATCCTATCCTCTATCCTATCCTATCCTATCCTCTATCCTATCCTATCCTGTATCCTATCGTATCCTCTATCCTCTATCCTATCCTATCCTCTATCCTATCCTATCCTCTATCCTATACTATCCTCTATCCTATCCTATCCTCTATCCTATCCTATCCTCTATCCTATCCTATCCTCTATCCTAATCTATCCTCTATCCTATCCTATCCTCTATCCTATCCTATCGTTTATCCTATCCTCTATCCTATCCTATACTCTATCCTATCGTATCCTCTATCCTCTATCCTATCCAATCCTCTATCCTATCCTATCCTCTATCCTATAATATGCTCTATCCTATCCTATCCTCTATCCTATCCTATCCTCTATCCTATCCTATCCTCTATCCTATCCTATTTTCTATCCTATCCTATCCTCTATCCTATCCTCTATCCAATCCTCTATCCTATCCTCTATACTATCAAATCCCCTATCCTATCCTCTATCCTATCCTATCGTTTATCCTATCCTCTATCCTATCCTATACTCTATCCTATCGTATCCTCTATCCTCTATCCTATCCAATCCTCTATCCTATCCTATCCTCTATCCTATAATATGCTCTATCCTATCCTATCCTCTATCCTATCCTATCCTCTATCCTATCCTATCCTCTATCCTATCCTATCCTCTATCCTATCCTATCCTGTATCCTATCGTATCCTCTATCCTCTATCCTATCCTATCCTCTATCCTATCCTATCCTCTATCCTATCCTATCCTCTATCCTATCCTATCCTCTATCCTATCCTATCCTCTATCCTAATCTATCCTCTATCCTATCCTATATTCTATCCTATCCTATCCTCTATCCTATCCTATCCTCTATCCTATCCTCTATCCTATCCTCTATCCTATCCTATCCTGTATACTATCGTATCCTCTATCCTATCCAATCCTCTATCCTATCCTGTCCTCTATCCTATCCTATCCTCTATCCTATCCTATCCTCTATCCTATCCTATCCTCTATCCTATCCTATCCTCTATCCTATCCTATCCTCTATCCTATCCTATCCTCTATCCTATCCTATCCTCTATCCTATCCTATCCTCTATCCTATCCTATCCTCTATCCTATCCTATCCTCTATCCTATCCTATCCTCTATCCTATCCTATCCTCTATCCTATCCTATCCTCTATCCTATCCTATCCTCTATCCTATCCTATCCTCTATCCTATCCTATCCTCTATCCTATCCTATCCTCTATCCTATCCTATCCTATCCTCTATCCTATCCTATCCTGTATCCTATCGTATCCTCTATCCTCTATCCTATCCTATCCTCTATCCTATCCTATCCTCTATCCTATCCTATCCTCTATCCTATCCTATCCTCTATCCTATCCTATCCTCTATCCTAATCTATCCTCTATCCTATCCTATATTCTATCCTATCCTATCCTCTATCCTATCCTATCCTCTATCCTATCCTATCCTCTATCCTATCCTCTATCCTATCCTATCCTCTATCCTATCCTATCCTCTATCCTATCCTATCCTCTATCCTATCCTATCCTCTATCCTATCCTATCTTCTATCCTATCCTACCAAATCCCCTATCCTATTCTCTATCCTATGATATCCTGTATCGTATCCAATCCTCTATCCTATCCTATTATCTATCCTCAATCCTATCCTTTCCTCTATCCTATCCAATCCTCTATCCTATCCAATCCTCTATCCTATCCTATCCTCTGTCCTATCCTATCCTCTATCCTATCCTATCCTCTATCCTATCCTATCCTATCCTTTATCCTATCCTATCCTGTATCCTATCGTATCCTCTATCCTCTATCCTATCCTATCCTCTATCCTATCCTATCCTCTATCCTATCCTATCCTCTATCCTATCCTATCCTCTATCCTAATCTATCTTCTATCCTATCCTATCCTCTATCCTATCCTATCCTCTATCCTATCCTATCCTCTATCCTATTCTATCCTCTATCCTATCCTCTATCCTATCCTATCCTGTATACTATCGTATCCTCTATCCTCTATCCTATCCAATCCTCTATCCTATCCTATCCTCTATCCTATAATATGCTCTATCCTATCCTATCCTCTATCCTATCCTATCCTCTATCCTATCCTATTTTCTATCCTATCCTATCCTCTATCCTATCCTCTATCCAATCCTCTATCCTATCCTCTATACTATCAAATCCCCTATCCTATCCTCTGTCCTATCCTATACTCTATCCTATCCTATCCTCTATCCTATCCTATCCTCTATCCTATCCTATCATATATCCTATCCTATCTTCTATCCTATCCTATCCTCTATCCTATCAAATCCCCTAAACTATCCTCTGTCCTATCCTATCCTCTATCCTACCCTATCCTCTATCCTATCCTATCCTCTATCCTATCCTCTATCCTATCCTATCCTGTATACTATCGTATCCTCTATCCTCTATCCTATCCAATCCTCTATCCTATCCTATCCTCTATCCTATAATATGCTCTATCCTATCCTATCCTCTATCCTATCCTATCCTCTATCCTATCAAATCCCCTAAACTATCCTCTGTCCTATCCTATCCTCTATCCTACCCTATCCTCTATCCTATCCTATCCTCTATCCTATCCTATCATATATCCTATCCTATCTTCTATCCTATCCTATCCTCTATCCTATCAAATCCCCTATCCTATGCTCTATCCTACCCTACCCTCTATAATACCGTATACTCTATCATATCCTATCCTCTATCCTATAATATCATCTATCCGTTCCCATTCTCTATCCTATCCTCTATCCTATCCTATCCTCTATCCTATCCTATCCTCTATACTATCCTATCCTCTATCCTATAATATCATATATCCGTTCCTATTCTCTATCCTATCCTATCCTCTATCCTATCCTATCCTCTATCCTATCCTATCCTCTATCCTATCCTATCCTCTATCCTATCCTATTCTCTATCCTATCCTATCTTCTATCCTATCCTACCAAATCCCCTATCCTATTCTCTATCCTATGATATCCTGTATCGTATCCAATCCTCTATCCTATCCTATTATCTATCCTCAATCCTATCCTTTCCTCTATCCTATCCAATCCTCTATCCTATCCTATCCTCTATCCTATCCTATCGTCTATCCTATCTTCTATCCTATCCTATCCACTATCCTATCAAATCCCCTATCCTATCCTCTATCCTATCCTATCCTCTGTCCTATCCTAGCCTCTATCCTATCCTATCCTCTATCCTACCCTATCCTCTATCCTATCCTATCCTCTATACTATCCTATCCTCTATCCTATCCTATCCTCTATCCTATCCTCTATCATGTCGTATCCTCTATCCTACCCTATCCTCTATCTTATCTGATCCTCTATCCTATCCTATCCTCTCTCCTATCAAATCCCCTATCCTATGCTCTATCCTATCCTACCCTCTATAATACCGTATACTCTATCATATCCTATCCTCTATCCTATCCTATCCTCTATCCTAATCTATCCTCTATCCTATCCTATCCTCTATCCTATCGTATCCTCTATCCTATCCTATCCTCTATCCTATCCTCTATCCTATCCTATCCTGTATACTATCGTATCCTCTATCCTCTATCCTATCCAATCCTCTATCCTATCCTATCCTCTATCCTATAATATGCTCTATCCTATCCTATCCTCTATCCTATCCTATCCTCTATCCTATCCTATTTTCTATCCTATCCTATCCTCTATCCTATCCTCTATACTATCAAATCCCCTATCCTATCCTCTGTCCTATCCTATACTCTATCCTATCCTATCATATATTCTATCCTATCTTCTATCCTATCCTATCCTCTATCCTATCAAATCCCCTAAACTATCCTCTGTCCTATCCTATCCTCTATCCTACCCTATCCTCTATCCTATCCTATCCTCTATACTATCCTATCCTCTATCCTATCCTATCCTCTATCCTATCCTCTATCATGTCGTATCCTCTATCCTACCCTATCCTCTATCCTATCTGATCCTCTATCCTATCCTATCCTCTATCCTATCAAATCCCCTATCCTATGCTCTATCCTATCCTACCCTCTATAATACCGTATACTCTATCATATCCTATCCTCTATCCTATAATATCATCTATCCGTTCCTATTCTCTATCCTATCCTCTATCCTATCCTATCCTCTATCCTATCCTATCCTCTATACTATCCTATCCTCTATCCTATAATATCATATATCCGTTCCTATTCTCTATCCTATCCTATCCTCTATCCTATCCTATCCTCTATCCTATCCTATCCTCTATCCTATCCTATCCTCTATCCTATCCTATCCTCTATCCTATCCTATCCTCTATCCTATCCTATCCTCCATCCTATCCTATCCTCTATCCTATCCTATCTTCGATCCTATCCTACCAAATCCACTATCCTATTCTCTATCCTATGATATCCTGTATCGTATCCAATCCTCTATCCTATCCTATTATCTATCCTCAATCCTATCCTTTGCTCTATCCTATCCAATCCTCTATCCTATCCAATCCTCTATCCTATCCTATCCTCTGTCCTATCCTATCCTCTATCCTATCCTATCCTCTATCCTATCCTATCCTATCCTTTATCCTATCCTATCCTGTATCCTATCGTATCCTCTATCCTCTATCCTATCCTATCCTCTATCCTATCCTATCCTCTATCCTATCCTATCCTCTATCCTATCCTATCCTCTATCCTATCCTATCCTCTATCCTATCCTATCCTCTATCCTATCCTATCCTCTATCCTATCCTATCCTCTATCCTAATCTATCTTCTATCCTATCCTATCCTCTATCCTATCCTATCCTCTATCCTATCCTATCCTCTATCCTATCCTATCCTCTATCCTATCCTCTATCCTATCCTATCCTGTATACTATCGTATCCTCTATCCTCTATCCTATCCAATCCTCTATCCTATCCTATCCTCTATCCTATAATATGCTCTATCCTATCCTATCCTCTATCCTATCCTATCCTCTATCCTATCCTATTTTCTATCCTATCCTATCCTCTATCCTATCCTATCCTCTTTCCTATCCTATTTTCTATCCTATCCTATCCTCTATCCTATCCTCTATCCAATCCTCTATCCTATCCTCTATACTATCAAATCCCCTATCCTATCCTCTGTCCTATCCTATACTCTATCCTATCCTATCCTCTATCCTATCCTATCCTCTATCCTATCCTATCATATATCCTATCCTATCTTCTATCCTATCCTATCCTCTATCCTATCAAATCCCCTAAACTATCCTCTGTCCTATCCTATCCTCTATCCTACCCTATCCTCTATCCTATCCTATCCTCTATCCTATCCTCTATCCTATCCTATCCTGTATACTATCGTATCCTCTATCCTATCCTATCCTGTATACTATCGTATCCTCTATCCTCTATCCTATCCAATCCTCTATCCTATCCTATCCTCTATCCTATAATATGCTCTATCCTATCCTATCCTCTATCCTATCCTATCCTCTATCCTATCCTATCATATATCCTATCCTATCTTCTATCCTATCCTATCCTCTATCCTATCAAATCCCCTATCCTATGCTCTATCCTATCCTACCCTCTATAATACCGTATACTCTATCATATCCTATCCTCTATCCTATAATATCATCTATCCGTTCCCATTCTCTATCCTATCCTCTATCCTATCCTATCCTCTATCCTATCCTATCCTCTATACTATCCTATCCTATCCTCTATCCTATAATATCATATATCCGTTCCTATTCTCTATCCTATCCTATCCTCTATCCTATCCTATCCTCTATCCTATCCTATCCTCTATCCTATCCTATCCTCTATCCTATCCTATCCTCTATCCTATCCTATTCTCTATCCTATCCTATCTTCTATCCTATCCTACCAAATCCCCTATCCTATTCTCTATCCTATGATATCCTGTATCGTATCCAATCCTCTATCCTATCCTATTATCTATCCTCAATCCTATCCTTTACTCTATCCCATTAAATCCTCTATCCTATCCTATCCTCTATCCTATCCTATCGTCTATCCTATCTTCTATCCTATCCTATCCACTATCCTATCAAATCCCCTATCCTATCCTCTATCCTATCCTATCCTCTGTCCTATCCTATCCTCTATCCTATCCTATCCTCTATCCTATCCTATCCTCTATCCTATCCTATCCTCTAACCTATCCTATCCTCTATCCTATCCTATCCTCTATCCTATCTTATCTTCTATCTTATCCTATCACCTATCCTATCCTATCCTCTATCCTATCTTATCTTCTATCTTATCCTATCACCTATCCTATCAAATCCCCTATCCTATTCTCTATCCTATCCTATCCTGTATCAAATCCAATACTCTATCCTATCCTATCATCTATCCTCAATCCTATCCTTTCCTCCATCCTATCCTATCCTCTATCCTATCCTATCCTCTATCCTATCCTATCCTCTATCCTATGCTATCCTCTATCCTATCCTATACTCTATCCTATCCTATCCTCTATCCTATCCTATCCTCTATCCTATCCTATCCTATATCCTATCCTATCTTCTATCCTATCCTATCCTCTATCCTATCAAATCCCCTAAACTATCCTCTGTCCTACCCTATCCTCTATCCTATCCTATCCTCTATCCTATCCTATCCTCTATCCTATCCTCTATCCTATCCTCTATCATGTAGTATCCTCTATCCTACCCTATCCTCTATCCTATCTGATCCTCTATCCTATCCTATCCTCTATCCTATCAAATCCCCTATCCTATGCTCTATGCTATCCTACCATCTATAATACCGTATACTCTATCATATCCTATCCTCTATCCTATAATATCATCTATCCGTTCCTATTAGCTATCCTATCCTCTATCCTATCCTATCCTCTATCCTATCCTACCCTCTATACTATCCTATCCTCTATCCTATAATATCATATATCCGTTCCTATTCTCTATCCTATCCTATCCTCTATCCTATCCTATCCTCTATCCTATCCTATCCTTTATCCTATCCTATCCTCTATCCTATCCTATCCTCTGTCCTATCCTATCCTCTATCCTATCCTATCGTTTATCCTATCCTATCGTTTATCCTATCCTCTACCCTATCCTATCCTCTATCCTATCCTATCCTCTATCGTATCCTATCCTCTATCCTATACAATCCTCTATCCTATCCTATCCTCTATCCTATCCTATCCTCTATCCTATCCTATCCTCTATCCTATCCTATCCTCTATCCTAATCTATCCTCTATCCTATCCTATCCTCTATCCTATCCTATCCTCTATCCTATCCTATCCTCTATCCTATCCTATCCTCTATCCTATCCTCTATCCTATCCTATCCTGTATACTATCGTATCCTCTATCCTCTATCCTATCCAATCCTCTATCCTATCCTATCCTCTATCCTATAATATGCTCTATCCTATCCTATCCACTATCCTATCCTATCCTCTATCCTATCCTATTTTCTATCCTATCCTATCCTCTATCCTATCCTCTATCCAATCCTCTATCCTATCCTCTATACTATCAAATCCCCTATCCTATCCTCTGTCCTATCCTATACTCTATCCTATCCTATCCTCTATCCTATCCTATCCTCTATCCTATCCTATCATATATCCTATCCTCTATCATGTCGTATCCTCTATCCTACCCTATCCTCTATCCTATCTGATCCTCTATCCTATCCTATCCTCTATCCTATCAAATCCCCTATCCTATGCTCTATCCTATCCTACCCTCTATAATACCGTATACTCTATCATATCCTATCCTCTATCCTATAATATCATCTATCCGTTCCCATTCTCTATCCTATCCTCTATCCTATCCTATCCTCTATCCTATCCTATCCTCTATACTATCCTATCCTCTATCCTATAATATCATATATCCGTTCCTATTCTCTATCCTATCCTATCCTCTATCCTATCCTATCCTCTATCCTATCCTATCCTCTATCCTATCCTATCCTCTATCCTATCCTATTCTCTATCCTATCCTATCTTCTATCCTATCCTACCAAATCCCCTATCCTATTCTCTATCCTATGATATCCTGTATCGTATCCAATCCTCTATCCTATCCTATTATCTATCCTCAATCCTATCCTTTCCTCTATCCTATCCAATCCTCTATCCTATCCTATCCTCTATCCTATCCTATCGTCTATCCTATCTTCTATCAGATCCTATCCTCTATCCTATCAAATCCCCTATCCTATCCTCTATCCTATCCTATCCTCTGTCCTATCCTATCCTCTATCCTATCCTATCCTCTATCCTATCCTATCCTCTATCCTATCCTATCCTCTATCCTATACAATCCTCTATCCTATCCTATCCTCTATCCTATCCTATCCTATCCTCTATCCTATCCTATCCTGTATCCTATCGTATCCTCTATCCTCTATCCTCTATCCTCTATCCTATCCTATCCTATCCTATCCTCTATCCTATCCTATCCTCTATCCTATCCTATCCTCTATCCTATCCTATCCTCTATCCTATCCTATCCTCTATCCTATCCTATCCTCTATCCTATCCAATCCTCTATCCTATCCTATCCTCTATCCTATCCTATCCTCTATCCTATCCTATCCTCTATCCTATCCTATCCTCTACCTTATCCTATCCTCTATCCTATACAATCCTCTATCCTATCCTATCCTCTATCCTATCCTATCCTATCCTATCCTGTATCCTATCGTATCCTCTATCCTCTATCCTCTATCCTATCCTATCCTCTATCCTATCCTATCCTCTATCCTATCCTATCCTCTATCCTATCCTATCCTCTATCCTATCCTATCCTCTATCCTATCCTAACCTCTATCCTATCCAATCCTCTATCCTATCCTATCCTCTATCCTATCCTTTCCTCTATCCTATCCAATCCTCTATCCTATCCTATCCTATCCTCTATCCTATCCTCTATCCTATCCTATCGTCTATCCTATCTTCTATCCTATCCTATGCTCTATCCTATCAAATCCCCTATCCTATCCTCTATCCTATCCTATCCTCTGTCCTATCCTATCCTCTATCCTATCCTATCCTCTATCCTATCCTATCCTCTATCCTATCCTATCCTCTAACCTATCCTATCCTCTATCCTATCCTATCCTCTATCCTATCCTATCCTCTATCCTATCTTATCTTCTATCTTATCCTATCACCTATCCTATCCTATCCTCTATCCTATCTTATCTTCTATCTTATCCTATCGCCTATCCTATCAAATCCCCTATCCTATGCTCTATGCTATCCTACCATCTATAATACCGTATACTCTATCATATCCTATCCTCTATCCTATAATATCATCTATCCGTTCCTCTTAGCTATCCTATCCTCTATCCTATAATATCATATATCCGTTCCTATTCTCTATCCTATCCTATCCTCTATCCTATCCTATCCTCTATCCTATCCTATCCTTTATCCTATCCTATCCTCTATCCTATCCTATCGTCTATCCTCTATCCTATCCTCTATCCAATCCTCTATCCTATCCTCTATACTATCAAATCCCCTATCCTATCCTCTGTCCTATCCTATACTCTATCCTATCCTATCCTCTATCCTATCCTATCCTCTATCCTATCCTATCATATATCCTATCCTATCTTCTATCCTATCCTATCCTCTATCCTATCAAATCCCCTAAACTATCCTCTGTCCTATCCTATCCTCTATCCTACCCTATCCTCTATCCTATCCTATCCTCTATACTATCCTATCCTCTATCCTATCCTATCCTCTATCCTATCCTCTATCATGTCGTATCCTCTATCCTATCCTATCCTCTATCCTATCTGATCCTCTATCCTATCCTATCCTCTATCCTATCAAATCCCCTATCCTATGCTGTATCCTATCCTACCCTCTATAATACCGTATACTCTATCATATCCTATCCTCTATCCTATAATGTCATCTATCCGTTCCCATTCTCTATCCTATCCTCTATCCTATCCTATCCTCTATCCTATCCTATCCTCTATACTATCCTATCCTCTGTCCTATAATATCATATATCCGTTCCTATTCTCTATCCTATCCTATCCTCTATCCTATCCTATCCTCTATCCTATCCTATCCTCTATCCTATCCTATCGTCTATCCTATCTTCTATCCTATCCTATCCTCTATCCTATCAAATCCCCTATCCTATCCTCTATCCTATCCTATCCTCTGTCCTATCCTATCCTCTATCCTATCCTATCCTCTATCCTATCCTATCCTCTATCCTATCCTATCCTCTATCCTATACAATCCTCTATCCTATCCTATCCTCTATCCTATCCTATCCTATCCTCTATCCTATCCTATCCTGTATCCTATCGTATCCTCTATCCTCTATCCTATCCTATCCTCTATCCTATCCTATCCTCTATCCTATCCTATCCTCTATCCTATCCTATCCTCTATCCTATCCTATCCTCTATCCTATCCTATCCTATCCTCTACCTTATCCTATCCTCTATCCTATACAATCCTCTATCCTATCCTATCCTCTATCCTATCCTATCCTATCCTATCCTGTATCCTATCGTATCCTCTATCCTCTATCTTATCCTATCCTCTATCCTATCCTATCCTCTATCCTATCCTATCCTCTATCCTATCCTATCCTCTATCCTATCCTATCCCCTATCCTATCATATCCTCTATCCTATCCTATCCTCTATCCTATCCTATCCTCTATCCTATCCTGTCAAATCCCCTATCCTATTCTCTATCCTATGATATCCTGTATCCTATCCAATCCTCTATCTTATCCTATTATCTATCCTCAATCCTATCCTTTCCTCTATCCTATCCAATCCTCTATCCTATCCTATCCTATCCTCTATCCTATCCTCTATCCTATCCTATCGTCTATCCTATCTTCTATCCTATCCTATGCTCTATCCTATCAAATCCCCTATCCTATCCTCTATCCTATCCTATCCTCTGTCCTATCCTATCCTCTATCCTATCCTATCCTCTATCCTATCCTATCCTCTATCCTATCCTATCCTCTATCCTATCCTATCCTCTATCCTATCCTATCCTCTATCCTAATCTATCTTCTATCCTATCCTATCCTCTATCCTATCCTATCCTCTATCCTATCCTATCCTCCATCCTATCCTATCCTCTATCCTATCCTCTATCCTATCCTATCCTGTATACTATCGTATCCTCTATCCTCTATCCTATCCAATCCTCTATCCTATCCTATCCTCTATCCTATAATATGCTCTATCCTATCCTATCCTCTATCCTATCCTATCCTCTATCCTATCCTATTTTCTATCCTATCCTATCCTCTATCCTATCCTCTATCCAATCCTCTATCCTATCCTCTATACTATCAAATCCCCTATCCTATCCTCTGTCCTATCCTATACTCTATCCTATCCTATCCTCTATCCTATCCTATCCTCTATCCTATCCTATCATATATCCTATCCTATCTTCTATCCTATCCTATCCTCTATCCTATCAAATCCCCTAAACTATCCTCTGTCCTATCCTATCCTCTATCCTACCCTATCCTCTATCCTATCCTATCCTCTATCCTATCCTCTATCCTATCCTATCCTGTATACTATCGTATCCTCTATCCTCTATCCTATCCAATCCTCTATCCTATCCTATCCTCTATCCTATAATATGCTCTATCCTATCCTATCCTCTATCCTATCCTATCCTCTATCCTATCAAATCCCCTAAACTATCCTCTGTCCTATCCTATCCTCTATCCTACCCTATCCTCTATCCTATCCTATCCTCTATCCTATCCTATCATATATCCTATCCTATCTTCTATCCTATCCTATCCTCTATCCTATCAAATCCCCTATCCTATGCTCTATCCTATCCTACCCTCTATAATACCGTATACTCTATCACATCCTATCCTCTATCCTATAATATCATCTATCCGTTCCCATTCTCTATCCTATCCTCTATCCTATCCTATCCTCTATCCTATCCTATTCTCTATCCTATCCTATCTTCTATCCTATCCTACCAAATCCCCTATCCTATTCTCTATCCTATGATATCCTGTATCGTATCCAATCCTCTATCCTATCCTATTATCTATCCTCAATCCTATCCTTTCCTCTATCCTATCCAATCCTCTATCCTATCCTATCCTCTATCCTATCCTATCGTCTATCCTATCTTCTATCCTATCCTATCCACTATCCTATCAAATCCCCTATCCTATCCTCTATCCTATCCTATCCTCTGTCCTATCCTATCCTCTATCCTATCCTATCCTCTATCCTATCCTATCCTCTATCCTATCCTATCCTCTATCCTATACAATCCTCTATCCTATCCTATCCTCTATCCTATCCTATCCTATCCTCTATCCTATCCTATCCTGTATCCTATCGTATCCTCTATCCTCTATCCTATCCTATCCTCTATCCTATCCTATCCTCTATCCTATCCTATCCTCTATCCTATCCTATCCTCTATCCTATCCTATCCTCTATCCTATCCTATCCTCTATCCTATCCTATCCTCTATCCTATCCTATCCTCCACCTTATCCTATCCTCTATCCTATACAATCCTCTATCCTATCCTATCCTCTATCCTATCCTATCCTATCCTATCCTGTATCCTATCGTATCCTCTATCCTCTATCTTATCCTATCCTCTATCCTATCCTATCCTCTATCCTATCCTATCCTCTATCCTATCCTATCCTCTATCCTATCCTATCCTCTATCCTATCCTATCCTCTATCCTATCCTATCCTCTATCCTATCCTGTCAAATCCCCTATCCTATGCTCTATCCTATCCTATCCTCTATCCTATCCTATCCTCTATCCTATCCTATCCTCTAACCTATCCTATCCTCTATCCTATCCTATCCTCTATCCTATCTTATCTTCTATCTTATCCTATCACCTATCCTATCCTATCCTCTATCCTATCTTATCTTCTATCTTATCCTATCACCTATCCTATCAAATCCCCTATCCTATTCTCTATCCTATCCTATCCTGTATCCTATCCAATCCTCTATCCTATCCTATCATCTATCCTCAATCCTATCCTTTCCTCCATCCTATCCTATCCTCTATCCTATCCTATCCTCTATCCTATCCTATCCTCTATCCTATGCTATCCTCTATCCTATCCTATACTCTATCCTATCCTATCCTCTATCCTATCCTATCCTCTATCCTATCCTATCCTATATCCTATCCTATCTTCTATCCTATCCTATCCTCTATCCTATCAAATCCCCTAAACTATCCTCTGTCCTACCCTATCCTCTATCCTATCCTATCCTCTATCCTATCCTATCCTCTATCCTATCCTCTATCCTATCCTCTATCATGTCGTATCCTCTATCCTACCCTATCCTCTATCCTATCTGATCCTCTATCCTATCCTATCCTCTATCCTATCAAATCCCCTATCCTATGCTCTATGCTATCCTACCATCTATAATACCGTATACTCTATCATATCCTATCCTCTATCCTATAATATCATCTATCCGTTCCTATTAGCTATCCTATCCTCTATCCTATCCTATCCTCTATCCTATCCTATCCTCTATCCTATCCTATCCTCTAACCTATCCTATCCTCTATCCTATCCTATCCTCTATCCTATCTTATCTTCTATCTTATCCTATCACCTATCCTATCCTATCCTCTATCCTATCTTATCTTCTATCTTATCCTATCACCTATCCTATCAAATCCCCTATCCTATTCTCTATCCTATCCTATCCTGTATCCTATCCAATCCTCTATCCTATCCTATCATCTATCCTCAATCCTATCCTTTCCTCCATCCTATCCTATCCTCTATCCTATCCTATCCTCTATCCTATCCTATCCTCTATCCTATGCTATCCTCTATCCTATCCTATACTCTATCCTATCCTATCCTCTATCCTATCCTATCCTCTATCCTATCCTATCCTATATCCTATCCTATCTTCTATCCTATCCTATCCTCTATCCTATCAAATCCCCTAAACTATCCTCTGTCCTACCCTATCCTCTATCCTATCCTATCCTCTATCCTATCCTATCCTCTATCCTATCCTCTATCCTATCCTCTATCATGTCGTATCCTCTATCCTACCCTATCCTCTATCCTATCTGATCCTCTATCCTATCCTATCCTCTATCCTATCAAATCCCCTATCCTATGCTCTATGCTATCCTACCATCTATAATACCGTATACTCTATCATATCCTATCCTCTATCCTATAATATCATCTATCCGTTCCTATTAGCTATCCTATCCTCTATCCTATCCTATCCTCTATCCTATCCTACCCTCTATACTATCCTATCCTCTATCCTATAATATCATATATCCGTTCCAATTCTCTATCCTATCCTATCCTCTATCCTATCCTATCCTCTATCCTATCCTATCCTTTATCCTATCCTATCCTCTATCCTATCCTATCGTCTATCCTATCCTATCCTCTATCCTATTCTATCTTCTATCCTATCCTATCCTCTATCCTATCAAATCCTATCCTCTATCCTATCCTATCCTCTGTCCTATCCTATCCTCTATCCTATCCTATCGTTTATCCTATCCTATCGTTTATCCTATCCTCTACCCTATCCTATCCTCTATCCTATCCTATCCTCTATCCTATCCTATCCTCTATCCTATACAATCCTCTATCCTATCCTATCCTCTATCCTATCCTATCCTCTATCCTATCCTATCCTCTATCCTATCCTATCCTCTATCCTATCCTATCCTCTATCCTAATCTATCCTCTATCCTATCTGTTCGGCGAATTGCCGAGTGCCGGGACCGTCCAGCGGTGGACGCGGAATGAGAGCACCGGAAAGAAGGATGAAGTTCCGGAGGAGACGAATGGATTTCGCAAGAAACGAAAATGCACGGAACCAACGGTTATTTATTTTAAAAAGATAAAACTCACAGTACACTGACGTACACTGACGCTCGGACAAACACGGAGGAACGGCGATAACGGAAATCTTGCTCGCGGCGCGACGGATGATCTTGACCGCGGAAGGACGGAAATCTTGCACGCGGGACGAGACGATTCGCGACGCGGATGAAAGAAGATGATTGACAGGGTAGAACAATAATCGTAGAAAACTGTGAACAGTCGTACTAGGACTTTCGAATGTACGTGGAGCTCGAGCTTGAATACGTGCGGAGCGGCCGCGAAAACGTAATTGAAGCTAGAGTACAGAGAGCGTGAACGAGACGCGTACGAGCCGAAAGCGTATGGTCGAATGTCGATCAGACGAGAAACCGTTGTCTCCGTCGACGCGATCGGTGGATCTTGAAGAAACGGGTGGTTTTAAATTTGGGGAAACAATAGCAGAGAGACGAACGAAGGACGGAGAAGGAGCGACACAAAGAAAGGACGAAACAGAAGCGATCGCATCGACGAAGACAACATGTACGAGACCAGAACAACAACGGGCTATTTATAGCTTGGTGTCGAACAGAAATCAGATCAAGCCGTTATCGTTCGAATCTCGAACATACCGCCAGCCCTGAAACCTCAGTTTCAGAAGTCTTAAAATTAACGCAGAAACTTAATTTTAACGCAAAACTTAGAACTAACTATATCGATATATGGACATTTTTTTTTTTTTTTTACATTGATGGAGAAGCGCTATCGATGGGAAGCGGACATAATTTTACAATTGGTCGCATCAATTCGGTAGACGAGGTCTTGACGGTGACCACGCGGACATGACCGTCGTCGCCGGGATGGAGTTGCTTGATCCGACCAAGCTCCCACTTGCACGGAGGGAGATTCGAGTTGCGCAGCAAAACTAATTGACCAGTCCGCAGAGGCGGTTGTTCACGACGCCATTTGCTTCGTTGTTGGAGGGTGTTTAGTTAATCGCTCATCCAAATTTTCCAAAAGCGCTCCGTCGTATGCCGGACTAGCTGCCAACGAGCCAGACGATTTTCGGAAATCTCGAGAAGCGAAGGTTGTGGGGGGACCGAGAGAGCAGAGCCAATTAGAAAATGACCGGGGGTTAACACGTCAAAGTCATCGACAGAATCTCGCAAAGGCGCTATGGGTCGCGAATTTAAGCACGCCTCGATGGAGCACAGAAGGGTACTGAATTCTTCAAAGGTAAAGGTGCGAGGTCCGACGACTCGCTTTAAATGGTGTTTAAGACTCTTCACCCCGGCCTCCCACAACCCTCCGAAATGCGGAGCGGAAGGAGGAATAAAGTGCCAGGTGACACCATCGCTAGCGGCTTTGTTTAAGAACTCGGGATTTGTCAGGGACTCCCGAAACGCGCGCGTTAATTCCCGCGAAGCGCCGACGAACGTGGTCCCATTGTCCGAGTAAATGGCAGAAGGGATTCCGCGTCGTGCACAAAATCGAACGTAGGCGTTAAGAAAGGCGCGGGTCGAATAGTCGGAAACCAACTCGAGGTGGATCGCTTTCGTAGCCAAGCAAACAAACAAGGCGATATAGGCTTTCCTTGATGTGATCCCACGACCGGCGGAAGCGCGAACTTGAATTGGTCCAGCATAGTCCACACCGCAGTGGGAAAAACATTTTGTTTGAGGAGAGACCCGGGATTC
Organism: Halictus rubicundus; assembly: GCF_050948215.1. NCBI lineage: Eukaryota > Metazoa > Arthropoda > Insecta > Hymenoptera > Halictidae > Halictus > Halictus rubicundus. Next base: position 830,872 of record NW_027488615.1, read on the forward strand.
CGGTAGCCGTCCCATCAGCTGCTCGGGGACAGCAGCTCTTTCTCGCACGCATACAACACATGAATGAATTGCAGCTTTGACTAAACTGCGAGCGCGGAGAATCCAGAAAGTCTGACGTAGAGTGCTGAGAGTGAGTTGAAGGCCACCGTGCAACGAGCGCAAATGTGCCTGTTCAATTATCAACCGAACAAGCGGATGAGAAGACAAAATAATCGGATGCTTTGAATTGAACGGTAGTGGAGCGCGGTGTAGACGACCACCGACGCGAAGGAGCCCATCGTTATCGAGGAATGGGTCGAGAGATAAGATGGAACAGTTCCTTGAAAGATATCGTTTGCGGCGGAGTGCGTCTAGCTCTACAGGAAATAGAGTTGATTGGAGGTATTTGAGCCACCAAAGTTTCGCCGAATTACATTCCGCTGCGGTGAGAGCACGACCGACCGGAGATGGTCGAGGAGCCGACGGTCCTTTGCGACAAGCTTGAAGGAAGCGAAACATGTACGCGGTGACGCGGATGAGCTTCGGCCACGAAGAGAAGCGGCTCTCCAGATCCCACCGTGGAAAAGTGGTAACCACATGTGCCGACACGACTTTGGCTTCCGGTTGAACGTCGTCGGTGACCAAGAGTGGACGGTTCGGCCATTCGGAACGCTCGCGACGCAGCCAGGATGGACCATGCCACCAGAGATCGGAACCTAGAAGATCGTCGCTCAGGAGACCTCGAGAGGCACAATCGGCGGGATTGCATTCGGTGGGGACGTGCCGCCACTCAGCTTGAGGGAGGCGAGTCTGAATTGTAGCGACGCGGTTAGCGACGAAAGTCTTCCATCGCGAAGGATGCTGGGATATCCAGTTAAGCACGACCGTCGAGTCAGTCCAACACACGCAAGGTATTGGTCGAGAGTCGAATGACTCGAGAACAAATTCGATAAGGCGAATCATAAGACAAGCACCTTGCAGTTCTAACCGTGGTATCGTCAAAGGATTTAGCGGAGCGACCTTCGATTTGCCGGCGAGAAAGGAAATTGTGATTTCGCCGGAGGACGAGATGCATTTTGCATAAACCACGGCTGAATACGCAACTGTTGAGGCATCGGAGAAACCGTGAAGCTCCACTCGCGATGTAGTAGATATTAGACCAATCCATCGGGGAAGTTGCACTTTGTCAAGGTGAGCCAATTGAGAGTAAAGAGTTCGCCATTTGCTGAGTTTGTGAACCGGGATGGGTTCGTCCCAACCAACGCGGAGGCGCCAAAGTTCTTGAATGAAAACTTTCGCGAGAATAGTAGCAGGAGTGATCCATCCCAAAGGGTCATAAATTTTGGCAATGGTCGACAAAATAGAACGCTTGGTTGACGGACACGAGTCCGAGAGGGATGTCTTGAATTGAAAAGTATCCTGGGAAGGATTCCAGCAGATTCCAAGAACCTTTACTTGATCATCTTGAGCCAGATCTTTCGTGCACGCTAGACCATGATCGGAAGGGTCAATGTCAGAGAGGAGAGAAGGATGATTACTGGCCCATTCCCGGAGGTGAAATTTCCCACAATGGAGCAATTTGATGAGTTGATCTCGACAATGCCGAAGAGACGCGATATCATCGTGTCCGAAAAGAAGGTCGTCGATGTAAGTGTTTGATCGGAGAATCGGAGACGCTAAAAGGAAACGGTCGCCTTCATCCTCAACCAAACGTTGGAGTACCCGAAGAGCTAGATATGGGGCGCAAGTCATCCCATACGTGACGGTCAGCAATTCGTACTCTTGAATAGAGTCCGCCGAGTGAGGAGCCCACAGGATACGCTGGTAATTGACATCCCGAGGATCCACTAGGATCTGCCGGTACATCTTGGCAATATCCGCGGTGTACACAAAACGAAACGCGCGCCAGCGGAGAATGACCGAAGAGAGATTCGTTTGTAGTTTGGGACCAGGTAGAAGATGATCGTTTAACGATGATCCGTTCGTGGTAACACTCGAGGCGTTGAACACGACGCGCAGGTGCGTCGTGCTGCTACCTTCGCGGAGAACGGGATGATGAGGGATATAGACCGATTGAGAATCACTTGACGAAGACACAGCGGAGCGCATGTGGCCAAGCCGTTCATATTCTTGCATGAAGTCGCGATATTCTGAGGCAAGGTTCGGATTTGACTCAAATCTGCGGTTGAGATGGAGCATGATCCGTTCTGCAGTCGAACGCGAGTGCCCGATCCTCAGCGGAGGGTTTGAGCGGAAGGGAAGACGAACAATATAACGACCGTTCGTTGTGCGAGTCGTAGAGTCTCGAAAATATTGCTCACACTGTTTCTCAGCGGGAGTTAGAAGAGAGGCATGTGGGATTTCCTCGATTTCCCAAAAGCGGCGGAGGTCCGCATCGAGAGAATTATCGTGAACGCAGTGGTGCGTGGAGACCAGTTGCGTTGTATTTGAGACTGGTTCGGAACGACGGAAGAAACCGCGGTCCAATGAATTATGAAGGGGTCCAGAAATGACCCATCCAAAAATAGTATTTTGCGCGATCGGTTGCGCAGTTTGCCCTTTACGCAGCCCGTGTTGAATGATGCTTGGGTACACGTCGGCTCCGAGAATCATTTGTATGGGGTCAGAACTAGACGGGTCGTGATCAGCCCAAGAAAGATCGGCTAAATGCGCGAGAGTACGCCAATTTCGGACTCGCGAGGGTTTGTACGTGGACATTGACCCGAGCACCAACGCCGTGGTCGGAACACAAGGCGCGGAAGAAGTGCGATTCGACACCAGAAGATGGGTTGCGTGGCGTACAGTCCCAGCGTGAACGCCGCCGACGGCAGAAATCGACGCGACGACACGGTTACGTTTCGCTCGCAAAAGCTGGACAACCGACTCGGCCACAAAACTGGCTTCGGAGCCTTGGTCAATTAACGCACGAATTATCACGCTGCGACCGGAGGGAACGCTTACTTGAATTCGCGCGGTAGCTAAGAGTATGGACGACCCGGTAGCCGCTGAACCTGCGGTTGCTGAATGCGAATTGATTTCAGCGGAGACGGATTCGCGAGTACCGGACGACTCAGCGGAAGACCGAGCCCCAGGGGTCGACTCGTCGTGCAAGAGCGAGTGATGACGCTTCTGACACATGCGGCAAGTGTGTTTACTGGCACACGACGAAATCGCGTGATTATAACTGAGACAATTCGGGCAGCACGATAACCGCTTAACAATCTCAAGTCTTTGCCGGGGGCTCTTCGCGAGAAACGAGGAGCAATAGCCTAAATAATGATGAGCTTTACATAAGGGACAGGCTCCTTGCGAATTTTTCGACGCTGTCGCGAGGTGAGAGTGAGCGGGATTGCGCGAAGGGCGAGACGCAGAAAGTGACGAGGAGGCTCCTATCTTGCCGGACGCGCCCGAATCGAAGTCTTCAAGCGCGCGCACCCGCGTATCGATAAACGTCTGGAACTCTTCGAAGGAGGGAAACTTCGTGTCGTCGCCTGCCCGAAGAGTCCAGGCCTTGCGCGTCGCGGGATCGAGCTTTTGTACCGCAAGATGAACAAGGAAGTCGTCCCAAAGCTCGGCAGCGCTTCTACCAAGATTTCGGAGCGACGAGACGTTCATAGCGAGGCGATCGCGCAAGTTTTGCAAGTCCGAGGCAGATTCGCGATTGAGCGCATGCAGATCTAACAATGTGGTTAGGTATTTCGCGAGAAGGCGCCGAGGGTTATCGTACCGCGACGTGAGCGTTTTCCAAGCGATCGCAAAATTATCCTGAGTAACGGAAAGGTTACTGATGCACCCGAGTGCGCGTCCGGCGAGCGACGAAACGAGGTAATGCATACGCGAAAAATTATTTAAAGAAGAGTTCGCGATTATAAGCGACTGAAAGCGGTCCCGAAAGGCTTCCCATTCCTCGCACCGGCCATCGAACGGCTGGAGAGGAATCGGAGGAAGATGCGCGACGGGCGGAGCGAACGCACCTGGAGTGTCGGTCGACGCGGTGTGACTCACTTCTTTCGGAGTAAGATCGGCGAGGGCAGAGTTCATGAAAGAGAGAGTCTGCAGGAACGTCTCCTCCGTGGTCTCGAGATAGTTGTCCTTGAAGTAGGCCATGGAGGGTCGATCCTCTGGTGGGATGGCAGCGGAGATCTTCACATCGTTGGCTTCGAAAGTCGCCCACTGGGTTTTGAGATGGTTCATACGCGTGTGTATCCCAGCCACTGTCCAGTTCGTCTTGCCCAGCTTCTTCAGGTTGGAAAGAGACCGCTCGATGGCTCGTTTAAGAGTTTCTTGCGTGGCGATGAGTTCCGCCATAGTCACGTTCGTGTCCTTTCCACTCACTCACGATCCGGCTCGAAGGACCAAATTTATGTTCGGCGAATTGCCGAGTGCCGGGACCGTCCAGCGGTGGACGCGGAATGAGAGCACCGGAAAGAAGGATGAAGTTCCGGAGGAGACGAATGGATTTCGCAAGAAACGAAAATGCACGGAACCAACGGTTATTTATTTTAAAAAGATAAAACTCACAGTACACTGACGTACACTGACGCTCGGACAAACACGGAGGAACGGCGATAACGGAAATCTTGCTCGCGGCGCGACGGATGATCTTGACCGCGGAAGGACGGAAATCTTGCACGCGGGACGAGACGATTCGCGACGCGGATGAAAGAAGATGATTGACAGGGTAGAACAATAATCGTAGAAAACTGTGAACAGTCGTACTAGGACTTTCGAATGTACGTGGAGCTCGAGCTTGAATACGTGCGGAGCGGCCGCGAAAACGTAATTGAAGCTAGAGTACAGAGAGCGTGAACGAGACGCGTACGAGCCGAAAGCGTATGGTCGAATGTCGATCAGACGAGAAACCGTTGTCTCCGTCGACGCGATCGGTGGATCTTGAAGAAACGGGTGGTTTTAAATTTGGGGAAACAATAGCAGAGAGACGAACGAAGGACGGAGAAGGAGCGACACAAAGAAAGGACGAAACAGAAGCGATCGCATCGACGAAGACAATATGTACGAGACCAGAACAACAACGGGCTATTTATAGCTTGGTGTCGAACAGAAATCAGATCAAGCCGTTATCGTTCGAATCTCGAACACTATCCTATCCTCTATCCTATCCTATCCTCTATCCTATCCTATCCTCTATCCTATCCTATCCTCTATCCTATCCTCTATCCTATCCTATCCTGTATACTATCGTATCCTCTATCCTCTATCCTATCCAATCCTCTATCCTATCCTATCCTCTATCCTATAATATGCTCTATCCTATCCTATCCTCTATCCTATCCTATCCTCTATCCTATCCTATATTCTATCCTATCCTATCCTCTATCCTATCCTCTATCCAATCCTCTATCCTATCCTCTATACTATCAAATCCCCTATCCTATCCTCTGTCCTATCCTATACTCTATCCTATCCTATCCTCTATCCTATCCTATCCTCTATCCTATCCTATCATATATCCTATCCTCTATCATGTCGTATCCTCTATCCTACCCTATCCTCTATCCTATCTGATCCTCTATCCTATCCTATCCTCTATCCTATCAAATCCCCTATCCTATGCTCTATCCTATCCTACCCTCTATAATACCGTATACTCTATCATATCCTATCCTCTATCCTATAATATCATCTATCCGTTCCCATTCTCTATCCTATCCTCTATCCTATCCTATCCTCTATCCTATCCTATCCTCTATACTATCCTATCCTCTATCCTATAATATCATATATCCGTTCCTATTCTCTATCCTATCCTATCCTCTATCCTATCCTATCCTCTATCCTATCCTATCCTCTATCCTATCCTATCCTCTATCCTATCCTATTCTCTATCCTATCCTATCTTCTATCCTATCCTACCAAATCCCCTATCCTATTCTCTATCCTATGATATCCTGTATCGTATCCAATCCTCTATCCTATCCTATTATCTATCCTCAATCCTATCCTTTCCTCTATCCTATCCAATCCTCTATCCTATCCTATCCTCTATCCTATCCTATCGTCTATCCTATCTTCTATCCTATCCTATCCTCTATCCTATCAAATCCCCTATCCTATCCTCTATCCTATCCTATCCTCTGTCCTATCCTATCCTCTATCCTATCCTATCCTCTATCCTATCCTATCCTCTATCCTATCCTATCCTCTATCCTATACAATCCTCTATCCTATCCTATCCTCTATCCTATCCTATCCTATCCTCTATCCTATCCTATCCTGTATCCTATCGTATCCTCTATCCTCTATCCTCTATCCTGTCCTATCCTCTATCCTATCCTATCCTCTATCCTATCCTATCCTCTATCCTATCCTATCCTCTATCCTATCCTATCCTCTATCCTATCCTATCCTCTATCCTATCCAATCCTCTATCCTATCCTATCCTCTATCCTATCCTATCCTCTATCCTATCCTATCCTCTATCCTATCCTATCCTCTACCTTATCCTATCCTCTATCCTATCCTATCCTCTATCCTATCCTATCCTCTAACCTATCCTATCCTCTATCCTATCCTATCCTCTATCCTATCTTATCTTCTATCTTATCCTATCACCTATCCTATCCTATCCTCTATCCTATCTTATCTTCTATCTTATCCTATCACCTATCATATCAAATCCCCTATCCTATTCTCTATCCTATCCTATCCTGTATCCTATCCAATCCTCTATCCTATCCTATCATCTATCCTCAATCCTATCCTTTCCTCCATCCTATCCTATCCTCTATCCTATCCTATCCTCTATCCTATCCTATCCTCTATCCTATGCTATCCTCTATCCTATCCTATACTCTATCCTATCCTATCCTCTATCCTATCCTATCCTCTATCCTATCCTATCCTATATCCTATCCTATCTTCTATCCTATCCTATCCTCTATCCTATCAAATCCCCTAAACTATCCTCTGTCCTACCCTATCCTCTATCCTATCCTATCCTCTATCCTATCCTATCCTCTATCCTATCCTATCCTCTATCCTATCCTCTATCCTATCCTCTATCATGTCGTATCCTCTATCCTACCCTATCCTCTATCCTATCTGATCCTCTATCCTATCCTATCCTCTATCCTATCAAATCCCCTATCCTATGCTCTATGCTATCCTATCATCTATAATACCGTATACTCTATCATATCCTATCCTCTATCCTATAATATCATATATCCGTTCCTATTCTCTATCCTATCCTATCCTCTATCCTATCCTATCCTCTATCCTATCCTATCCTTTATCCTATCCTATCCTCTATCCTATCCTATCGTCTATCCTCTATCCTATCCTCTATCCAATCCTCTATCCTATCCTCTATACTATCAAATCCCCTATCCTATCCTCTGTCCTATCCTATACTCTATCCTATCCTATCCTCTATCCTATCCTATCCTCTATCCTATCCTATCATATATCCTATCCTATCTTCTATCCTATCCTATCCTCTATCCTATCAAATCCCCTAAACTATCCTCTGTCCTATCCTATCCTCTATCCTACCCTATCCTCTATCCTATCCTATCCTCTATACTATCCTATCCTCTATCCTATCCTATCCTCTATCCTATCCTCTATCATGTCGTATCCTCTATCCTATCCTATCCTCTATCCTATCTGATCCTCTATCCTATCCTATCCTCTATCCTATCAAATCCCCTATCCTATGCTGTATCCTATCCTACCCTCTATAATACCGTATACTCTATCATATCCTATCCTCTATCCTATAATATCATCTATCCGTTCCCATTCTCTATCCTATCCTCTATCCTATCCTATCCTCTATCCTATCCTATCCTCTATACTATCCTATCCTCTATCCTATCCTATCCTCTATCCTATCCTCTATCATGCCGTATCCTCTATCCTACCCTATCCTCTATCCTATCTGATCCTCTATCCTATCCTATCCTCTATCCTATCAAATCCCTTATCCTATGCTCTATCCTATCCTACCCTCTATAATACTGTATACTCTATCGTATCCTATCCTCTATCCTATAATATCATCTATCCGTTCCTATTCTCTATCCTATCCTCTAACCTATCCTATCCTCTATCCTATCCTATCCTCTATCCTATCCTATCCTCTATCCTATCCTATCCTCTATCCTATCCTATCCTCTATCCTATCCTATCCTCTATCCTATCCTATCCTCTATCCTATCCTATCCTCTATCCTATCCTATCCTCTATCCTATCCTATCCTCTATCCTATCCTATCCTCTATCCTCTATCCTATCCTATCCTCTATCCTATAATATCATATATCCGTTCCTATTCTCTATCCTATCCTATCCTCTATCCTATCCTATCCTCTATCCTATCCTATCCTCTATCATATCCTATCATCTGTCCTATCCTATCCTCTATCCTATCCTATCCTCTATCCTAACCTATCCTCTATCCTATCCTATCCTATCCTCTATCCTATCCTGTCCTATCCTCTATCCTATCCTATCTTATCCTCTGTCCTATCGTTTATCCTATCCTATCGTTTATCCTATCCTCTATCCTATACTATACTCTATCCTATCCTATCCTCTACCCTATCATATCCTCTATCCTATACAATACGCTATCCTATCCTATCCTCTATCCTATCCTCTATCCTATCCTATCCTCTATCCTATCCTATCCTGTATCCTATCCTATCCTATATCCTATCCTATCTTCTATCCTATCCTATCCTCTATCCTATCAAATCCCCTAAACTATCCTCTGTCCTATCCTATCCTCTATCCTATCCTCTATCCTCTATCCTATCCTATCCTCTATCCTATCCTATCCTCTATCCTATCCTATCCTCTATCCTATAATATCATATATCCGTTCCTATTCTCTATCCTATCCTATCCTCTATCCTATCCAATCCTCTATCCTATCCTATCCTCTATCCTATCCTATCCTCTAGCCTATACAATCCTCTATCCTACCCTATCCTCTATCCTATCCTACCCTCTATTCTATCCTATCCTCTATCATATCCTATCCTCTATCCTATCCTATCCTCTATCCTAACCTATCCTTTATCCTATCCTATCCTCTGTCGTATCCTATCCTCTATCCTTTCCTATCGTTTATCCTATCCTCTATCCTATCGTATACTCTATCCTATCCTATCCTCTATCCTATGCTATCCTATATCCCATCCTATCTTCTATCCTATCCTATCCTCTATCCTATCAAATCCCCTATCCTATCCTCTGTCCTATCCTATCCTCTATCCTACCCTATCCTCTATCCTATCCTATCCTCTATCCTATCCTATCCTCTATCCTATCCTATCCTCTATCCTATCCGATCCTCTATCCTAACCTATCCTCTATCCTATCCTATCCTCTATCCTATCCTATCCTCTATCCTATACAATCCTCTATCCTATCCTATCCTCTATCCTATCCTATCCTCTATCCTATCCTATCCTCTATCCTATCCTATCCTCTATCCCATCCTATCCTCTATCCGATCCTATCATCTATCCTATCCTATCCTATATCCTGTCCTATCCTCTATCCTATCCTATCCTCTATCCTATCCTATCCTATCCTCTATCCTATCCTGCCCTCTATCCTATCCTATCCTCTATCCTATCCTATCCTCTATCCTATCCTATCGTTTATCCTATCCTCTATCCTATCCTATCCTCTATCCTATCCTATCCTCTATCCTATCCTATCGTTTATCCTATCCTCTATCCTATCCTATCCTCTATCCTATCCTATCCTCTATCCTATTCTCTATCCTATCCTATCCTCTATCCTATCCTATCCTCTATCCTATCCTATCCTCTATCCTATCCTATCCTCTATCCTATCCTATCCTCTATCCTATCCTATCCTCTATCCTATCCTATCCTATATCCTATCCTATACTCTATCCTATCCTATCCTCTATCCTATCCTATCCTCTATCCTATGCTATCCTCTATCCTATCCTATCCTCTATCCTATCCTATCCTCTGTCCTATCCTATCCTCTATCCTATCCTATCCTCTATCCTATCCTGTCCTATCCTCTATCCTATCCTATCCTATCCTCTGTCCTATCGTTTATCCTATCCTATCGTTTATCCTATCCTCTATCCTATACTATACTCTATCCTATCCTATCCTCTACCCTATCCTATCCTCTATCCTATACAATACGCTATCCTATCCTATCCTCTATCCTATCCTCTATCCTATCCTATCCTCTATCCTATCCTATCCTCTATCCTATCCTATCCTGTATCCTATCCTATCCTATATCCTATCCTATCTTCTATCCTATCCTATCCTCTATCCTATCAAATCCCCTAAACTATCCTCTGTCCTATCCTATCCTCTATCCTATCCTCTATCCTCTATCCTATCCTATCCTCTATCCTATCCTATCCTCTATACTATAATATCATATATCCGTTCCTATTCTCTATCCTATCCTATCCTCTATCCTATCCAATCCTCTATCCTATCCTATCCTCTATCCTATCCTATCCTCTAGCCTATACAATCCTCTATCCTACCCTATCCTCTATCCTATCCTATCCTCTATTCTATCCTATCCTCTATCATATCCTATCCTCTATCCTATCCTATCCTCTAGCCTATACAATCCTCTATCCTACCCTATCCTCTATCCTATCCTATCCTCTATTCTATCCTATCCTCTATCATATCCTATCCTCTATCCTATCCTATCCTCTATCCTAACCTATCCTTTATCCTATCCTATCCTCTGTCGTATCCTATCCTCTATCCTTTCCTATCGTTTATCCTATCCTCTATCCTATCGTATACTCTATCCTATCCTATCCTCTATCCTATGCTATCCTATATCCCATCCTATCTTCTATCCTATCCTATCCTCTATCCTATCAAATCCCCTATCCTATCCTCTGTCCTATCCTATCCTCTATCCTACCCTATCCTCTATCCTATCCTATCCTCTATCCTATCCTACCCTCTATCCAATCCTATCCTCTATCCTATCCTATCCTCTATCCTATCCTATCCTCTATCCTATCCTATCCTCTATGCTATCCTATCCGCTATCCTATCCTATCCTCTATCCTATCCTATCATTTATCCTATCCGATCCTCTATCCTATCCTATCCTCTATCCTATCCTATCCTCTATCCTATCCTATCCTCTATCCTATCCTATCTTCTATCTTATCATATCCTCTATCCCATCCATCCTCCATCCTATCCTATCCTCTATCCTATACTATCCTCTATCCTAACCTATCCTCTACCGTATCCTACCATCTATCCTACCATCTGTCCTATCTTCTATCACATCCTATCCACTGTCCTTTCCCACCCTCTATCTTATCCTATCCTCTATCCAATACTATCCTCCATCCTATCCTACCATCTATCCTATCCTATCCTCTATCCCATCCTATCCGCTATCGTATCCCATCCTCTATCCTATGCTATCCTCTATCACATCCTATCCACTGTCCTTTCCTATCCTCTATCCAATACTATCCTCCATCCTATCCTATCCTCTATCGTATCCTATCCTCTATCCAATCCCATCCTCTATCGTATCCTATCGTTTATCCTATCCTATCCTCTATCCTATTCTATCCTCTATCGTATCCTGTCCTCTATCCTACCCTACCATCTATCCTATCCTATCCTCTATCCCATCCTATGCTCTATCCTATCCTATCCTCGATACTATCCTATCCTCTATCCAATCCTGTCCTCTATCCTATCCTATCCTCTATCCTATCCTATCCTCTATCTAATCCTATCCTCTATACCATCCTATCCTCTATCCAATCCTATCCTCTATCATATCCTATCGTTTATCCTATCCTATCCTCTATCCTATTCTATCCTCTATCGTATCCTGTCCTCTATCCTACCCTACCATCTATCCTATCCTATCCTCTATCCCATCCTATGCTCTATCCTATCCTATCCTCGATACTATCCTATCCTCTATCCAATCCTGTCCTCTATCCTATCCTATCCTCTATCCTATCCTATCCTCTATCTAATCCTATCCTCTATACCATCCTATCCTCGATCATATCCTATCCTCTATCCTATCCTATCCTCTATCGTATCCTATCCCCCATCCTATCCTATCCTCAATCCTATTATATCCTCCATCCTATCCTATCCTCTATCCTATCCTATCCTCTATCCTTTCCTATCCTCTATCTTATCCTATCCTCAAACCTATCCTATCCTCTATACTTTCCTATCCTCTATCCTATCCTATCCTCTATCCTATCCTCTATCCTATCCTATCCTATCCTATATCCTATCCTGTCGTCTATCCTATCCTATCTTCTATCTTATCATATCCTCTATCCCATCCTATCCTCCATCCTATCCTCCATCCTATCCTATCCTCTATCCTATACTATCCTCTATCCTATCCTATCCTCTATCGTATCCTATCCTCTATCCTATCTTATCCGCTGTCCAATCCTATCCTCTATCCTATTCTAGCCTCTATCCTATCCTATCGTCTAACCTTTCCTATCCTCTATACTCTCCTCTATCGTATCCTATCCTCTATCGTAACCTACCATCTATCCTATCCTATCCTCTATCCCATCCTATCCGCTATCGTATCCCATCCTCTATCCTATGCTATCCTCTATCATATCCTATCCTCTATCCTATCCTATCCTCTATCTCATCCTATCCTCTATTCCATCCTATCCTCTATTCCATCCTATCCTCCAACCTATCCTATCCTCTATCCTATTCTACCCTCTATCCAATCCTATCCTCTATCCTATCCTATCCTCTATCCTATCCTATCCTCTATCCTATCCTATCCTCTATCCTATCCTATCCGCTATCCTATCCTATCCTCTATCCTATCCTATCATTTATCCTATCCGATCCTCTATCCTATCCTATCCTCTATCCTATCCTATCCTCTATCCTATCCTATCTTCTATCTTATCATATCCTCTATCCCATCCTATCCTCCATCCTATCCTATCCTCTATCCTATACTATCCTCTATCCTAACCTATCCTCTACCGTATCCTACCATCTATCCTACCATGTGTCCTAACTTCTATCACATCCTATCCACTGTCCTTTCCTACCCTCTATCTTATCCTATCCTCTATCCAATACTATCCTCCATCCTATCCTATCCTCTATCGTATCCTATCCTCTATCCAATCCTATCCTCTATCGTACCCTATCGTTTATCCTATCCCATCATCTATCCCATTCTATCCTCTATCGTATCCTGTCCTCTATCCTATCCTACCATCTATCCTATCCTATCCTCTTTCCCATCCTATGCTCTATCCTATCCTATCCTCGATCCTATCCTATCCTCTATCCAATCCTATACTCTATCCGATCCTATCCTTTATCCTATCCTATCCTCTATCTAATCCTATCCTCTATCCGATCCTATCCTCTATCCTCTCCTATCCTCAGTCTTATCCTATCCTCTATCCCATCCTGTCCTCCATCTTATCCTATCCTCGATCCTATCCTATCCTCTATCCTATCCTATCTTCTATCTTATCATATCCTCTATCCCATCCTATCCTCCATCCTATCCTATCCTCTATCCTATCCTATCCTCTATCCCATCCTATCCGCTATCGTATCCCATCCTCTATCCTATGCTATCCCCTATCACATCCTATCCACTGTCCTTTCCTATCCTCTATCCAATACTATCCTCCATCCTATCCTATCCTCTATCGTATCCTATCCTCTATCCAATCCTATCCTCTATAATATCCTATCGTTTATCCTATCCTATCCTCTATCCTATTCTATCCTCTATCGTATCCTGTCCTCTATCCTACCCTACCATCTATCCTATCCTATCCTCTATCCCATCCTATGCTCTATCCTATCCTATCCTCGATACTATCCTATCCTCTATCCAATCCTGTCCTCTATCCTATCCTATCCTCTATCCTATCCTATCCTCTATCTAATCCTATCCTCTGTCCTATCCTATCCTCTATCCTATCCCATCCTCAGTCTTATCCTATCCTCTATCCCATCCTCTCCTCCATCTTATCCTACCCTCTATCCTATCCTATCCTGTAACTCATCCTATCCTCTATACCATCCTATCCTCGATCCTATCCTATCCTCTATCCTATCCTATCCTCTATCGTATCCTATCCCCCATCCTATCCTATCCTCAATCCTATTATATCATCCATCCTATCCTATCCTCTATCCTATCCTATCCTCTATCCTTTCCTATCCTCTATCTTATCCTATCCTCTATCCCATCCTGTCCTCCATCTTATCCTATCCTCTATCCCATCCTATCCTCCATCCTCACCTATCCTCTATCCAATCCTATCCTCTATCCTATTCTACCCTCTATCGAAACCTATCCTCTATGATATCCTATCCTCTATCCAATCCTATCCTCTATCCAATCCTATCCTCTATCGTATCCTATCCTTTATCCTATCCTATCCTCTATCCTATTCTATCATCTATCGTATCCTATCCTCTATTCTATCCTATCCTCTATCCTACCCAATCCCCAATCGTATCCTCTATCCTATCCTATCCTCTATCCTATCCTATCCTCTATCCTATCCTATCCTCTATCCTATCCTATCATTTATCCTATCCGATCCTCTATCCTATCCTATCCTCTATCCTATCCTATCCTGTATCCTATCCTATCCTCTATCGTATCCTGTCCTCTATCCTACCCTACCATCTATCCTATCCTATCCTCTATCCCATCCTATGCTCTATCCTATCCTATCCTCGATACTATCCTATCCTCTATCCAATCCTGTCCTCTATCCTATCCTATCCTCTATCCTATCCTATCCTCTATCTAATCCTATCCTCTATACCATCCTATCCTCGATCATATCCTATCCTCTATCCTATCCTATCCTCTATCGTATCCTATCCCCCATCCTATCCTATCCTCAATCCTATTATATCCTCCATCCTATCCTATCCTCTATCCTATCCTATCCTCTATCCTTTCCTATCCTCTATCTTATCCTATCCTCAAACCTATCCTATCCTCTATACTTTCCTATCCTCTATCCTATCCTATCCTCTATCCTATCCTCTATCCTATCCTATCCTATCCTATATCCTATCCTGTCGTCTATCCTATCCTATCTTCTATCTTATCATATCCTCTATCCCATCCTATCCTCCATCCTATCCTCCATCCTATCCTATCCTCTATCCTATTCTATCATCTATCGTATCCTATCCTCTATTCTATCCTATCCTCTATCCTACCCAATCCCCAATCGTATCCTCTATCCTATCCTATCCTCTATCCTATCCTATCCTCTATCCTATCCTATCCCCTATCCTGTCCTATCCTCAAACCTATCCTATCCTCTATACTTTCCTATCCTCTATCCTATCCTATCCTCTATCCTATCCTATCCTCTATCCTATCCTATCATTTATCCTATCCGATCCTCTATCCTATCCTATCCTCTATCCTATCCTATCCTGTATCCTATCCTATCCTCTATCGTATCCTGTCCTCTATCCTACCCTACCATCTATCCTATCCTATCCTCTTTCCCATCCTATGCTCTATCCTATCCTATCCTCGATACTATCCTATCCTCTATCCAATCCTGTCCTCTATCCTATCCTATCCTCTATCCTATCCTATCCTCTATCTAATCCTATCCTCTATACCATCCTATCCTCGATCATATCCTATCCTCTATCCTATCCTATCCTCTATCGTATCCTATCCCCCATCCTATCCTATCCTCAATCCTATTATATCCTCCATCCTATCCTATCCTCTATCCTATCCTATCCTCTATCCTTTCCTATCCTCTATCTTATCCTATCCTCAAACCTATCCTATCCTCTATACTTTCCTATCCTCTATCCTATCCTATCCTCTATCCTATCCTCTATCCTATCCTATCCTATCCTATATCCTATCCTGTCGTCTATCCTATCCTATCTTCTATCTTATCATATCCTCTATCCCATCCTATCCTCCATCCTATCCTCCATCCTATCCTATCCTCTATCCTATACTATCCTCTATCCTATCCTATCCTCTATCGTATCCTATCCTCTATCCTATCTTATCCGCTGTCCAATCCTATCCTCTATCCTATTCTAGCCTCTATCCTATCCTATCGTCTAACCTTTCCTATCCTCTATACTCTCCTCTATCGTATCCTATCCTCTATCGTAACCTACCATCTATCCTATCCTATCCTCTATCCCATCCTATCCGCTATCGTATCCCATCCTCTATCCTATGCTATCCTCTATCATATCCTATCCTCTATCCTATCCTATCCTCTATCTCATCCTATCCTCTATTCCATCCTATCCTCTATTCCATCCTATCCTCCAACCTATCCTATCCTCTATCCTATTCTACCCTCTATCCAATCCTATCCTCTATCCTATCCTATCCTCTATCCTATCCTATCCTCTATCCTATCCTATCCTCTATCCTATCCTATCCGCTATCCTATCCTATCCTCTATCCTATCCTATCATTTATCCTATCCGATCCTCTATCCTATCCTATCCTCTATCCTATCCTATCCTCTATCCTATCCTATCTTCTATCTTATCATATCCTCTATCCCATCCTATCCTCCATCCTATCCTATCCTCTATCCTATACTATCCTCTATCCTAACCTATCCTCTACCGTATCCTACCATCTATCCTACCATGTGTCCTAACTTCTATCACATCCTATCCACTGTCCTTTCCTACCCTCTATCTTATCCTATCCTCTATCCAATACTATCCTCCATCCTATCCTATCCTCTATCGTATCCTATCCTCTATCCAATCCTATCCTCTATCGTACCCTATCGTTTATCCTATCCCATCATCTATCCTATTCTATCCTCTATCGTATCCTGTCCTCTATCCTATCCTACCATCTATCCTATCCTATCCTCTTTCCCATCCTATGCTCTATCCTATCCTATCCTCCATCCTATCCTATCCTCTATCCTATCCTATCCTCTATCCCATCCTATCCGCTATCGTATCCCATCCTCTATCCTATGCTATCCCCTATCACATCCTATCCACTGTCCTTTCCTATCCTCTATCCAATACTATCCTCCATCCTATCCTATCCTCTATCGTATCCTATCCTCTATCCAATCCTATCCTCTATCATATCCTATCGTTTATCCTATCCTATCCTCTATCCTATTCTATCCTCTATCGTATCCTGTCCTCTATCCTACCCTACCATCTATCCTATCCTATCCTCTATCCCATCCTATGCTCTATCCTATCCTATCCTCGATACTATCCTATCCTCTATCCAATCCTGTCCTCTATCCTATCCTATCCTCTATCCTATCCTATCCTCTATCTAATCCTATCCTCTGTCCTATCCTATCCTCTATCCTATCCCATCCTCAGTCTTATCCTATCCTCTATCCCATCCTCTCCTCCATCTTATCCTACCCTCTATCCTATCCTATCCTGTATCTCATCCTATCCTCTATACCATCCTATCCTCGATCCTATCCTATCCTCTATCCTATCCTATCCTCTATCGTATCCTATCCCCCATCCTATCCTATCCTCAATCCTATTATATCATCCATCCTATCCTATCCTCTATCCTATCCTATCCTCTATCCTTTCCTATCCTCTATCTTATCCTATCCTCTATCCCATCCTGTCCTCCATCTTATCCTATCCTCTATCCCATCCTATCCTCCATCCTCACCTATCCTCTATCCAATCCTATCCTCTATCCTATTCTACCCTCTATCGAAACCTATCCTCTATGATATCCTATCCTCTATCCAATCCTATCCTCTATCCAATCCTATCCTCTATCGTATCCTATCCTTTATCCTATCCTATCCTCTATCCTATTCTATCATCTATCGTATCCTATCCTCTATTCTATCCTATCCTCTATCCTACCCAATCCCCAATCGTATCCTCTATCCTATCCTATCCTCTATCCTATCCTATCCTCTATCCTATCCTATCCCCTATCCTGTCCTATCCTCAAACCTATCCTATCCTCTATACTTTCCTATCCTCTATCCTATCCTATCCTCTATCCTATCCTATCCTCTATCCTATCCTATCATTTATCCTATCCGATCCTCTATCCTATCCTATCCTCTATCCTATCCTATCCTGTATCCTATCCTATCCTATCTTCTATCCTATCCTATCCTCAATCCTATGCTATCCTCTATAATATCCTATGCTCTATCCTATCCTATCCTCTATCCTATCCTATCCTATCCTATCCTATCCTCTATCCTATCCTATCCTCTATCCTATCCTATCCTCTATCCTGTCCTATCCTCAATCCTATCCTATCCTCTATACTTTCCTATCCTCTATCCTATCCTATCCTCTATCCTATTCTATCCTCTATCGTATCCTGTCCTCTATTCAATCCTATCCTCTATCCTATCCTATCCTCTATCCTATCCTATCCTCTATCCTATCCTATCCTCTATCCCATCCTATGCTCTATCCTATCCTATCCTCGATACTATCCTATCCTCTATCCAATCCTATCCTCTATCCTATCCTATCCTCTATTCAATCCTATCCTCTATCCTATCCTATCCTCTATCCTATCCTATCCTCTATCCTTTCCTATCCTCTATCTTATCCTATCCTCTATCCCATCCTGTCCTCCATCTTATCCTATCCTCTATCCCATCCTATCCTCCATCCTCACCTATCCTCTATCCAATCCTATCCTCTATCCTATTCTACCCTCTATCGAAACCTATCCTCTATGATATCCTATCCTCTATCCAATCCTATCCTCTATCCAATCCTATCCTCTATCGTATCCTATCCTTTATCCTATCCTATCCTCTATCCTATTCTATCATCTATCGTATCCTATCCTCCATCTTATCCTATCCTCTATCGTATCCCATCCTCTATCCAATCCTGTCCTCTATCCTATCCTATTCCTCTATCCTATCCTATCCTCGATCCTATCCTATCCTCAGTCTTATCCTATCCTCTATCCCATCCTATCCTCCATCTTATCCTATCCTCGATCCTATCCTATCCTCTTTCCTATCCTATCCTCTATCCTATTCTATCCTCTATCGTATCCTGTCCTCTATCCTACCCTACCATCTATCCTATCCTATCCTCTATCCAATCCTATCCTCTATCCTATCCTATCCTCTATTCAATCCTATCCTCTATCCTATCCTATCCTCTATCCTATCCTATCCTCTGTCCTATCCTATCCTCTATTCAATCCTATCCTCTATCCTATCTTATCCTCTATCCTATCCTATCCTCTATCCTATCCTATACTCTATCCTATCCTATCCTCTATCCTATCCTATCCGCTATCCTATCCTATCCGCTATCCTATCCTATCCTCTATCCTATCCTATCATTTATCCTATCCGATCCTCTATCCTATCCTATCCTCTATCCAATCCTATCCTCTATCCTATCCTATCCTCTATCCTATCCCATCCTCTATCGTATCCTATCCTCTATCCTATCCTATCCTCTATCCTATCCCATCCTCTATCGTATCCTATCCTCTATCCTATCCTCTTCCTCTATCCTATGCTACCCGCTATCCTATCCTATCCTCTATCCTATCCTATACTCTATCCTATCCTATCCTCTATCCTATCCTATCCTCTATCCTATCCTATCTTCTATCTTATCATATCCTCTATATCATCCTATCCTCCATCCTATCCTATCCTCTATCCTATCCTATCCTCTATCCTATCCTATCCTCTATCCAATCCTATCCTCTATCCTATCCTATCCTCTATCCTATCCTATCCTCTATCCAATCCTATCCTCTATCCTATCCTATCCTCTATCCTATCCCATCCTCTATCGTATCCTATCCTCTATCCTATCCTCTTCCTCTATCCTATGCTACCCGCTATCCTATCCTATCCTCTATCCTATCCTATACTCTATCCTATCCTATCCTCTATCCTATCCTATCTTCTATCCTATCCTATCCTCTATCCTATCCTATACTCTATCCTATCCTATCCTCTATCCTACCTTATCTTCTATCTTATCATATCCTCTATCCCATCCTATCCTCTATCCTATCCTATTCCTCTATCCTATGCTACCCTCTATCCTATCCTATCCTCTATCCTATCCTATACTCTATCCTATCCTATCCTCTATCGTATCCTACCATCTATCCTATCCTATCCTCTATCCCATCCTATCCTCTATCCCATCCTATCCTCCATCATATCCTATCCTCTATCCTATCCTATCCTCTATCTTATCCGATCCTCTATCCAATCCTATCCTCCATCCTATTCTATCCTCTATTGTATCCTATCCTGTATCCTGTCCTATCCTCTATCATATCCTACCCTCTATCATATCCTACCCTCTATCCTATCCTATCCTCTATCTCATCCTATCCTCTATTCCATCCTATCCTCGATCCTATCCTATCCTCTATCCTATCCTATCCTCTATCGTATCCTATCCCCTATCCTATCCTATCCTCAATCCTATCCTATCCTCTATCCTATCCTATCCTCTATCCTATCCTATCCTCTATCCAATCCTATCATCTATCCTATCCTATCCTCTATCCTATCCTATTCCTCTGTCATATGCTACCCTCTATCCTATCCGATCCTCTGTCCTATGCTACCCTCTATCCTATCCTATCCTCTATCCTATCCTATCCTCTACCGTATCCTACCATCTATCCAGTCCTATCTTCTATCACATCCTATCCACTGTCCTTTCGTATCCTCTATCCAATACTATCCTCCATCCTATCCTATCCTCTATCGTATCCTATCCTCTATCCAATCCTATCCTCTATCGTATCCTATCGTTTATCCGATCCCATCATCTATCCTATTCTATCCTCTATCGTATCCTGTCCTCTATCCTATCCTACCATCTATCCTATCCTATCCTCTATCCCATCCTATGCTCTATCCTATCCTATCCTCTACCGTATCCTACCATCTATCCAGTCCTATCTTCTATCACATCCTATCCACTGTCCTTTCGTATCCTCTATCCAATACTATCCTCCATCCTATCCTATCCTCTATCGTATCCTATCCTCTATCCAATCCTATCCTCTATCGTATCCTATCGTTTATCCGATCCCATCATCTATCCTATTCTATCCTCTATCGTATCCTGTCCTCTATCCTATCCTACCATCTATCCTATCCTATCCTCTATCCCATCCTATGCTCTATCCTATCCTATCCTCGATCCTATCCTATCCTCTATCCAATCCTATCCTCTATCCTATCCTATCCTTTATCCTATCCTATCCTCTATCTAATCCTATCCTCTATCCTATCCTATCCTTTATCCTATCCTATCCTCTATCTAATCCTATCCTCTATCCGATCCCATCCTCTACCCTCTCCAATCCTCAGTCTTATCCTATCCTCTATCCCATCCTATCCTCCATCTTATCCTATCCTCGATCCTATCCTATCCTCTATCCAATCCTATCCTCTATGCTATCCTATCCTCTATCCTATCCTATTCCTCTGTCCTATGCTACCCTCTATCCTATTCTAGCCTCTATCCTATCCTATCGTCTAACCTTTCGTATCCTCTATACTCTCCTCTATCGTATCCTATCCTCTATCGTAACCTACCATCTATCCTATCCTATCCTCTATCCCATCCTATCCGCTATCGTATCCCATCCTCTATCCTATGCTATCCTCTATCATATCCTATCCTCTATCCTATCCTATCCTCTATCTCATCCTATCCTCTATTCCATCCTATCCTCTATTCCATCCTATCCTCCACCCTATCCTATCCTCTATCCTATTCTACCCTCTATCCAATCCTATCCTCTATCCTATCCTATCCTCTATCCTATCCTATCCTCTATCCTATCCTATCCTCTATCCTATCCTATCCGCTATCCTATCCTATCCTCTATCCTATCCTATCATTTATCCTATCCGATCCTCTATCCTATCCTATCCTCTATCCTATCATATCCTCTATCCTATCCTATCTTCTATCTTAGCATATCCTCTATCCCATCCCATCCTCAGCCTTATCCTATCCTCTATCCCATCCTATCCTCCATCTTATCCTACCCTCTATCCTATCCTATCCTGTATCTCATCCTATCCTCTATACCATCCTATCCTCTATCCTATGCTATCCTTTATCCTATCCTATACTCTATCCTATCCTATCCTCTATCCTATCCTATCTTCTATCTTATCATATCCTCTATCTCAACCTATCCTCCATCCTATCCTATCCTCTATCCTATCCTATCCTCTATCCTATCCTATCCTCTATTATATCCTATCCTCTATCTCATCCTATCCTCTATTCCATCCTATCCTCTATTCCATCCTATCCTCCATCCTATCCTATCCTCTATCCTATTCTACCCTCTATCCAATCCTATCCTCTATCCTATCCTATCCTCTATCCTATCCTATCCTCTATCCTATCCTATCCTGTATCCTATCCTATCCGCTATCCTATCCTATCCTCTATCCTACCCTATCATTTATCCTATCCGATCCTCTATCCTATCCTATCCTCTATCCTATCCTATCCTCTATCCTATCCTATCTTCTATCTTATCATATCCTCTATCCCATCCTATCCTCCATCCTATCCTATCCTCTATCCTATCCTATCCTCTATCCCATCCTATCCGCTATCGTATCCCATCCTCTATCCTATGCTATCCCCTATCACATCCTATCCACTGTCCTTTCCTATCCTCTATCCAATACTATCCTCCATCCTATCCTATCCTCTATCGTATCCTATCCTCTATCCAATCCTATCCTCTATCATATCCTATCGTTTATCCTATCCTATCCTCTATCCTATTCTATCCTCTATCGTATCCTGTCCTCTATCCTACCCTACCATCTATCCTATCCTATCCTCTATCCCATCCTATGCTCTATCCTATCCTATCCTCGATACTATCCTATCCTCTATCCAATCCTGTCCTCTATCCTATCCTATCCTCTATCCTATCCTATCCTCTATCTAATCCTATCCTCTGTCCTATCCTATCCTCTATCCTATCCCATCCTCAGTCTTATCCTATCCTCTATCCCATCCTCTCCTCCATCTTATCCTACCCTCTATCCTATCCTATCCTGTATCTCATCCTATCCTCTATACCATCCTATCCTCGATCCTATCCTATCCTCTATCCTATCCTATCCTCTATCGTATCCTATCCCCCATCCTATCCTATCCTCAATCCTATTATATCATCCATCCTATCCTATCCTCTATCCTATCCTATCCTCTATCCTTTCCTATCCTCTATCTTATCCTATCCTCTATCCCATCCTGTCCTCCATCTTATCCTATCCTCTATCCCATCCTATCCTCCATCCTCACCTATCCTCTATCCAATCCTATCCTCTATCCTATTCTACCCTCTATCGAAACCTATCCTCTATGATATCCTATCCTCTATCCAATCCTATCCTCTATCCAATCCTATCCTCTATCGTATCCTATCCTTTATCCTATCCTATCCTCTATCCTATTCTATCATCTATCGTATCCTATCCTCTATTCTATCCTATCCTCTATCCTACCCAATCCCCAATCGTATCCTCTATCCTATCCTATCCTCTATCCTATCCTATCCTCTATCCTATCCTATCCCCTATCCTGTCCTATCCTCAAACCTATCCTATCCTCTATACTTTCCTATCCTCTATCCTATCCTATCCTCTATCCTATCCTATCCTCTATCCTATCCTATCATTTATCCTATCCGATCCTCTATCCTATCCTATCCTCTATCCTATCCTATCCTGTATCCTATCCTATCCTATCTTCTATCCTATCCTATCCTCAATCCTATGCTATCCTCTATAATATCCTATGCTCTATCCTATCCTATCCTCTATCCTATCCTATCCTATCCTATCCTATCCTCTATCCTATCCTATCCTCTATCCTATCCTATCCTCTATCCTGTCCTATCCTCAATCCTATCCTATCCTCTATACTTTCCTATCCTCTATCCTATCCTATCCTCTATCCTATTCTATCCTCTATCGTATCCTGTCCTCTATTCAATCCTATCCTCTATCCTATCCTATCCTCTATCCTATCCTATCCTCTATCCTATCCTATCCTCTATCCCATCCTATGCTCTATCCTATCCTATCCTCGATACTATCCTATCCTCTATCCAATCCTATCCTCTATCCTATCCTATCCTCTATTCAATCCTATCCTCTATCCTATCCTATCCTCTATCCTATCCTATCCTCTATCCTTTCCTATCCTCTATCTTATCCTATCCTCTATCCCATCCTGTCCTCCATCTTATCCTATCCTCTATCCCATCCTATCCTCCATCCTCACCTATCCTCTATCCAATCCTATCCTCTATCCTATTCTACCCTCTATCGAAACCTATCCTCTATGATATCCTATCCTCTATCCAATCCTATCCTCTATCCAATCCTATCCTCTATCGTATCCTATCCTTTATCCTATCCTATCCTCTATCCTATTCTATCATCTATCGTATCCTATCCTCCATCTTATCCTATCCTCTATCGTATCCCATCCTCTATCCAATCCTGTCCTCTATCCTATCCTATTCCTCTATCCTATCCTATCCTCGATCCTATCCTATCCTCAGTCTTATCCTATCCTCTATCCCATCCTATCCTCCATCTTATCCTATCCTCGATCCTATCCTATCCTCTTTCCTATCCTATCCTCTATCCTATTCTATCCTCTATCGTATCCTGTCCTCTATCCTACCCTACCATCTATCCTATCCTATCCTCTATCCAATCCTATCCTCTATCCTATCCTATCCTCTATTCAATCCTATCCTCTATCCTATCCTATCCTCTATCCTATCCTATCCTCTGTCCTATCCTATCCTCTATTCAATCCTATCCTCTATCCTATCTTATCCTCTATCCTATCCTATCCTCTATCCTATCCTATACTCTATCCTATCCTATCCTCTATCCTATCCTATCCGCTATCCTATCCTATCCGCTATCCTATCCTATCCTCTATCCTATCCTATCATTTATCCTATCCGATCCTCTATCCTATCCTATCCTCTATCCAATCCTATCCTCTATCCTATCCTATCCTCTATCCTATCCCATCCTCTATCGTATCCTATCCTCTATCCTATCCTATCCTCTATCCTATCCCATCCTCTATCGTATCCTATCCTCTATCCTATCCTCTTCCTCTATCCTATGCTACCCGCTATCCTATCCTATCCTCTATCCTATCCTATACTCTATCCTATCCTATCCTCTATCCTATCCTATCCTCTATCCTATCCTATCTTCTATCTTATCATATCCTCTATATCATCCTATCCTCCATCCTATCCTATCCTCTATCCTATCCTATCCTCTATCCTATCCTATCCTCTATCCAATCCTATCCTCTATCCTATCCTATCCTCTATCCTATCCTATCCTCTATCCAATCCTATCCTCTATCCTATCCTATCCTCTATCCTATCCCATCCTCTATCGTATCCTATCCTCTATCCTATCCTCTTCCTCTATCCTATGCTACCCGCTATCCTATCCTATCCTCTATCCTATCCTATACTCTATCCTATCCTATCCTCTATCCTATCCTATCTTCTATCCTATCCTATCCTCTATCCTATCCTATACTCTATCCTATCCTATCCTCTATCCTACCTTATCTTCTATCTTATCATATCCTCTATCCCATCCTATCCTCTATCCTATCCTATTCCTCTATCCTATGCTACCCTCTATCCTATCCTATCCTCTATCCTATCCTATACTCTATCCTATCCTATCCTCTATCGTATCCTACCATCTATCCTATCCTATCCTCTATCCCATCCTATCCTCTATCCCATCCTATCCTCCATCATATCCTATCCTCTATCCTATCCTATCCTCTATCTTATCCGATCCTCTATCCAATCCTATCCTCCATCCTATTCTATCCTCTATTGTATCCTATCCTGTATCCTGTCCTATCCTCTATCATATCCTACCCTCTATCATATCCTACCCTCTATCCTATCCTATCCTCTATCTCATCCTATCCTCTATTCCATCCTATCCTCGATCCTATCCTATCCTCTATCCTATCCTATCCTCTATCGTATCCTATCCCCTATCCTATCCTATCCTCAATCCTATCCTATCCTCTATCCTATCCTATCCTCTATCCTATCCTATCCTCTATCCAATCCTATCATCTATCCTATCCTATCCTCTATCCTATCCTATTCCTCTGTCATATGCTACCCTCTATCCTATCCGATCCTCTGTCCTATGCTACCCTCTATCCTATCCTATCCTCTATCCTATCCTATCCTCTACCGTATCCTACCATCTATCCAGTCCTATCTTCTATCACATCCTATCCACTGTCCTTTCGTATCCTCTATCCAATACTATCCTCCATCCTATCCTATCCTCTATCGTATCCTATCCTCTATCCAATCCTATCCTCTATCGTATCCTATCGTTTATCCGATCCCATCATCTATCCTATTCTATCCTCTATCGTATCCTGTCCTCTATCCTATCCTACCATCTATCCTATCCTATCCTCTATCCCATCCTATGCTCTATCCTATCCTATCCTCTACCGTATCCTACCATCTATCCAGTCCTATCTTCTATCACATCCTATCCACTGTCCTTTCGTATCCTCTATCCAATACTATCCTCCATCCTATCCTATCCTCTATCGTATCCTATCCTCTATCCAATCCTATCCTCTATCGTATCCTATCGTTTATCCGATCCCATCATCTATCCTATTCTATCCTCTATCGTATCCTGTCCTCTATCCTATCCTACCATCTATCCTATCCTATCCTCTATCCCATCCTATGCTCTATCCTATCCTATCCTCGATCCTATCCTATCCTCTATCCAATCCTATCCTCTATCCTATCCTATCCTTTATCCTATCCTATCCTCTATCTAATCCTATCCTCTATCCTATCCTATCCTTTATCCTATCCTATCCTCTATCTAATCCTATCCTCTATCCGATCCCATCCTCTACCCTCTCCTATCCTCAGTCTTATCCTATCCTCTATCCCATCCTATCCTCCATCTTATCCTATCCTCGATCCTATCCTATCCTCTATCCAATCCTATCCTCTATGCTATCCTATCCTCTATCCTATCCTATTCCTCTGTCCTATGCTACCCTCTATCCTATTCTAGCCTCTATCCTATCCTATCGTCTAACCTTTCGTATCCTCTATACTCTCCTCTATCGTATCCTATCCTCTATCGTAACCTACCATCTATCCTATCCTATCCTCTATCCCATCCTATCCGCTATCGTATCCCATCCTCTATCCTATGCTATCCTCTATCATATCCTATCCTCTATCCTATCCTATCCTCTATCTCATCCTATCCTCTATTCCATCCTATCCTCTATTCCATCCTATCCTCCACCCTATCCTATCCTCTATCCTATTCTACCCTCTATCCAATCCTATCCTCTATCCTATCCTATCCTCTATCCTATCCTATCCTCTATCCTATCCTATCCTCTATCCTATCCTATCCGCTATCCTATCCTATCCTCTATCCTATCCTATCATTTATCCTATCCGATCCTCTATCCTATCCTATCCTCTATCCTATCATATCCTCTATCCTATCCTATCTTCTATCTTAGCATATCCTCTATCCCATCCCATCCTCAGCCTTATCCTATCCTCTATCCCATCCTATCCTCCATCTTATCCTACCCTCTATCCTATCCTATCCTGTATCTCATCCTATCCTCTATACCATCCTATCCTCTATCCTATGCTATCCTTTATCCTATCCTATACTCTATCCTATCCTATCCTCTATCCTATCCTATCTTCTATCTTATCATATCCTCTATCTCAACCTATCCTCCATCCTATCCTATCCTCTATCCTATCCTATCCTCTATCCTATCCTATCCTCTATTATATCCTATCCTCTATCTCATCCTATCCTCTATTCCATCCTATCCTCTATTCCATCCTATCCTCCATCCTATCCTATCCTCTATCCTATTCTACCCTCTATCCAATCCTATCCTCTATCCTATCCTATCCTCTATCCTATCCTATCCTCTATCCTATCCTATCCTGTATCCTATCCTATCCGCTATCCTATCCTATCCTCTATCCTACCCTATCATTTATCCTATCCGATCCTCTATCCTATCCTATCCTCTATCCTATCCTATCCTCTATCCTATCCTATCTTCTATCTTATCATATCCTCTATCCCATCCTATCCTCCATCCTATCCTATCCTCTATCCTATCCTATCCTCTATCCCATCCTATCCGCTATCGTATCCCATCCTCTATCCTATGCTATCCTCTATCACATCCTATCCACTGTCCTTTCCTATCCTCTATCCAATACTATCCTCCATCCTATCCTATCCTCTATCGTATCCTATCCTCTATCCAATCCTATCCTCTATCATATCCTATCGTTTATCCTATCCTATCCTCTATCCTATTCTATCCTCTATCGTATCCTGTCCTCTATCCTACCCTACCATCTATCCTATCCTATCCTCTATCCCATCCTATGCTCTATCCTATCCTATCCTCGATACTATCCTATCCTCTATCCAATCCTGTCCTCTATCCTATCCTATCCTCTATCCTATCCTATCCTCTATCCTATCCTATCCTCTATCTAATCCTATCCTCTGTCCTATCCTATCCTCTATCCTATCCCATCCTCAGTCTTATCCTATCCTCTATCCCATCCTATCCTCCATCTTATCCTACCCTCTATCCTATCCTATCCTGTATCTCATCCTATTCTCTATACCATCCTATCCTCGATCCTATCCTATCCTCTATCCTATCCTATCCTCTATCGTATCCTATCCCCCATCCTATCCTATCCTCAATCCTATTATATCATCCATCCTATCCTATCCTCTATCCTATCCTATCCTCTATCCTTTCCTATCCTCTATCTTATCCTATCCTCTATCCCATCCTGTCCTCCATCTTATCCTATCCTCTATCCCATCCTATCCTCCATCCTCACCTATTCTCTATCCAATCCTATCCTCTATCCTATTCTACCCTCTATCGAAACCTATCCTCTATGATATCCTATCCTCTATCCAATCCTATCCTCTATCCAATCCTATCCTCTATCGTATCCTATACTTTATCCTATCCTATCCTCAATCCTATGCTATCCTCTATAATATCCTATGCTCTATCCTATCCTATCCTCTATCCTATCCTATCCTATCCTATCCTATCCTCTATCCTATCCTATCCTCTATCCTATCCTATCCTCTATCGTATCCTCTATCCTATCCTATCCTCTAACCTATCCTCTATCCTATCCTATCCTATATCCAATGCTATCCTCTATCCTATCCTATCCTCTGTTCTATCCTATCCTCTATCCTATCCTATCCTCTATCCTATCCTATCCTCTATCCTATCCTCTATCCTATCCTCTATCCTATCCTCTATCCTATCCTCTATCCTATCCTCTATCCTATCCTCTATCCTATCCTCTATCCTATCCTCTATCCTATCCTCTATCCTATCCTCTATCCTATCCTATCCTCTATCCAATCCTATCCTCAATCATATCCTATCCTCTATCCCATCCTATCCACTATAATATCGTATACTCTATCCTATCCTATCCTTTATACTATCCTATCCTATAGTGTATAATATGCTATCCTCTATCCTATAATATCATATATCCTATCCTATTCTCTATCCTATCCTATCATCTATCGTATCCTATCCTCTATTCTATCCTATCCTCTATCCTACCCAATCCCCAATCGTATCCTCTATCCTATCCTATCCTCTATCCTATCCTATCCTCTATCCTATCCTATCTTCTATCCTATCCTATCCGCTATCGTATCCCATCCTCTATCCTATCCTGTCCTCTGTCATATCCTATCCTCTATACTTTCCTATCCTCTATCCTATCATATCCTCTATCCTATTCTATCCTCTATCGTTTCCTGTCCTCTATCCTACCCTACCATCTATCCTATCCTATCCTCTATCCCATCCTATGCTCTATCCTATCCTATCCTCGATACTATCCTATCCTCTATCCAATCCTGTCCTCTATCCTATCCTATCCTCTATCCTATCCTATCCTCGATCCTATCCTATCCTCTGTCCTATCCTATCCTCTATCCTATCCCATCCTCAGTCTTATCCTATCCTCTATCCCATCCTATCCTCCATCTTATCCTACCCTCTATCCTATCCTATCCTGTATCTCATCCTATTCTCTATACCATCCTATCCTCGATCCTATCCTATCCTCTATCCTATCCTATCCTCTATCGTATCCTATCCCCCATCCTATCCTATCCTCAATCCTATTATATCATCCATCCTATCCTATCCTCTATCCTATCCTATCCTCTATCCTTTCCTATCCTCTATCTTATCCTATCCTCTATCCCATCCTGTCCTCCATCTTATCCTATCCTCTATCCCATCCTATCCTCCATCCTCACCTATTCTCTATCCAATCCTATCCTCTATCCTATTCTACCCTCTATCGAAACCTATCGTCTATGATATCCTATCCTCTATCCAATCCTATCCTCTATCCAATCCTATCCTCTATCGTATCCTATACTTTATCCTATCCTATCCTCAATCCTATGCTATCCTCTATAATATCCTATGCTCTATCCTATCCTATCCTCTATCCTATCCTATCCTATCCTATCCTATCCTCTATCCTATCCTATCCTCTATCCTATCCTATCCTCTATCGTATCCTCTATCCTATCCTATCCTCTAACCTATCCTCTATCCTATCCTATCCTATATCCAATGCTATCCTCTATCCTATCCTATCCTCTGTTCTATCCTATCCTCTATCCTATCCTATCCTCTATCCTATCCTATCCTCTATCCTATCCTCTATCCCATCCTATCCTCCATCTTATCCTACCCTCTATCCTATCCTATCCTGTATCTCATCCTATCCTCTATACCATCCTATCCTCTATCCTATGCTATCCTTTATCCTATCCTATACTCTATCCTATCCTATCCTCTATCCTATCCTATCTTCTATCTTATCATATCCTCTATCTCAACCTATCCTCCATCCTATCCTATCCTCTATCCTATCCTATCCTCTATCCTATCCTATCCTCTATTATATCCTATCCTCTATCTCATCCTATCCTCTATTCCATCCTATCCTCTATTCCATCCTATCCTCCATCCTATCCTATCCTCTATCCTATTCTACCCTCTATCCAATCCTATCCTCTATCCTATCCTATCCTCTATCCTATCCTATCCTCTATCCTATCCTATCCTGTATCCTATCCTATCCGCTATCCTATCCTATCCTCTATCCTACCCTATCATTTATCCTATCCGATCCTCTATCCTATCCTATCCTCTATCCTATCCTATCCTCTATCCTATCCTATCTTCTATCTTATCATATCCTCTATCCCATCCTATCCTCCATCCTATCCTATCCTCTATCCTATCCTATCCTCTATCCCATCCTATCCGCTATCGTATCCCATCCTCTATCCTATGCTATCCTCTATCACATCCTATCAACTGTCCTTTCCTATCCTCTATCCAATACTATCCTCCATCCTATCCTATCCTCTATCGTATCCTATCCTCTATCCAATCCTATCCTCTATCATATCCTATCGTTTATCCTATCCTATCCTCTATCCTATTCTATCCTCTATCGTATCCTGTCCTCTATCCTACCCTACCATCTATCCTATCCTATCCTCTATCCCATCCTATGCTCTATCCTATCCTATCCTCGATACTATCCTATCCTCTATCCAATCCTGTCCTCTATCCTATCCTATCCTCTATCCTATCCTATCCTCTATCCTATCCTATCCTCTATCTAATCCTATCCTCTGTCCTATCCTATCCTCTATCCTATCCCATCCTCAGTCTTATCCTATCCTCTATCCCATCCTATCCTCCATCTTATCCTACCCTCTATCCTATCCTATCCTGTATCTCATCCTATTCTCTATACCATCCTATCCTCGATCCTATCCTATCCTCTATCCTATCCTATCCTCTATCGTATCCTATCCCCCATCCTATCCTATCCTCAATCCTATTATATCATCCATCCTATCCTATCCTCTATCCTATCCTATCCTCTATCCTTTCCTATCCTCTATCTTATCCTATCCTCTATCCCATCCTGTCCTCCATCTTATCCTATCCTCTATCCCATCCTATCCTCCATCCTCACCTATTCTCTATCCAATCCTATCCTCTATCCCATTCTACCCTCTATCGAAACCTATCCTCTATGATATCCTATCCTCTATCCAATCCTATCCTCTATCCAATCCTATCCTCTATCGTATCCTATACTTTATCCTATCCTATCCTCAATCCTATGCTATCCTCTATAATATCCTATGCTCTATCCTATCCTATCCTCTATCCTATCCTATCCTATCCTATCCTATCCTATCCTCTATCCTATCCTATCCTCTATCCTATCCTATCCTCTATCGTATCCTCTATCCTATCCTATCCTCTAACCTATCCTCTATCCTATCCTATCCTATATCCAATGCTATCCTCTATCCTATCCTATCCTCTGTTCTATCCTATCCTCTATCCTATCCTATCCTCTATCCTATCCTATCCTCTATCCTATCCTCTATCCTATCCTCTATCCTATCCTCTATCCTATCCTCTATCCTATCCTCTATCCTATCCTCTATCCTATCCTCTATCCTATCCTCTATCCTATCCTCTATCCTATCCTCTATCCTATCCTCTATCCTATCCTCTATCCTATCCTATCCTCTATCCAATCCTATCCTCAATCATATCCTATCCTCTATCCCATCCTATCCACTATAATATCGTATACTCTATCCTATCCTATCCTTTATACTATCCTATCCTATAGTGTATAATATGCTATCCTCTATCCTATAATATCATATATCCTATCCTATTCTCTATCCTATCCTATCATCTATCGTATCCTATCCTCTATTCTATCCTATCCTCTATCCTACCCAATCCCCAATCGTATCCTCTATCCTATCCTATCCTCTATCCTATCCTATCCTCTATCCTATCCTATCTTCTATCCTATCCTATCCGCTATCGTATCCCATCCTCTATCCTATCCTGTCCTCTGTCATATCCTATCCTCTATACTTTCCTATCCTCTATCCTATCATATCCTCTATCCTATTCTATCCTCTATCGTATCCTGTCCTCTATCCTACCCTACCATCTATCCTATCCTATCCTCTATCCCATCCTATGCTCTATCCTATCCTATCCTCGATACTATCCTATCCTCTATCCAATCCTGTCCTCTATCCTATCCTATCCTCTATCCTATCCTATCCTCGATCCTATCCTATCCTCTGTCCTATCCTATCCTCTATCCTATCCCATCCTCAGTCTTATCCTATCCTCTATCCCATCCTATCCTCCATCTTATCCTACCCTCTATCCTATCCTATCCTGTATCTCATCCTATTCTCTATACCATCCTATCCTCGATCCTATCCTATCCTCTATCCTATCCTATCCTCTATCGTATCCTATCCCCCATCCTATCCTATCCTCAATCCTATTATATCATCCATCCTATCCTATCCTCTATCCTATCCTATCCTCTATCCTTTCCTATCCTCTATCTTATCCTATCCTCTATCCCATCCTGTCCTCCATCTTATCCTATCCTCTATCCCATCCTATCCTCCATCCTCACCTATTCTCTATCCAATCCTATCCTCTATCCTATTCTACCCTCTATCGAAACCTATCCTCTATGATATCCTATCCTCTATCCAATCCTATCCTCTATCCAATCCTATCCTCTATCGTATCCTATACTTTATCCTATCCTATCCTCAATCCTATGCTATCCTCTATAATATCCTATGCTCTATCCTATCCTATCCTCTATCCTATCCTATCCTATCCTATCCTATCCTCTATCCTATCCTATCCTCTATCCTATCCTATCCTCTATCGTATCCTCTATCCTATCCTATCCTCTAACCTATCCTCTATCCTATCCTATCCTATATCCAATGCTATCCTCTATCCTATCCTATCCTCTGTTCTATCCTATCCTCTATCCTATCCTATCCTCTATCCTATCCTATCCTCTATCCTATCCTCTATCCTATCCTCTATCCTATCCTCTATCCTATCCTCTATCCTATCCTCTATCCTATCCTCTATCCTATCCTCTATCCTATCCTCTATCCTATCCTCTATCCTATCCTCTATCCTATCCTATCCTCTATCCAATCCTATCCTCAATCATATCCTATCCTCTATCCCATCCTATCCACTATAATATCGTATACTCTATCCTATCCTATCCTTTATACTATCCTATCCTATAGTGTATAATATGCTATCCTCTATCCTATAATATCATATATCCTATCCTATTCTCTATCCTATCCTATCATCTATCGTATCCTATCCTCTATTCTATCCTATCCTCTATCCTACCCAATCCCCAATCGTATCCTCTATCCTATCCTATCCTCTATCTCAACCTATCCTCCATCCTATCCTATCCTCTATCCTATCCTATCCTCTATCCTATCCTATCCTCTATTATATCCTATCCTCTATCTCATCCTATCCTCTATTCCATCCTATCCTCTATTCCATCCTATCCTCCATCCTATCCTATCCTCTATCCTATTCTACCCTCTATCCAATCCTATCCTCTATCCTATCCTATCCTCTATCCTATCCTATCCTCTATCCTACCTATCCTGTATCCTATCCTATCCGCTATCCTATCCTATCCTCTATCCTACCCTATCATTTATCCTATCCGATCCTCTATCCTATCCTATCCTCTATCCTATCCTATCCTCTATCCTATCCTATCTTCTATCTTATCATATCCTCTATCCCATCCTATCCTCCATCCTATCCTATCCTCTATCCTATCCTATCCTCTATCCCATCCTATCCGCTATCGTGTCCCATCCTCTATCCTATGCTATCCTCTATCACATCCTATCCACTGTCCTTTCCTATCCTCTATCCAATACTATCCTCCATCCTATCATATCCTCTATCGTATCCTATCCTCTATCCAATCCTATCCTCTATCATATCCTATCGTTTATCCTATCCTATCCTCTATCCTATTCTATCCTCTATCGTATCCTGTCCTCTATCCTATCCTCTATCCTATCCTCTATCCTATCCTCTATCCTATCCTCTATCCTATCCTCTATCCTATCCTCTATCCTATCCTCTATCCTATCCTCTATCCTATCCTCTATCCTATCCTCTATCCTATCCTATCCTCTATCCAATCCTATCCTCAATCATATCCTATCCTCTATCCCATCCTATCCACTATAATATCGTATACTCTATAATATCCTATCCTTTATACTATCCTATCCTATAGTGTATAATATGCTATCCTCTATCCTATAATATCATATATCCTATCCTATTCTCTATCCTATCCTATCATCTATCGTATCCTATCCTCTATTCTATCCTATCCTCTATCCTACCCAATCCCCAATCGTATCCTCTATCCTATCCTATCCTCTATCCTATCCTATCCTCTATCCCATCCTATCCTCCATCTTATCCTATCCTCTATCCTATCCTATCTTCTATCTTATCCTATCCTCTATCTCAACCTATCCTCCATCCTATCCTATCCTCTATCCTATCCTATCCTCTATCCTATCCTATCCTCTATTATATCTTATCCTCTATCTCATCCTATCCTCTATTCCATCCTATCCTCTATTCCATCCTATCCTCCATCCTATCCTATCCTCTATCCTATTCTACCCTCTATCCAATCCTATCCTCTATCCTATCCTATCCTCTATCCTATCCTATCCTCTATCCTACCTATCCTGTATCCTATCCTATCCGCTATCCTATCCTATCCTCTATCCTACCCTATCATTTATCCTATCCGATCCTCTATCCTATCCTATCCTCTATCCTATCCTATCCTCTATCCTATCCTATCCTCTATCCTTTCCTATCCTCTATCTTATCCTATCCTCTATCCCATCCTGTCCTCCATCTTATCCTATCCTCTATCCCATCCTATCCTCCATCCCCACCTATCCTCTATCCAATCCTATCCTCTATCCTATTCTACCCTCTATCGAAACCTATCCTCTATGATATCCTATCCTCTATCCAATCCTATCCTCTATCCAATCCTATCCTCTATCGTATCCTATCCTTTATCCTATCCTATCCTCAATCCTATGCTATCCTCTATAATATCCTATGCTCTATCCTATCCTATCCTCTATCCTATCCTATCCTATCCTATCCTATCCTCTATCCTATCCTATCCTCTATCCTATCCTATCCTCTATCGTATCCTCTATCCTATCCTATCCTCTAACCTATCCTCTATCCTATCCTATCCTATATCCAATGCTATCCTCTATCCTATCCTATCCTCTGTTCTATCCTATCCTCTATCCTATCCTATCCTCTATCCTATCCTATCCTCTATCCTATCCTCTATCCTATCCTCTATCCTATCCTCTATCCTATCCTCTATCCTATCCTCTATCCTATCCTCTATCCTATCCTATCCTCTATCCAATCCTATCCTCAATCATATCCTATCCTCTATCCCATCCTATCCACTATAATATCGTATACTGTATCCTATCCTATCCTTTATACTATCCTATCCTATAGTGTATAATATGCTATCCTCTATCCTATAATATCATATATCCTATCCTATTCTCTATCCTATCCTATCATCTATCGTATCCTATCCTCTATTCTATCCTATCCTCTATCCTACCCAATCCCCAATCGTATCCTCTATCCTATCCTATCCTCTATCCTATCCTATCCTCTATCCTATCCTATCTTCTATCCTATCCTATCCGCTATCGTATCCCATCCTCTATCCTATCCTGTCCTCTGTCATATCCTATCCTCTATCCTATCCTATCCTCTATCCTATCCTAACCTCTATCTCATCCTATCCTCTATTCCATCCTATCCTCGATCCTATCCTATCCTCTATCCTATCCTATCCTCTATCGTATCCTATCCCCTATCCTGTCCTATCCTCTATCCTATCCTATCCTATATCCAATGCTATCCTCTATCCTATCCTATCCTCTGTTCTATCCTATCCTCTATCCTATCCTATCCTCTATCCTATCCTATCCTCTATCCTATCCTCTATCCTATACTCTATCCTATCCTCTATCCTATCCTCTATCCTATCCTCTATCCTATCCTCTATCCTATCCTCTATCCTATCCTCTATCCTATCCTCTATCCTATCCTCTATCCTATCCTATCCTCTATCCAATCCTATCCTCAATCATATCCTATCCTCTATCCCATCCTATCCACTATAATATCGTATACTCTATCCTATCCTATCCTTTATACTATCCTATCCTATAGTGTATAATATGCTATCCTCTATCCTATAATATCATATATCCTATCCTATTCTCTATCCTATCCTATCATCTATCGTATCCTATCCTCTATTCTATCCTATCCTCTATCCTACCCAATCCCCAATCGTATCCTCTATCCTATCCTATCCTCTATCCTATCCTATCCTCTATCCTATCCTATCTTCTATCCTATCCTATCCGCTATCGTATCCCATCCTCTATCCTATCCTGTCCTCTGTCATATCCTATCCTCTATCCTATCCTATCCTCTATCCTATCCTAACCTCTATCTCATCCTATCCTCTATTCCATCCTATCCTCGATCCTATCCTATCCTCTATCCTATCCTATCCTCTATCGTATCCTATCCCCTATCCTGTCCTATCCTCAATCCTATCCTATCCTCTATACTTTCCTATCCTCTATCCTATCATATCCTCTATCCTATTCTATCCTCTATCGTATCCTGTCCTCTATCCTACCCTACCATCTATCCTATCCTATCCTCTATCCCATCCTATGCTCTATCCTATCCTATCCTCGATACTATCCTATCCTTTATCCAATCCTGTCCTCTATCCTATCCTATCCTCTATCCTATCCTATCCTCGATCCTATCCTATCCTCAGTCTTATCCTATCCTCTATCCCATCCTATCCTCCATCTTATCCTACCCTCTATCCTATCCTATCCTCTATCCTATCCTATCCTCTATCTCATCCTATCCTCTATTCCATCCTATCCTCTATCCCATCCTATCCTCTATCGTATCCTATTCCTCTATCCTATGCTAACCTTTATTCTATCCTATACTCTATCCTATCCTATCCTCTATCCTATCCTATCTTCTATCTTATCCTATCCTCTATCTCAACCTATCCTCCATCCTATCCTATCCTCTATCCTATCCTATCCTCTATCCTATCCTATCCTCTATTATATCCTATCCTCTATCTCATCCTATCCTCTATTCCATCCTATCCTCTATTCCATCCTATCCTCCATCCTATCCTATCCTCTATCCTATTCTACCCTCTATCCAATCCTATCCTCTATCCTATCCTATCCTCTATCCTATCCTATCCTCTATCCTATCCTATCCTGTATCCTATCCTATCCGCTATCCTATCCTATCCTCTATCCTACCCTATCATTTATCCTATCCGATCCTCTATCCTATCCTATCCTCTATCCTATTCTATCCACTATCGTATCCTGTCCTCTATCCTACCCTACCATCTATCCTATCCTATCCTCTATCCCATCCTATGCTCTATCCTATCCTATCCTCGATACTATCCTATCCTCTATCCAATCCTGTCCTCTATCCTATCCTATCCTCTATCCTATCCTATCCTCTATCTAATCCTATCCTCTGTCCTATCCTATCCTCTATCCTATCCCATTATCAGCCTTATCGTATCCTCTATCCCATCCTATCCTCCATCTTATCCTACCCTCTATCCTATCCTATCCTGTATCTCATCCTATCCTCTATACCATCCTATCCTCGATCCTATCCTATCCTCTATCCTATCCTATCCTCTATCGTATCCTATCCCCCATCCTATCCTATCCTCAATCCTATTATATCATCCATCCTATCCTATCCTCTATCCTATCCTATCCTCTATCCTTTCCTATCCTCTATCTTATCCTATCCTCTATCCCATCCTGTCCTCCATCTTATCCTATCCTCTATCCCATCCTATCCTCCATCCTCCCCTATCCTCTATCCAATCCTATCCTCTATCCTATTCTACCCTCTATCGAAACCTATCCTCTATGATATCCTATCCTCTATCCAATCCTATCCTCTATCCAATCCTATCCTCTATCGTATCCTATCCTTTATCCTATCCTATCCTCAATCCTATGCTATCCTCTATAATATCCTATGCTCTATCCTATCCTATCCTCTATCCTATCCTATCCTATCCTATCCTATCCTATCCTCTATCCTATCCTATCCTCTATCCTATCCTATCCTCTATCGTATCCTCTATCCTATCCTATCCTCTAACCTATCCTCTATCCTATCCTATCCTAT
Organism: Halictus rubicundus; assembly: GCF_050948215.1. Lineage (NCBI taxonomy): Eukaryota > Metazoa > Arthropoda > Insecta > Hymenoptera > Halictidae > Halictus > Halictus rubicundus. Next base: position 870,356 of record NW_027488615.1, read on the forward strand.
ATCCAATGCTATCCTCTATCCTATCCTATCCTCTGTTCTATCCTATCCTCTATCCTATCCTATCCTCTATCCTATCCTATCCTCTATCCTATCCTCTATCCTATACTCTATCCTATCCTCTATCCTATTCTCTATCCTATCCTCTACCCTATCCTCTATCCTATCCTCTATCCTATCCTCTATCCTATCCTCTATCCTATCCTATCCTCTATCCAATCCTATCCTCAATCATATCCTATCCTCTATCCCATCCTATCCACTATAATATCGTATACTCTATCCTATCCTATCCTTTATACTATCCTATCCTATAGTGTATAATATGCTATCCTCTATCCTATAATATCATATATCCTATCCTATTCTCTATCCTATCCTATCATCTATCGTATCCTATCCTCTATTCTATCCTATCCTCTATCCTACCCAATCCCCAATCGTATCCTCTATCCTATCCTATCCTCTATCCTATCCTATCCTCTATCCTATCCTATCTTCTATCCTATCCTATCCGCTATCGTATCCCATCCTCTATCCTATCCTGTCCTCTGTCATATCCTATCCTCTATCCTATCCTATCCTCTATCCTATCCTAACCTCTATCTCATCCTATCCTCTATCCTACCCAATCCCCAATCGTATCCTCTATCCTATCCTATCCTCTATCCTATCCTATCCTCTATCCTATCCTATCTTCTATCCTATCCTATCCGCTATCGTATCCCATCCTCTATCCTATCCTGTCCTCTGTCATATCCTATCCTCTATCCTATCCTATCCTCTATCCTATCCTAACCTCTATCTCATCCTATCATCTATTCCATCCTATCCTCGATCGTATCCTATCCTCTATCCTATCCTATCCTCTATCGTATCCTATCCCCTATCCTGTCCTATCCTCAATCCTATCCTATCCTCTATACTTTCCTATCCTCTATCCTATCATATCCTCTATCCTATTCTATCCTCTATCGTATCCTGTCCTCTATCCTACCCTACCATCTATCCTATCCTATCCTCTATCCCATCCTATGCTCTATCCTATCCTATCCTCGATCCTATCCTATCCTCAGTCTTATCCTATCCTCTATCCCATCCTATCCTCCATCTTATCCTACCCTCTATCCTATCCTATCCTCTATCCTATCCTATCCTCTATCTCATCCTATCCTCTATTCCATCCTATCCTCTATTCCATCCTATCCTCCGTCCTATCCTATCCTCTATCCTATTCTACCCTCTATCCAATCCTATCCTCTATCCTATCCTATCCTCTATCCTATCCTATCCTCTATCCTATCTTATCCTCTATCCTATCCTATCCGCTATCCTATCCTATCCTCTATCCTATCCTATCATTTATCCTATCCGATCCTCTATCCTATCCTATCCTCTTTCCTATCCTATCCTCTATCCTATCCTATCTTCTATCTTATCATATCCTCTATCCCATCCTATCCTCCATCATATCCTATCCTCTATCCTATCCTATCCTCTATCCCATCCTATCCGCTATCGTATCCCATCCTCTATCCTATGCTATCCTCTATCACATCCTATCCACTGTCCTTTCCTATCCTCTATCCAATACTATCCTCCATCCTATCCTATCCTCTATCGTATCCTATCCTCTATCCAATCCTATCCTCTATTATATCCTATCGTTTATCCTATCCTATCCTCTATCCTATTCTATCCTCTATCGTATCCTGCCCTCTATCCTACCCTACCATCTATCCTATCCTATCCTCTATCCCATCCTATGCTCTATCCTATCCTATCCTCGATCCTATCCTATCCTCAGTCTTATCCTATCCTCTATCCCATCCTATCCTCCATCTTATCCTACCCTCTATCCTATCCTATCCTCTATCCTATCCTATCCTCTATCTCATCCTATCCTCTATTCCATCCTATCCTCTATTCCATCCTATCCTCCGTCCTATCCTATCCTCTATCCTATTCTACCCTCTATCCAATCCTATCCTCTATCCTATCCTATCCTCTATCCTATCCTATCCTCTATCCTATCTTATCCTCTATCCTATCCTATCCGCTATCCTATCCTATCCTCTATCCTATCCTATCATTTATCCTATCCGATCCTCTATCCTATCCTATCCTCTTTCCTATCCTATCCTCTATCCTATCCTATCTTCTATCTTATCATATCCTCTATCCCATCCTATCCTCCATCATATCCTATCCTCTATCCTATCCTATCCTCTATCCCATCCTATCCGCTATCGTATCCCATCCTCTATCCTATGCTATCCTCTATCACATCCTATCCACTGTCCTTTCCTATCCTCTATCCAATACTATCCTCCATCCTATCCTATCCTCTATCGTATCCTATCCTCTATCCAATCCTATCCTCTATTATATCCTATCGTTTATCCTATCCTATCCTCTATCCTATTCTATCCTCTATCGTATCCTGCCCTCTATCCTACCCTACCATCTATCCTATCCTATCCTCTATCCCATCCTATGCTCTATCCTATCCTATCCTCGATCCTATCCTATCCTCAGTCTTATCCTATCCTCTATCCCATCCTATCCTCCATCTTATCCTACCCTCTATCCTATCCTATCCTCTATCCTATCCTATCCTCTATCTCATCCTATCCTCTATTCCATCCTATCCTCTATTCCATCCTATCCTCCATCCTATCCTATCCTCTATCCTATTCTATCCTCTATCCAGTCCTATCCTCTATCCTATCCTATCCTCTATCCTATCCTATCCTCTATCCTATCCTATCCTCTATCCTATCCTATCCGCTATCCTATCCTATCCTCTATCCTATCCTATCATTTATCCTATCCGATCCTCTATCCTATCCTATCCTCTATCCTATCCTATCCTCTATCCTATCCTATCCTCTATCCTATCCTATCTTCTATCTTATCATATCCTCTATCCCATCCTATCCTCCATCCTATCCTATCCTCTATCCTATACTATCCTCTATCCTAACCTATCCTCTACCGTATCCTACCATCTATCCTACCATCCATCCTATCTTCTATCACATCCTATCCACTGTCCTTTCCTACCCTCTATCTTATCCTATCCTCTATCCAATACTAGCCTCCATCCTATCCTATCCTCTATCGTATCCTATCCTCTATCCAATCCTATCCTCTATTGTATCCTATCCTTTATCCTATCCTATCCTCTATCCTATCCTATCTTCTATCTTATCATATCCTCTATCCCATCCTATCCTCCATCCTATCCTATCCTCTATCCTATACTATCCTCTATCCTAACCTATCCTCTACCGTATCCTACCATCTATCCTACCATCCATCCTATCTTCTATCACATCCTATCCACTGTCCTTTCCTACCCTCTATCTTATCCTATCCTCTATCCAATACTAGCCTCCATCCTATCCTATCCTCTATCGTATCCTATCCTCTATCCAATCCTATCCTCTATTGTATCCTATCCTTTATCCTATCCTATCCTCTATCCTATTCTATCCTCTATCGTATCCTGTCCTCTATCCTATCCTACCATCTATCCTATCCTAACCTCTATCCCATCCTATGCTCTATCCTATCCTATCCTCGATCCTATCCTATCCTCTATCCAATCCTATCCTCTATCCTATCGTATCCTCTATCCTATACTATCCTCTGTCCAATCCTATCCTCTATCCTATCCTATCCACTATCCTATCCCATCCTCTATCGTATCCTATCCTCTATCCTATCCTATTCCTCTATCCTATCCTATCCTCTATCCTATCCTATCTTCTATCCTATCCTATCCTCTATCCTATCCTATCTTCTATCCTATCCTATCCTCTATCCTATCCTATACTCTATCCTATCCTATCCTCTATCCTACCCTATCTTCTATCTTATCATATCCTCTATCCCATCCTATCCTCTATCCTATCCTATTCCTCTATCCTATGCTATCCTCTATCCTATTCTATACTCTATCCTATCCTATCCTCTATCCTATCCTATCTTCTATCTTATCATATCCTCTATCTCATCCTATCCTCCATCCTATCCTATCCTCTATCCTATCCTATCCTCTATCCCATCCTATGCTCTATCCTATCCTATCCTCGATCCTATCCTATCCTCTATCCAATCCTATCCTCTATCCTATGCTATCCTCTATCCTATCCTATCCTCTATCCTATCCTATCCTCTATCCTACCCTATCTTCTATCTTATCATATCCTCTATCCCATCCTATCCTCTATCCTATCCTATTCCTCTATCCTATGCTATCCTCTATCCTATCCTATACTCTATCCTATCCTATCCTCTATCCTATCCTATCTTCTATCTTATCATATCCTCTATCTCATCCTATCCTCCATCCTATCCTATCCTCTATCCTATCCTATCCTCTATCCTATCCTATCCTCTATTATATCCTATCCTCTATCTCATCCTATCCTCTATTCCATCCTATCCTCTATTCCATCCTATCCTCCATCCTATCCTATCCTCTATCCTATTCTACCCTCTATCCAATCCTATCCTCTATCCTATCCTATCCTCTATCCTATCCTATCCTCTATCCTATCCTATCCTCTATCCTATCCTATCCGCTATCCTATCCTATCCTCTATCCTACCCTATCATTTATCCTATCCGATCCTCTATCCTATCCTATCCTCTATCCTATCCTATCCTCTATCCTATCCTATCTTCTGTCTTATCATATCCTCTATCCCATCCTATCCTCCATCCTATCCTATCCTCTATCCTATCCTATCCTCTATCCCATCCTATCCGCTATCGTATCCCATCCTCTATCCTATGCTATCCTCTATCACATCCTATCCACTGTCCTTTCCTATCCTCTATCCAATACTATCCTCCATCCTATCCTATCCTCTATCGTATCCTATCCTCTATCCAATCCTATCCTCTATCATATCCTATCGTTTATCATATCCTATCCTCTATCCTATTCTATCCTCTATCGTATCCTGTCCTCTATCCTACCCTACCATCTATCCTATCCTATCCTCTATCCCATCCTATGCTCTATCCTATCCTATCCTCGATACTATCCTATCCTCTATCCAATCCTGTCCTCTATCCTATCCTATCCTCTATCCCATCCTATCCTCCATCTTATCCTACCCTCTATCCTATCCTATCCTGTATCTCATCCTATCCTCTATACCATCCTATCCTCGATCCTATCCTATCCTCTATCCTATCCTATCCTCTATCGTATCCTATCCCCCATCCTATCCTATCCACAATCCTATTATATCATCCATCCTATCCTATCCTCTATCCTATCCTATCCTCTATCCTTTCCTATCCTCTATCTTATCCTATCCTCTATCCCATCCTGTCCTCCATCTTATCCTATCCTCTATCCCATCCTATCCTCCATCCTCACCTATCCTCTATCCAATCCTATCCTCTATCCTATTCTACCCTCTATCGAAACCTATCCTCTATGATATCCTATCCTCTATCCAATCCTATCCTCTATCCAATCCTATCCTCTATCGTATCCTATCCTTTATCCTATCCTATCCTCAATCCTATGCTATCCTCTATAATATCCTATGCTCTATCCTATCCTATCCTCTATCCTATCCTATCCTATCCTATCCTATCCTCTATCCTATCCTATAATCTATCCTATCCTATCCTCTATCGTATCCTCTATCCTATCCTATCCTCTAACCTATCCTCTATCCTATCCTATCCTATATCCAATGCTATCCTCTATCCTATCCTATCCTCTGTTCTATCCTATCCTCTATCCTATCCTATCCTCTATCCTATCCTATCCTCTATCCTATCCTCTATCCTATCCTCTATCCTATCCTCTATCCTATCCTCTATCCTATCCTCTATCCTATCCTCTATCCTATCCTCTATCCTATCCTATCCTCTATCCAATCCTATCCTCAATCATATCCTATCCTCTATCCCATCCTATCCACTATAATATCGTATACTCTATCCTATCCTATCCTTTATACTATCCTATCCTATAGTGTATAATATGCTATCCTCTATCCTATAATATCATATATCCTATCCTATTCTCTATCCTATCCTATCATCTATCGTATCCTATCCTCTATTCTATCCTATCCTCTATCCTACCCAATCCCCAATCGTATCCTCTATCCTATCCTATCCTCTATCCTATCCTAACCTCTATCTCATCCTATCCTCTATTCCATCCTATCCTCGATCCTATCCTATCCTCTATCCTATCCTATCCTCTATCGTATCCTATCCCCTATCCTGTCCTATCCTCAATCCTATCCTATCCTCTATACTTTCCTATCCTCTATCCTATCATATCCTCTATCCTATTCTATCCTCTATCGTACCCTGTCCTCTATCCTACCCTACCATCTATCCTATCCTATCCTCTATCCCATCCTATGCTCTATCCTATCCTATCCTCGATACTATCCTATCCTCTATCCAATCCTGTCCTCTATCCTATCCTATCCTCTATCCTATCCTATCCTCGATCCTATCCTATCCTCAGTCTTATCCTATCCTCTATCCCATCCTATCCTCCATCTTATCCTACCCTCTATCCTATCCTATCCTCTATCCTATCCTATCCTCTATCTCATCCTATCCTCTATTCCATCCTATCCTCTATTCCATCCTATCCTCCATCCTATCCTATCCTCTATCCTATTCTACCCTCTATCCAATCCTATCCTCTATCCTATCCTATCCTCTATCCTATCCTATCCTCTATCCTATCCTATCCTCTATCCTATCCTATCCGCTATCCTATCCTATCCTCTATCCTATCCTATCATTTATCCTATCCGATCCTCTATCCTATCCTATCCTCTATCCTATCCTATCCTCTATCCTATCCTATCTTCTATCTTATCATATCCTCTATCCCATCCTATCCTCCATCCTATCCTATCCTCTATCCTATCCTATCCTCTATCCCATCCTATCCGCTATCGTATCCCATCCTCTATCCTATGCTATCCTCTATCACATCCTATCCACTGTCCTTTCCTATCCTCTATCCAATACTATCCTCCATCCTATCCTATCCTCTATCGTATCCTATCCTCTATCCAATCCTATCCTCTATCATATCCTATCGTTTATCCTATCCTATCCTCTATCCTATTCTATCCTCTATCGTATCCTGTCCTCTATCCTATCCTACCATCTATCCTATCCTATCCTCTACCCCATCCTATGCTCTATCCTATCCTATCCTCGATACTATCCTATCCTCTATCCAATCCTGTCCTCTATCCTATCCTATCCTCTATCCTATCCTATCCTCGATCCTATCCTATCCTCAGTCTTATCCTATCCTCTATCCCATCCTATCCTCCATCTTATCCTACCCTCTATCCTATCCTATCCTCTATCCTATCCTATCCTCTATCTCATCCTATCCTCTATTCCATCCTATCCTCTATTCCATCCTATCCTCCATCCTATCCTATCCTCTATCCTATTCTATCCTCTATCCAGTCCTATCCTCTATCCTATCCTATCCTCTATCCTATCGTATACTCTATCCTATCCTATCCTCTATCCTATCCTATCCGCTATCCTATCCTATCCTCTATCCTATCCGCTATCCTATCCTATCCTCTATCCTATCCTATCATTTATCCTATCCGATCCTCTATCCTATCCTATCATCTATCCTATCCTATCCTCTATCCTATCCTATCTTCTATCTTATCATATCCTCTGTCCCATCCTATCCTCCATCCTATCCTATCCTCTATCCTATGCTATCCTCTATCATATCCTATCCTCTATCCTATCCTATCCTCTATCTCATCCTATCCTCTATTCCATCCTATCCTCTATTCCATCCTATCCTCCATCCTATCCTATCCTCTATCCTATTCTATCCTCTATCCAGTCCTATCCTCTATCCTATCCTATCCTCTATCCTATCCTATCCTCTATCCTATCCTATCCTCTATCCTATCCTATCCGCTATCCTATCCTATCCTCTATCCTATCCTATCATTTATCCTATCCGATCCTCTATCCTATCCTATCATCTATCCTATCCTATCCTCTATCCTATCCTATCTTCTATCTTATCATATCCTCTATCCCATCCTATCCTCCATCCTATCCTATCCTCTATCCCATCCTATCCTCCATCTTATCCTATCCTCGATCCTATCCTATCCTCTATCCAATCCTATCCTCTATCCTATCCTATCCTCTATCCTATCCTATTCCTCTGTCCTATGCTACCCTCTATCCTATCCTATCCTCTATCCTATCCTATCCTCTATCCTATCCTATCTTCTATCTTATCATATCCTCTATCCCATCCTATCCTCCATCCTATCCTATCCTCTATCCTATACTATCCTCTATCCTAACCTATCCTCTACCGTATCCTACCATCTATCCTACCATCTGTCCTAACTTCTATCACATCCTATCCACTGTCCTTTCCTACCCTCTATCTTATCCTATCCTCTATCCAATACTATCCTCCATCCTATCCTATCCTCTATCGTATCCTATCCTCTATCCAATCCTATCCTCTATCCTATCCTATCCTCTATCCTATCCTATCCTCTATTCCATCCTATCCTCTATTCCATCCTATCCTCCATCCTATCCTATCCTCTATCCTATTCTACCCTCTATCCATTCCTATCCTCTATCCTATCCTATCCTCTATCCTATCCTATCCTCTATCCTATCCTATCCTCTATCCTATCCTATCCTCTATCCTATCCTATCTTCTATCTTATCATATCCTCTATCCCATCCTATCCTCCATCCTATCCTATCCTCTATCCTATACTATCCTCTATCCTAACCTATCCTCTACCGTATCCTACCATCTATCCTACCATCTGTCCTATCTTCTATCACATCCTATCCACTGTCCTTTCCTACCCTCTATCTTATCCTATCCTCTATCCAATACTATCCTCCATCCTATCCTATCCTCTATCGTATCCTATCCTCTATCCAATCCTATCCTCTATTGTATCCTATCCTTTATCCTATCCTATCCTCTATCCTATTCTAGCCTCTATCGTATCCTGTCTTCTATCCTATCCTACCATCTATCCTATCCTAACCTCTATCCCATCCTATGCTCTATCCTATCCTATCCTCGATCCTATCCTATCCTCTATCCAATCCTATCCTCTATCGTATCCTATCCTCTATCGTATCCTATCCTCTATCCAATCCTATCCTCTATCGTATCCTATCGTTTATCCTATCCCATCATCTATCCTATTCTATCCTCTATCGTATCCTGTCCTCTATCCTATCCTACCATCTATCCTATCCTATCCTCTATCCCATCCTATCCTCTATCCTATCCTATCCTCTATCCTATCCCATCCTCTATCGTATCCTATCCTCTATCCTATCCTATTCCTCTATCCTGTGCTACCCTCTATCCTATCCTATACTCTATCCTATCCTATCCTCTATCTAATCCTATCCTCTATCCGATCCTATCCTCTATCCTCTCCTATCCTCAGTCTTATCCTATCCTCTATCCCATCCTATGCTCCATCTTATCCTATCCTCGATCCTATCCTATCCTCTATCCAATCCTATCCTCTATCCTATCCTATCCTCTATCCTATCCCATCCTCTATCGTATCCTATCCTCTATCCTATCCTATTCCTCTATCCTGTGCTACCCTCTATCCTATCCTATACTCTATCCTATCCTATCCTCTATCCTATCCTATCTTCTATCCTATCCTATCCTCTATCCTATCCTATCCTCTATCCTATCCTCTATCCTATCCTATCTTCTATCCTATCCTATCCTCTAACCTATCCTATACTCTATCCTATCCTATCCTCTATCCTACCCTAGCTTCTATCTTATCATATCCTCTATCCCATCCTATCCTCTATCCTATGCTATTCCTTTATCCTATGCTATCCTCTATCCTATCCTATACTCTATCCTATCCTATCCTCTATCCAATCCTATCCTCCATCCTATCCTATCCTCTATCCTATCCCATCCTCTATCGTATCCTATCCTCTATCGTATCCTATACTCTATCCAATCCTATCCTCCATCCTATCCTATCCTCTATCCTATCCCATCCTCTATCGTATCCTATCCTCTATCCTATCCTATACTCTATCCTATCCTATCCTCTATCCTATCCCATCCTCTATCGTATCCTATCCTCTATCCTATCCTATACTCTATCCTATCCTATCCTCTATCCTATCCTATCCTCTATCCAATCCTATCCTCAATCCTATCCTTTCCTCAATCATATCCTATCCTCTATCCCATCCTATCCACTATAATATCGTATACTCTATCCTATCCTATCCTCTATCCTATAATAACATGTATCCTATCCTATTCTCTATTCTATCCTATCCTCTATCCTATCCAATTACCTATCCTATCCTCTATCCTATCCCATCCTCTATCCTACCCTATCCTCTATAATATCGAATACTCTATCATATTCTATCTTCTATCCTATAATATCATCTATCCTATTCTATCCCCTATCCCATCCTCTATCCTATCCTATCCTTTATACTATCCTATCCTATAGTGTATAATATGCTATCCTCTATCCTATAATATCATATATCCTATCCTATTCTCTATCCTATCCTATCATCTATCGTATCTTATCCTCTATTCTATCCTACCCAATCCCCAATCGTATCCTCTATCCTATCCTATCCTCTATCCTATCCTATCCTCTATCCTATCCTATCTTCTATCGTATCCTATCCGCTATCGTATCCCATCCTCTATCCTATCCTGTCCTCTATCATATCCTATCCCCTATCCTATCCCATCCTCTATCCTATCCTATCCTCTATCCAATCCCATCCTCTATCCTATCCTATCCTCTATCCTATCCCATCCTCTATCGTATCCTATCCTCTATCCTATCCTATACTCTATCCAATCCTATCCTCCATCCTATCCTATCCTCTATCCTATCCCATCCTCTATCGTATCCTATCCTCTATCCTATCCTATACTCTATCCTATCCTATCCTCTATCCTATCCCATCCTCTATCGTATCCTATCCTCTATCCTATCCTATACTCTATCCTATCCTATCCTCTATCCTATCCTATCCTCTATCCAATCCTATCCTCAATCCTATCCTTTCCTCAATCATATCCTATCCTCTATCCCATCCTATCCACTATAATATCGTATACTCTATCCTATCCTATCCTCTATCCTATAATAACATGTATCCTATCCTATTCTCTATTCTATCCTATCCTCTATCCTATCCAATTACCTATCCTATCCTCTATCCTATCCCATCCTCTATCCTACCCTATCCTCTATAATATCGAATACTCTATCATATTCTATCTTCTATCCTATAATATCATCTATCCTATTCTATCCCCTATCCCATCCTCTATCCTATCCTATCCTTTATACTATCCTATCCTATAGTGTATAATATGCTATCCTCTATCCTATAATATCATATATCCTATCCTATTCTCTATCCTATCCTATCATCTATCGTATCTTATCCTCTATTCTATCCTACCCAATCCCCAATCGTAACCTCTATCCTATCCTATCCTCTATCCTATCCTATCCTCTATCCTATCCTATCTTCTATCGTATCCTATCCGCTATCGTATCCCATCCTCTATCCTATCCTGTCCTCTATCATATCCTATCCCCTATCCCATCCCATCCTCTATCCTATCCTATCCTCTATCCAATCCTATCCTCTATCCTATCCTATCCTCTATCCTATCCCATCCTCTATCGTATCCTATCCTCTATCCTATCCTATACTCTATCCAATCCTATCCTCCATCCTATCCTATCCTCTATCCTATCCCATCCTCTATCGTATCCTATCCTCTATCCTATCCTATACTCTATCCTATCCTATCCTCTATCCTATCCCATCCTCTATCGTATCCTATCCTCTATCCTATCCTATACTCTATCCTATCCTATCCTCTATCCTATCCTATCCTCTATCCAATCCTATCCTCAATCCTATCCTTTCCTCAATCATATCCTATCCTCTATCCCATCCTATCCACTATAATATCGTATACTCTATCATATCCTATCCTCTATCCTATAATAACATGTATCCTATCCTATTCTCTATTCTATCCTATCCTCTATCCTATCCAATTACCTATCCTATCCTCTATTATATCCCATCCTCTATCCTACCCTATCCTCTATAATATCCTATCCCCTATCCTATCCTATCCTCTATCCTATCCTATCCTCTATCTCATCCTATCCTCTATTCCATCCTATCCTCGATCCTATCCTATCATCTATCCTATCCTATCCTCTATCGTATCCTATCCCCTATCCTGTCCTATCCTCAATCCTATCCTATCCTCTATACTTTCCTATCCTCTATCCTATCCTATCCTCCATCCTATCCTATCCTCTATCCTATACTATCCTCTATCCTATCCTATCCTCTACCGTATCCTACCATCTATCCAGTCCTATCTTCTATCACATCCTATCCACTGTCCTTTCCTATCCTCTATCCAATACTATCCTCCATCTTATCCTATCCTCTATCGTATCCCATCCTCTATCCAATCCTGTCCTCTATCCTATCCTATTCCTCTATCCTATGCTATCCTCTATCCTATCCTATACTCTATCCTATCCTATCCTCTATCCTATCCTATCTTTTATCTTATCATATCCTCTATCTCATCCTATCCTCCATCCTATCCTATCCTCTATCCTATCCTATCCTCTATCCTATCCTATCATTTATCCTATCCGATCCTCTATCCTATCCTATCCTCTATCCTATCCTATCTTCTATCTTATCATATCCTCTATCCCATCCTATCCTCCATCCTATCCTATCCTCTATCCTATACTATCCTCTATCCTAACCTATCCTCTACCGTATCCTACCATCTATCCTACCATCTGTCCTATCTTCTATCACATCCTATCCACTGTCCTTTCCTACCCTCTATCTTATCCTATCCTCTATCCAACACTATCCTCCATCCTATCCTATCCTCTATCGTATCCTATCCTCTATCCAATCCTATCCTCTATTGTATCCTATCCTTTATCCTATCCTGTCCTCTATCCTATTCTATCCGCTATCGTATCCTGTCCTCTATCCTATCCTACCATCTATCCTATCCTAACCTCTATCCCATCCTATGCTCTATCCTATCCTATCCTCGATCCTATCCTATCCTCTATCCTATCCTATCCTCTATCCAATCCTATCCTCTATCCTATCCTATCCTCTATCCTATCCCATCCTCTATCGTATCCTATCCTCTATCCTATCCTATTCCTCTATCCTGTGCTACCCTCTATCCTATCCTATACTCTATCCTATCCTATCCTCTATCCTATCCTATCTTCTATCCTATCCTATCCTCTATCCTATCCTATACTCTATCCTATCCTATCCTCTTTCCTATCCTATCTTCTATCTTATCATATCCTCTATCTCATCCTATCCTCCATCCTATCCTATCCTCTATCCTATCCTATCCTCTATCCCATCCTATGCTCTATCCTATCCTATCCTCGATCCTATCCTATCCTCTATCCAATCCTATCCTCTATCCTATCCTATCCTCTATCCTACCCTATCCTCTATCCTATCCTATCCTCTATCCAATCCTATCCTCTATCCTATCCCATCCTCTATCGTATAATATCCTCTATCCTATCCTATTCCTCTATCCTGTGCTACCCTCTATCCTATCCTATACTCTATCCTATCCTATCCTCTATCCTACCCTATCTTCTATCTTATCATATCCTCTATCCCATCCTATCCTCTATCCTATCCTATTCCTCTATCCTATGCTATCCTCTATCCTATCCTATACTCTATCCTATCCTATCCTCTATCCAATCCTATCCTCCATCCTATCCTATCCTCTATCCTATCCCATCCTCTATCGTATCCTATCCTCTATCCTATCCTATACTCTATCCAATCCTATCCTCCATCCTATCCTATCCTCTATCCTATCCCATCCTCTATCGTATCCTATCCTCTATCCTATCCTATACTCTATCCTATCCTATCCTCTATCCTATCCCATCCTCTATCGTATCCTATCCTCTATCCTATCCTATACTCTATCCTATCCTATCCTCTATCCTATCCTATCCTCTATCCAATCCTATCCTCAATCCTATCCTTTCCTCAATCATATCCTATCCTCTATCCCATCCTATCCACTATAATATCGTATACTCTATCCTATCCTATCCTCTATCCTATAATAACATGTATCCTATCCTATTCTCTATTCTATCCTATCCTCTATCCTATCCAATTACCTATCCTATCCTCTATCCTATCCCATCCTCTATCGTATCCTATCCTCTATCCTATCCTATACTCTATCCTATCCTATCCTCTATCCTATCCCATCCTCTATCGTATCCTATCCTCTATCCTATCCTATACTCTATCCTATCCTATCCTCTATCCTATCCTATCCTCTATCCAATCCTATCCTCAATCCTATCCTTTCCTCAATCATATCCTATCCTCTATCCCATCCTATCCACTATAATATCGTATACTCTATCATATCCTATCCTCTATCCTATAATAACATGTATCCTATCCTATTCTCTATTCTATCCTATCCTCTATCCTATCCAATTACCTATCCTATCCTCTATTATATCCCATCCTCTATCCTACTCTATCCTCTATAATATCGAATACTCTATCATATTCTATCTTCTATCCTATAATATCATCTCTCCTATTCTATCCCCAATCGTATCCTCTATCCTATCCTATCCTCTATCCTATCCTATCCTCTATCCTATCCTATCTTCTATCCTATCCTATCCGCTATCGTATCCCATCCTCTATCCTATCCTGTCCTCTATCATATCCTATCCCCTATCCTATCCTATCCTCTATCCTATCCTATCCTCTATCTCATCCTATCCTCTATTCCATCCTATCCTCGATCCTATCCTATCATCTATCCTATCCTATCCTCTATCGTATCCTATCCCCTATCCTGTCCTATCCTCAATCCTATCCTATCCTCTATACTTTCCTATCCTCTATCCTATCCCATCCTCTATCCTATCCTATCATTTATCCTATCCGATCCTCTATCCTATCCTATCCTCTATCCTATCATATCCTCTATCCTATCCTATCTTCTATCTTATCATATCCTCTATCCCATCCTATCCTCCATCCTATCCTATCCTCTATCCTATACTATCCTCTATCCTATCCTATCCTCTACCGTATCCTACCATCTATCCAGTCCTATCTTCTATCACATCCTATCCACTGTCCTTTCCTATCCTCTATCCAATACTATCCTCCATCTTATCCTATCCTCTATCGTATGCCATCCTCTATCCAATCCTGTCCTCTATCCTATCCTATTCCTCTATCCTATGCTATCCTCTATCCTATCCTATACTCTATCCTATCCTATCCTCTATCCTATCCTATCTTTTATCTTATCATATCCTCTATCTCATCCTATCCTCCATCCTATCCTATCCTCTATCCTATCCTATCCTCTATCCTATCCTATCATTTATCCTATCCGATCCTCTATCCTATCCTATCCTCTATCCTATCCTATCTTCTATCTTATCATATCCTCTATCCCATCCTATCCTCCATCCTATCCTATCCTCTATCCTATACTATCCTCTATCCTAACCTATCCTCTACCGTATCCTACCATCTATCCTACCATCTGTCCTATCTTCTATCACATCCTATCCACTGTCCTTTCCTACCCTCTATCTTATCCTATCCTCTATCCAACACTATCCTCCATCCTATCCTATCCTCTATCGTATCCTATCCTCTATCCAATCCTATCCTCTATTGTATCCTATCCTTTATCCTATCCTGTCCTCTATCCTATTCTATACGCTATCGTATCCTGTCCTCTATCCTATCCTACCATCTATCCTATCCTATCCTCTATCCTATCCCATCCTCTATCGTATCCTATCCTCTATCCTATCCTATACTCTATCCTATCCTATCCTCTATCCTATCCCATCCTCTATCGTATCCTATCCTCTATCCTATCCTATACTCTATCCTATCCTATCCTCTATCCTATCCTATCCTCTATCCAATCCTATCCTCAATCCTATCCTTTCCTCAATCATATCCTATCCTCTATCCCATCCTATCCACTATAATATCGTATACTCTATCATATCCTATCCTCTATCCTATAATAACATGTATCCTATCCTATTCTCTATTCTATCCTATCCTCTATCCTATCCAATTACCTATCCTATCCTCTATTATATCCCATCCTCTATCCTACTCTATCCTCTATAATATCGAATACTCTATCATATTCTATCTTCTATCCTATAATATCATCTCTCCTATTCTATCCCCAATCGTATCCTCTATCCTATCCTATCCTCTATCCTATCCTATCCTCTATCCTATCCTATCTTCTATCCTATCCTATCCGCTATCGTATCCCATCCTCTATCCTATCCTGTCCTCTATCATATCCTATCCCCTATCCTATCCTATCCTCTATCCTATCCTATCCTCTATCTCATCCTATCCTCTATTCCATCCTATCCTCGATCCTATCCTATCATCTATCCTATCCTATCCTCTATCGTATCCTATCCCCTATCCTGTCCTATCCTCAATCCTATCCTATCCTCTATACTTTCCTATCCTCTATCCTATCCCATCCTCTATCCTATCCTATCATTTATCCTATCCGATCCTCTATCCTATCCTATCCTCTATCCTATCATATCCTCTATCCTATCCTATCTTCTATCTTATCATATCCTCTATCCCATCCTATCCTCCATCCTATCCTATCCTCTATCCTATACTATCCTCTATCCTATCCTATCCTCTACCGTATCCTACCATCTATCCAGTCCTATCTTCTATCACATCCTATCCACTGTCCTTTCCTATCCTCTATCCAATACTATCCTCCATCTTATCCTATCCTCTATCGTATGCCATCCTCTATCCAATCCTGTCCTCTATCCTATCCTATTCCTCTATCCTATGCTATCCTCTATCCTATCCTATACTCTATCCTATCCTATCCTCTATCCTATCCTATCTTTTATCTTATCATATCCTCTATCTCATCCTATCCTCCATCCTATCCTATCCTCTATCCTATCCTATCCTCTATCCTATCCTATCATTTATCCTATCCGATCCTCTATCCTATCCTATCCTCTATCCTATCCTATCTTCTATCTTATCATATCCTCTATCCCATCCTATCCTCCATCCTATCCTATCCTCTATCCTATACTATCCTCTATCCTAACCTATCCTCTACCGTATCCTACCATCTATCCTACCATCTGTCCTATCTTCTATCACATCCTATCCACTGTCCTTTCCTACCCTCTATCTTATCCTATCCTCTATCCAACACTATCCTCCATCCTATCCTATCCTCTATCGTATCCTATCCTCTATCCAATCCTATCCTCTATTGTATCCTATCCTTTATCCTATCCTGTCCTCTATCCTATTCTATACGCTATCGTATCCTGTCCTCTATCCTATCCTACCATCTATCCTATCCTAACCTCTATCCCATCCTATGCTCTATCCTATCCTATCCTCGATCCTATCCTATCCTCTATCCTATCCTATCCTCTATCCAATCCTATCCTCTATCCTATCCTATCCTCTATCCTATCCCATCCTCTATCGTATCCTATCCTCTATCCTATCCTATTCCTCTATCCTGTGCTACCCTCTATCCTATCCTATACTCTATCCTATCCTATCCTCTATCCTATCCTATCTTCTATCCTATCCTATCCTCTATCCTATCCTATACTCTATCCTATCCTATCCGCTATCCTATCCTATCTTCTATCTTATCATATCCTCTATCTCATCCTATCCTCCATCCTATCCTATCCTCTATCCTATCCTATCCTCTATCCCATCCTATGCTCTATCCTATCCTATCCGCGATCCTATCCTATCCTCTATCCAATCCTATCCTCTATCCTATCCTATCCTCTATCCTATCCTATCCTCTATCCTATCCTATCCTCTATCCAATCCTATCCTCTATCCTATCCCATCCTCTATCGTATAATATCCTCTATCCTATCCTATTCCTCTGTCCTGTGCTACCCTCTATCCTATCCTATACTCTATCCTATCCTATCCTCTATCCAATCCTATCCTCTATCCAATCCTATCCTCCATCCTATCCTATCCTCTATCCTATCCCATCCTCTATCGTATCCTATCCTCTATCCTATCCTATACTCTATCCAACCCTATCCTCCATCCTATACTATCCTCTATCCTACCCCATATTCTATCGTATCCTATCCTCTATCCTATCCTATCCTCTATCCTATCCTATCCTCTATCCAATCCTATCCTCAATCCTATCCCATCCTCTATCCTATCCTATACTCTATCCTATCCCATCCTCTATCCTATCCTATCTTCTATCTTATCATATCCTCTATGCCATCCTATCCTCTATCCAACCGTATCCTCTATCCTATCCTATCCTCTATCCTATCCCATCCTCTATCCTATCCTATCATCTATCCCATCCTATGCTCTATCATATCCTACCATCTATCCTATCCCATCCTCTATCACATCCTATCCGCTATCGTATCCCATCCTCTATCCTATCCTATCCGCTATCCTATCCTATCCCCTATCCTATCCTATCATTTATCCTATCCGATCCTCTATCCTATCCTATCCTCTATCCTATACTATCCTCTATCCTATCCTATCCTCTACCGTATCCTAACATCTATCCTGTCCTATCTTCTATCACATCCTATCCACTGTCGTTTCCTACCCTCTATCTTATCCTATCCTCTATCCAATACTATCCTCCATCCTATCCTATCCTCTATCGTATCCTATCCTCTATCCAATCCTATCCTCTATCGTATCCTATCCTTTATCCTATCCTATCCTCTATCCAATCCTATCCTCTATCCTATCCTATCCTCTATCCTATCCCATCCTCTATCGTATCCTATCCTCTATCCTATCCTATTCCTCTATCCTGTGCTACCCTCTATCCTATCCTATACTTTATCCTATCCTATCCTCTATCCTATCCTATCTTCTATCCTATCCTATACTCTATCCTATCCTATCCTCTATCCTATCCTATCTTCTATCTTATCATATCCTCTATCTCATCCTATCCTCCATCCTATCCTATCCTCTATCCTATCCTATCCTCTATCCCATCCTATGCTCTATCCTATCCTATCCTCGATCCTATCCTATCCTCTATAAAATCCTATCCTCTATCCTATCCTATCCTCTATCCTATCCTATCCTCTATCCAATCCTATCCTCTATCCTATCCTATCCTCTATCCCATCCCATCTTCTATCGTATCCTATCCTCTATCCTATCCTATTCCTCTATCCTGTGCTACCCTCTATCCTATCCTATACTCTATCCTATCCTATCCTCTATCCCATCCTATCCTCCATCATATCCTATCCTCTATCCTATCCTACCATCTATTCTATCCTATCCTCTATCCCATCCTATGCTCTATCGTATCCTACCATCTATCCTATCCTATCCTCTATCACATCCTATCCGCTATCGTATCCCATCCTCTATCCTATCCTATCCTCTATCATATCCTATCCTCTATCCTATCCTATCCTCTATCTCATCCTATCCTCTATTCCATCCTATCCTCTATTCCATCCTATCCTCCATCCTATCCTATCCTCTATCCCATCCTATTCTCCATCATATCCTATCCTCTATCCTATCCTATCCTCTATCCTATCCTATCCTCTATCTTATCCTATCCGCTATCCTATCCTATCCTCTATCCTATCCTATCATTTATCCTATCCGATCCTCTATCCTATCCTATACTATCCTCTATCCTATCCTATCCTCTACCGTATCCTAACATCTATCCTGTCCTATCATCTATCACATCCTATCCACTGTCGTTTCCTACCCTCTATCTTATCCTATCCTCTATCCAATACTATCCTCCATCCTATCCTATCCTCTATCGTATCCTATCCTCTATCCAGTCCTATCCTCTATCCTATCCTATACTCTATCCTATCCTATCCTCTATCCAATCCTATCCTCTATCCTATCCTATCCTCTATCCTATCCCATCCTCTATCGTATTATATCCTCTATCCTATCCTATTCCTCTATCCTGTGCTACCCTCTATCCTATCCTATACTTTATCCTATCCTATCCTCTATCCTATCCTATCTTCTATCCTATCCTATACTCTATCCTATCCTATCCTCTATCCTATCCTATCTTCTATCTTATCATATCCTCTATCTCATCCTATCCTCCATCCTATCCTATCCTTTATCCTATCCTATCCTCTATCCTATCCTATCCTCTATCCTATCCTATCCTCTATCCTATCCTATCCTCTATCCTATCCTATCTACTATCTTGTCATATCCTCTATCCCATCCTATCCTCCATCCTATCATATCCTCTATCCTATACTATCCTCTATCCTATCCTATCCTCTCCCGTATCCTAACATCTATCCTGTCGTATCTTCTATCACATCCTATCCACTGTCCTTTCCTACCCTCTATCTTATCCTATCCTCTATCCAATACTATCCTCCATCCTATCCTATCCTCTATCGTATCCTATCCTCTATCCAATCCTATCCTCTATCGTATCCTCTCATTTATCCTATCCTATCCTCTATCCTATTCTATCCTCTACCGTATCCTGTCCTCTATCCTATCCTATTCCTCTATCCTATGCTACCCTCTATCCTATCCTATCCTCTATCCTATCCTATCCTCTATCCTATCCTATTCCTCTATCCTATGTTACCCTCTATCCTATCCTATCCTCTATCGTATCCTGTCCTCTATCCTATCCTACCATCTATCCTATCCTATCCTCTATCCCATCCTATGCTCTATCCTATCCTATCCTCGATCCTATCCTATCCTCTATCCAATCCTATCCACTATCCTATCCTATCCTCTATCCTATCCTATCCTCTATCTAATCCTATCCTCTATCCGACCCTATCCTCTATCCTCTCCTATCCTCAGTCTTATCCTATCCTCTATCCCATCCTATCCTCCATCTTATCCTATCCTCGATCCTATCCTATCCTCTATCCAATCCTATCCTCTATCCTATCCTATCCTCTATCCTATCCTATTCCTCTATCCTGTGCTACCCTCTATCCTATCCTATACTCTATCCTATCCTATCCTCTATCCTATCCTATCTTCTATCCAATCCTATCCTCTATCCTATCCTATCCTCTATCCTATCCCATCCTCTATCGTATCCTATCCTCTATCCTATTATATTCCTCTATCCTGTGCTACCCTCTATCCTATCCTATACTCTATCCTATCCTATCCTCTATCCCATCCTATCCTCCATCATATCCTATCCTCTATCCTATCCTACCATCTATTCTATCCTATCCTCTATCCCATCCTATGCTCTATCGTATCCTACCATCTATCCTATCCTATCCTCTATCACATCCTATCCGCTATCGTATCCCATCCTCTATCCTATCCTATCCTCTATCATATCCTATCCTCTATCCTATCCTATCCTCTATCTCATCCTATCCTCTATTCCATCCTATCCTCTATTCCATCCTATCCTCCATCCTATCCTATCCTCTATCCCATCCTATCCTCCATCATATCCTATCCTCTATCCTATCCTATCCTCTATCCTATCCTATCCTCTATCTTATCCTATCCGCTATCCTATCCTATCCTCTATCCTATCCTATCATTTATCCTATCCGATCCTCTATCCTATCCTATCCTCTATCCTATACTATCCTCTATCCTATCCTATCCTCTACCGTATCCTAACATCTATCCTGTCCTATCTTCTATCACATCCTATCCACTGTCGTTTCCTACCCTCTATCTTATCCTATCCTCTATCCAATACTATCCTCCATCCTATCCTATCCTCTATCGTATCCTATCCTCTATCCAATCCTATCCTCTATCGTATCCTATACTTTATCCTATCCTATCCTCTATCCTATCCTATCCTCTATCCTATCCTATCTACTATCTTGTCATATCCTCTATCCCATCCTATCCTCCATCCTATCATATCCTCTATCCTATACTATCCTCCATCCTATCCTATCCTCTCCCGTATCCTAACATCTATCCTGTCGTATCTTCTATCACATCCTATCCACTGTCCTTTCCTACCCTCTATCTTATCCTATCCTCTATCCAATACTATCCTCCATCCTATCCTATCCTCTATCGTATCCTATCCTCTATCCAATCCTATCCTCTATTGTATCCTATCCTTTATCCTATCCTGTCCTCTATCCTATTCTATCCGCTATCGTATCCTGTCCTCTATCCTATCCTACCATCTATCCTATCCTAACCTCTATCCCATCCTATGCTCTATCCTATCCTATCCTCGATCCTATCCTATCCTCTATCCTATCCTATCCTCTATCCAATCCTATCCTCTATCCTATCCTATCCTCTATCCTATCCTATCCTCTATCGTATCCTATCCTCTATCCTATCCTATTCCTCTATCCTGTGCCACCCTCTATCCTATCCTATACTCTATCCTATCCTATCCTCTATCCTATCCTATCTTCTATCCTATCCTATCCTCTATCCTATCCTATACTCTATCCTATCCTATCCCCTTTCCTATCCTATCTTCTATCTTATCATATCCTCTATCTCATCCTATCCTCCATCCTATCCTATCCTCTATCCTATCCTATCCTCTATCCCATCCTATGCTCTATCCTATCCTATCCTCTATCCCATCCTATGCTCTATCCTATCCTATCCTCGATCCTATCCTATCCTCTATCCTACCCTATCCTCTATCCTATCCTATCCTCTATCCAATCCTATCCTCTATCCTATCCCATCCTCTATCGTATAATATCCTCTATCCTATCCTATTCCTCTATCCTGTGCTACCCTCTATCCTATCCTATACTCTATCCTATCCTATCCTCTATCCTATCCTATCTTCTATCCTATCCTATCCTCTAACCTATCCTATACTCTATCCTATCCTATCCTCTATCCTACCCTATCTTCTATCTTATCATATCCTCTATCCCATCCTATCCTCTATCCTATCCTATTCCTCTATCCTATGCTATCCTCTATCCTATCCTATACTCTATCCTATCCTATCCTCTATCCAATCCTATCCTCCATCCTATCCTATCCTCTATCCTATCCCATCCTCTATCGTATCCTATCCTCTATCCTATCCTATACTCTATCCAATCCTATCCTCCATCCTATCCTATGATCTATCCTATCCCATCCTCTATCGTATCCTATCCTCTATCCTATCCTATACTCTATCCTATCCTATCCTCTATCCTATCCCATCCTCTATCGTATCCTATCCTCTATCCTATCCTATACTCTATCCTATCCTATCCTCTATCCTATCCTATCCTCTATCCAATCCTATCCTCAATCCTATCCTTTCCTCAATCATATCCTATCCTCTATCCCATCCTATCCACTATAATATCGTATACTCTATCCTATCCTATCCTCTATCCTATAATAACATGTATCCTATCCTATTCTCTATTCTATCCTATCCTCTATCCTATCCAATTACCTATCCTATCCTCTATCCTATCCCATCCTCTATCCTACCCTATCCTCTATAATATCGAATACTCTATCATATTCTATCTTCTATCCTATAATATCATCTATCCTATTCTATCCCCTATCCCATCCTCTATCCTATCCTATCCTTTATACTATCCTATCCTATAGTGTATAATATGCTATCCTCTATCCTATAATATCATATATCCTATCCTATTCTCTATCCTATCCTATCATCTATCGTATCTTATCCTCTATTCTATCCTACCCAATCCCCAATCGTATCCTCTATCCTATCCTATCCTCTATCCTATCCTATCCTCTATCCTATCCTATCTTCTATCGTATCCTATCCGCTATCGTATCCTATACTCTATCCTATCCTATCCTCTATCCTATCCTATCCTCTATCCTACCCTATCTTCTATCTTATCATATCCTCTATCCCATCCTATCCTCTATCCTATCCTATTCCTCTATCCTATGCTATCCTCTATCCTATCCTATACTCTATCCTATCCTATCCTCTATCCAATCCTATCCTCCATCCTATCCTATCCTCTATCCTATCCCATCCTCTATCGTATCCTATCCTCTATCCTATCCTATACTCTATCCAATCCTATCCTCCATCCTATCCTATGATCTATCCTATCCCATCCTCTATCGTATCCTATCCTCTATCCTATCCTATACTCTATCCTATCCTATCCTCTATCCTATCCCATCCTCTATCGTATCCTATCCTCTATCCTATCCTATACTCTATCCTATCCTATCCTCTATCCTATCCTATCCTCTATCCAATCCTATCCTCAATCCTATCCTTTCCTCAATCATATCCTATCCTCTATCCCATCCTATCCACTATAATATCGTATACTCTATCCTATCCTATCCTCTATCCTATAATAACATGTATCCTATCCTATTCTCTATTCTATCCTATCCTCTATCCTATCCAATTACCTATCCTATCCTCTATCCTATCCCATCCTCTATCCTACCCTATCCTCTATAATATCGAATACTCTATCATATTCTATCTTCTATCCTATAATATCATCTATCCTATTCTATCCCCTATCCCATCCTCTATCCTATCCTATCCTTTATACTATCCTATCCTATAGTGTATAATATGCTATCCTCTATCGTATCCTATCCTCTATCCTATCCTATACTCTATCCTATCCTATCCTCTATCCTATCCCATCCTCTATCGTATCCTATCCTCTATCCTATCCTATACTCTATCCTATCCTATCCTCTATCCTATCCTATCCTTTATCCAATCCTATCCTCAATCCTATCCTTTCCTCAATCATATCCTATCCTCTATCCCATCCTATCCACTATAATATCGTATACTCTATCATATCCTATCCTCTATCCTATAATAACATGTATCCTATCCTATTCTCTATTCTATCCTATCCTCTATCCTATCCAATTACCTATCCTATCCTCTATTATATCCCATCCTCTATCCTACCCTATCCTCTATAATATCGAATACTCTATCATATTCTATCTTCTATCCTATAATATCATCTATCCTATTCTATCCCCAATCGTATCCTCTATCCTATCCTATCCTCTATCCTATCCTATCCTCTATCCTATCCTATCTTCTATCCTATCCTATCCGCTATCGTATCCCATCCTCTATCCTATCCTGTCCTCTATCATATCCTATCCCCTATCCTATCCTATCCTCTATCCTATCCTATCCTCTATCTCATCCTATCCTCTATTCCATCCTATCCTCGATCCTATCCTATCATCTATCCTATCCTATCCTCTATCGTATCCTATCCCCTATCCTGTCCTATCCTCAATCCTATCCTATCCTCTATACTTTCCTATCCTCTATCCTATCCCATCCTCTATCCTATCCTATCATTTATCCTATCCGATCCTCTATCCTATCCTATCCTCTATCCTATCATATCCTCTATCCTATCCTATCTCCTATCTTATCACATCCTCTATCCCATCCTATCCTCCATCCTATCCTATCCTCTATCCTATACTATCCTCTATCCTATCCTATCCTCTACCGTATCCTACCATCTATCCAGTCCTATCTTCTATCACATCCTATCCACTGTCCTTTCCTATCCTCTATCCAATACTATCCTCCATCTTATCCTATCCTCTATCGTATCCCATCCTCTATCCAATCCTGTCCTCTATCCTATCCTATTCCTCTATCCTATGCTATCCTCTATCCTATCCTATACTCTATCCTATCCTATCTTCTATCCTATCCTATCTTTTATCTTATCATATCCTCTATCTCATCCTATCCTCCATCCTATCCTATCCTCTATCCTATCCTATCATTTATCCTATCCGATCCTCTATCCTATCCTATCCTCTATCCTATCCTATCTTCTATCTTATCATATCCTCTATCCCATCCTATCCTCCATCCTATCCTATCCTCTATCCTATACTATCCTCTATCCTAACCTATCCTCTACCGTATCCTACCATCTATCCTACCATCTGTCCTATCTTCTATCACATCCTATCCACTGTCCTTTCCTACCCTCTATCTTATCCTATCCTCTATCCAACACTATCCTCCATCCTATCCTATCCTCTATCGTATCCTATCCTCTATCCAATCCTATCCTCTATTGTATCCTATCCTTTATCCTATCCTGTCCTCTATCCTATTCTATACGCTATCGTATCCTGTCCTCTATCCTATCCTACCATCTATCCTATCCTAACCTCTATCCCATCCTATGCTCTATCCTATCCTATCCTCGATCCTATCCTATCCTCTATCCTATCCTATCCTCTATCCAATCCTATCCTCTATCCTATCCTATCCTCTATCCTATCCCATCCTCTATCGTATCCTATCCTCTATCCTATCCTATTCCTCTATCCTGTGCTACCCTCTATCCTATCCTATACTCTATCCTATCCTATCCTCTATCCTATCCTATCTTCTATCCTATCCTATCCTCTATCCTATCCTATACTCTATCCTATCCTATCCGCTATCCTATCCTATCTTCTATCTTATCATATCCTCTATCTCATCCTATCCTCCATCCTATCCTATCCTCTATGCTATTGTATCCTGTATCCTATCCTATACTCTACCGTATTCTACCATCTATCCTATCCTATCCTCTATCATATCCTATCGTCTATCCTATCCTATCCTCTATCGTATCCTATCCTCTATCCCATCCTATCCTCTATCCTATCCCATCCTCTATCCTATCCTATCCTCTATCGTATACTATCCTCTATCCTATTATATCCTCTACCGTATCCTACCATCTATCCTGTCCTATCTTCTATCACATCCTATCCTCTGTCCTTTCCTATCCTCTATCCTATACTATCCTCTATCCTATCCTATCCTCTATCGTATCCTATCGTTTATCCTATCCTATCCTCTATCCTATTCTATCCTATATCGTATCCTATCCTCTATCGTATCCTACCATCTATCCTATCCTATCGTCTATCCCATCCTATCCTCTATCCTATCCTATCCTCTATTCAATATTATACTCTATCCTAACCTATTCCTCTATCCTATGCTATCCTCTATCCTATTCTATCCTCTAACTTATCGTATCCTCTATCCCATCCTATCCTCCATCCTATCCTATCCTCTATCCTATCCTATCCTCTATCTTATCCTATCCTCTATCCCATCCTATCCTCCATCCTATCTTGTCCTCTATAGTATACTATCCTCTATCCTATCCTATCCTCTATCCTATCCTATCATTTATCCTATCGTATCCTCTATCGTATCCTACCATCTATCCTATCCTATCCTCTATCCCATCCTATCCTCTATCCTATCCTATCCTCTATCCTATCCTATCCTCTATCCAATCCTATACTCTATCATATCTTATTCCTCTATCCTATCCGATCTTCTATCCTATCCTATCCTCCATCCTATCCTATCCTCTATCCTATCCTATCCTCTATCCTTTCCTATCCACTGTCCTATCCTATCCGCTATCCTATCCTATCCTCTATCCTATCCTATCATTTATCATTTATCCTCTATCGTATCCTACCATTTATCCTATCCTATCCTCTAACCCATCCTATCCGCTATCGTATCCCATCCTCTATCCTATCCTATCCTCTATCATATCCTATCCTCTATCCTATCCTGTCCTCTATCTCATCCTATCCTCTATTCCATCCTATCCTCTATTCCATCCTATCCTCCATCCTATCCTATCCTCTATCCTATCCTATCCTCCATTCTATCCTATCATTTATCATATCCTATC
Source organism: Halictus rubicundus (assembly GCF_050948215.1). Taxonomy (NCBI): domain Eukaryota; kingdom Metazoa; phylum Arthropoda; class Insecta; order Hymenoptera; family Halictidae; genus Halictus; species Halictus rubicundus. Next base: position 898,306 of record NW_027488615.1, read on the forward strand.
CTCTATCCCATCCTATCCTCCATCCCATCCTATCCTCCATCCTATCCTATCCTCTATCCAATCCTATCCTCTATCGTATCCTATCATCTATCCTATTCTATCCTATATCGTATCCTATCCTCTATCGTATCCTACCATCTATCCTATCCTATCCTCTATCCAATCCTATCCTCTATCCTATCCTATCCTCTATTCGATCCTATCCTCTATCCAATATTATACTCTATCCTAACCTATTCCTCTATCCTATGCTATCCTCTATCCTATTCTATCCTCTAACTTATCATATCCTCTATCCCATCCTATCCTCCATCCTATCCTATCCTCTATCCTATCCTCTATCCTATCCTCTATCCTATCCTATCCTCTATCCTATTCTATCCTATATCGTATCCTATCCTCTATCGTATCCTACCATCTATCCTATCCTATCGTCTATCCCATCCTATCCTCTATCCCATCCTATCCTCCATCCCATCCTATCCTCCATCCTATCCTATCCTCTATCCAATCCTATCCTCTATCGTATCCTATCGTTTATCCTATCCTATCCTCTATCCCATCCTGTCCGCTATCGTATCCCATCCTCTATCTTATCCTATCCTATCCTCTATCATATCCTATCCTCTATCCTATCCTATCCTCTATTCGATCCTATCCTCTATCCAATATTATACTCTATCCTAACCTATTCCTCTATCCTATGCTATCCTCTATCCTATTCTATCCTCTAACTTATCGTATCCTCTATCCCATCCTATCCTCTATCCTATCCTATCCTCTATCCTATCCTATCCTCTATCCAATCCTATACTCTATCCTTTCCTATCCACTGTCCTATCCTATCCGCTATCCTATCCTATCCTCTATCCTATCCTATCATTTATCATTTATCCTCTATCGTATCCTACCATCTATCCTATCCTATCCTTTAACCCATCCTATCCGCTATCGTATCCCATCCTCTATCCTATCCTATCCTCTATCATATCCTATCCTCTATCCTATCCTATCCTCTATCATATCCTATCCTCTATCCTTTCCTATCCACTGTCCTATCCTATCCGCTATCCTATCCTATCCTCTATCCTATCCTATCATTTATCATTTATCCTCTATCGTATCCTACCATATATCCTATCCTATCCTCTATCCCATCCTGTCCGCTATCGTATCCCATCCTCTATCCTATCCCATCCTATCCTCTATCATATCCTATCCTCTATCCTATCCTATCCTCTATCTCATCCTATCCTCTATTCCATCCTACCCTCTATTCCATCCTATCCTCCATCCTATCCTATCCTCTATCCTATACTAGCCTCTATCCTATCCTATCGTCTATCCTTTCCTACCCTCTATAGTCTCCTCTATCGTATCCTATTATCTATCTTACCCTACCATCTATCCAATCCTATCCTCTATCCTCTCCCATCCTCTATCGTATCCTATCCTCTATCCAATCCTATCCTCTTTCCTATCCTATCCTCTATCCTATCCCATCCTCTATCGTATCCTCTCCTCTATCCTATCCTATTCCTCTATCCTATCCTATTCCTCTATCTTATGCTATCCTGTATCTCATCCTACCCTCTATCCTATCCTATCTTCTATCTTATCATATACTCTTCCCCATCCTATCCTCCATCCTATCCTATCCTCTATCGTATACTATCCTCTATCCTATCCTATCCTCTACCGTATCCTACCATCTATCCAGTCCTATCTTCTATCACATCCTATCCTCTGTCCTTTCCTATCCTCCATCCTATCCTATCCTCTATCCAATCCTATCCTCTATTGTATCCTATCCTTTATCCTATCCTATCCTCTATCCTATTCCATCCTATATCGTATCCTATCCTCTATCGTATCCTACCATCTATCCTATCCTATCCTCTATCCCATCCTATCCTCTATCCTATCCTATCCTCTATCCAATATTATACTCTATCCTAACCTATTCCTCTATCCTATGCTATCCTCTATCCTATTCTATCCTCTAACTTATCGTATCCTCTATCCAATCCTTTCCTCTATCCTATCCTATCCTCTATCCTATCCTATCCTCTATCCAATCCTATACTCTATCCTATCTTATTCCTCTATCCCATCCTATCCTCCATCCTATCCTATCCTCTATCCTATGCTATCCTCTATCCTATCATATCCTCTATCCTTTCCTATCCACTGTCCTATCCTATCCGCTATCCTATCCTATCCTCTATCCTACCCTATCTTCTATCTTATCATATCCTCTATCCCATCCTATCCTCTATCCTATCCTATCCTCTATCCCATCCTATGCTCTATCCTATCCTATCCTCGATCCTATCCTATCCTCTATCCAATCCTATCCTCTATCCTATCCTATCCTCTATCCTATCCTATCCTCTATCCAATCCTATCCTCTATCCTATCCTATCCTCTATCCTATCCCATCCTCTATCGTATCCTATCCTCTATCCTATTATATTCCTCTATCCTGTGCTACCCTCTATCCTATCCTATACTCTATCCTATCCTATCCTCTATCCCATCCTATCCTCCATCATATCCTATCCTCTATCCTATCCTACCATCTATTCTATCCTATCCTCTATCCCATCCTATGCTCTATCGTATCCTACCATCTATCCTATCCTATCCTCTATCACATCCTATCCGCTATCGTATCCCATCTTCTATCCTATCCTATCCTCTATCATATCCTATCCTCTATCCTATCCTATCCTCTATCTCATCCTATCCTCTATTCCATCCTATCCTCTATTCCATCCTATCCTCCATCCTATCCTATCCTCTATCCCATCCTATCCTCCATCATATCCTATCCTCTATCCTATCCTATCCCCTATCCTATACTATCCTCTATCCTATCCTATCCTCTACTGTATCCTACCATCTATCCTATCCTATCTTCTATCATATCCTATCCTCTATCCCTTCCTATCCTCCATCATATCCTATCCTCTATCCTATCCTACCATCTATTCTATCCTATCCTCTATCCCATCCTATGCTCTATCCTATCCTATCCTCAATCCTATCCTATCCTCTATCCAATCCTATCCTCTATCCTATCCTATCCTCTATCCTATCCTATATTCTATCCAATCCTATCCTCTATCCTATCCTATCCTCTATCCTATCCCATCCTCTATCGTATCCTATCCTCTATCCTATCTTATCCTCTATTCTATCCCATCCTCTATCCTATCCTATCCTCTATCCTATCCTATCCTCGATCCTATCCTATCCTCTATCCAATCCTATCCTCTATCCTATCCTATCCTCTATCCTATCCTATCCTCTATCCAATCCTATCCTCTATCCTATCCTATCCTCTATCTTATCCTATCCTCTATCCTATCCTATCCTCTATCCTATCCCATCCTCTATCGTATCCTATCCTCTATCCTACCTTATCCTCTATTCTATCCCATCCTCTATCCTATCCTATCCTCTATCCTATCCTATCCTCGATCCTATCCTATCCTCTATCCCATCCTATCCTCCATCTTATCCTATCCTCGATCCTATCCTATCCTCTATCCAATCCTATCCTCTATCCTATCCTATCCTCTATCCCATCCTATTCCTCTGTCCTATGCTACCCTCTATCCTATCCTATCCTCTATCCTATCCTATACTCTATCCTATCCTATCCTCTATCCTATCCTATCTTCTATCTTATCATATCCTCTATCCCATCCTATCCTCCATCCTATCCTATCCTCTATCCTATACTATCCTCTATCCTATCCTATCCTCTATCGTATCCTATCCTCTATCCTATCCTATCCGTTGTCCAATCCTATCCTCTATCCTATTCTAGCCTCTACCCTATCCTATCGTCTAACCTTTCCTATCCTCTATACTATCCTCTATCGTATCCTATCCTCTATCGTAACCTACCATCTATCCTATCCTATCCTCTATCCCATCCTATCCTCTATCCCATCCTATCCGCTATCGTATCCCATCCTCTATCCTATGCTATCCTCTATCGTATCCTATCCTCTATCCAATCCTATCCTCTATCCTATCCTATCCTCTATCCTATCCTATCGTCTATCCTATCCTATCCTCTATCCAATCCTATCCTCTATCCTATCCTATCCTCTACCCCATCCTATCCTCTATCCTATCCTATTCCTCTATCCTATGCTATCCTCTATCCTATCCTATCCTCTATCCTATCCCATCCTCTATCCTATCCTATACTCTATCCTATCCCATCCTCTATCCTATCCTATCTTCTATCTTATCATATCCTCTATCCCACCCTATCCTCTATCCAACCGTATCCTCTATCCTATCCTATCCTCTATCCTATCCCATCCTCTATCCTATCCTATCCTCTATCCTATCCTATCTTCTATCTTATCATATCCTCTATCCCATCCTATCCTCCATCCTATCCTATCCTCTATCCTATGCTATCCTCTATCCTATCATATCCTCTATCCTTTCCTATCCACTGTCCTATCCTATCCGCTATCCTATCCTATCCTCTATCCTACCCTATCTTCTATCTTATCATATCCTCTATCCCATCCTATCCTCTATACTATCCTATCCTCTATCCCATCCTATGCTCTATCCTATCCTATCCTCGATCCTATCCTATCCTCTATCCAATCCTATCCTCTATCCTATCCTATCCTCTATCCTATCCTATCCTCTATCCAATCCTATCCTCTATCCTATCCTATCCTCTATCCTATCCCATCCTCTATCGTATCCTATCCTCTATCCTATTATATTCCTCTATCCTGTGCTACCCTCTATCCTATCCTATACTCTATCCTATCCTATCCTCTATCCCATCCTATCCTTCATCATATCCTATCCTCTATCCTATCCTACCATCTATTCTATCCTATCCTCTATCCCATCCTATGCTCTATCGTATCCTACCATCTATCCTATCCTATCCTCTATCACATCCTATCCGCTATCGTATCCCATCCTCTATCCTATCCTATCCTCTATCATATCCTATCCTCTATCCTATCCTATCCTCTATCTCATCCTATCCTCTATTCCATCCTATCCTCTATTCCATCCTATCCTCCATCCTATCCTATCCTCTATCCCATCCTATCCTCCATCATATCCTATCCTCTATCCTATCCTATCCCCTATCCTATACTATCCTCTATCCTATCCTATCCTCTACTGTATCCTACCATCTATCCTATCCTATCTTCTATCATATCCTATCCTCTATCCCTTCCTATCCTCCATCATATCCTATCCTCTATCCTATCCTACCATCTATTCTATCCTATCCTCTATCCCATCCTATGCTCTATCCTATCCTATCCTCAATCCTATCCTATCCTCTATCCAATCCTATCCTCTATCCTATCCTATCCTCTATCCTATCCTATATTCTATCCAATCCTATCCTCTATCCTATCCTATCCTCTATCCTATCCCATCCTCTATCGTATCCTATCCTCTATCCTATCTTATCCTCTATTCTATCCCATCCTCTATCCTATCCTATCCTCTATCCTATCCTATCCTCGATCCTATCCTATCCTCTATCCAATCCTATCCTCTATCCTATCCTATCCTCTATCCTATCCTATCCTCTATCCAATCCTATCCTCTATCCTATCCTATCCTCTATCTTATCCTATCCTCTATCCTATCCTATCCTCTATCCTATCCCATCCTCTATCGTATCCTATCCTCTATCCTACCTTATCCTCTATTCTATCCCATCCTCTATCCTATCCTATCCTCTATCCTATCCTATCCTCGATCCTATCCTATCCTCTATCCCATCCTATCCTCCATCTTATCCTATCCTCGATCCTATCCTATCCTCTATCCAATCCTATCCTCTATCCTATCCTATCCTCTATCCCATCCTATTCCTCTGTCCTATGCTACCCTCTATCCTATCCTATCCTCTATCCTATCCTATACTCTATCCTATCCTATCCTCTATCCTATCCTATCTTCTATCTTATCATATCCTCTATCCCATCCTATCCTCCATCCTATCCTATCCTCTATCCTATACTATCCTCTATCCTATCCTATCCTCTATCGTATCCTATCCTCTATCCTATCCTATCCGTTGTCCAATCCTATCCTCTATCCTATTCTAGCCTCTACCCTATCCTATCGTCTAACCTTTCCTATCCTCTATACTATCCTCTATCGTATCCTATCCTCTATCGTAACCTACCATCTATCCTATCCTATCCTCTATCCCATCCTATCCTCTATCCCATCCTATCCGCTATCGTATCCCATCCTCTATCCTATGCTATCCTCTATCGTATCCTATCCTCTATCCAATCCTATCCTCTATCCTATCCTATCCTCTATCCTATCCTATCGTCTATCCTATCCTATCCTCTATCCAATCCTATCCTCTATCCTATCCTATCCTCTACCCCATCCTATCCTCTATCCTATCCTATTCCTCTATCCTATGCTATCCTCTATCCTATCCTATCCTCTATCCTATCCCATCCTCTATCCTATCCTATACTCTATCCTATCCCATCCTCTATCCTATCCTATCTTCTATCTTATCATATCCTCTATCCCACCCTATCCTCTATCCAACCGTATCCTCTATCCTATCCTATCCTCTATCCTATCCCATCCTCTATCCTATCCTATCCTCTATCCTATCCTATCTTCTATCTTATCATATCCTCTATCCCATCCTATCCTCTATCCTATCCTATTCCTCTATCCTATGCTATCCTCTATCCTATCCTATCCTCTATCCTATCCGATCCTCTATCCTATCCTATCTACTATCTTGTCATATCCTCTATCCCATCCTATCCTCCATCCTATCCTATCCTCTATCCTATACTATCCTCTATCCTATCCTATAATCTACTGTATCCTACCATCTATCCTATCCTATCTTCTATCATATCCTATCCTCTATCCCTTCCTATCCTCCATCATATCCTATCCTCTATCCTATCCTACCATCTATTCTATCCTATCCTCTATCCCATCCTATGCTCTATCCTATCCTATCCTCAATCCTATCCTATCCTCTATCCAATCCTATCCTCTATCCTATCCTATCCTCTGTCCTATCCTATATTCTATCCAATCCTATCCTCTATCCTATCCTATCCTCTATCCTATCCCATCCTCTATCGTATCCTATCCTCTATCCTATCTTATCCTCTATTCTATCCCATCCTCTATCCTATCCTATCCTCTATCCTATCCTATCCTCGATCCTATCCTATCCTCTATCCAATCCTATCCTCTATCCTATCCTATCCTCTATCCTATCCTATCCTCTATCCAATCCTATCCTCTATCCTATCCTATCCTCTATCCTATCCTATCCTCTATCTAATCCTATCCTCTATCCGACCCTATCCTCTATCCTCTCCTATCCTCAGTCTTATCCTATCCTCTATCCCATCCTATCCTCCATCTTATCCTATCCTCGATCCTATCCTATCCTCTATCCAATCCTATCCTCTATCCTATCCTATCCTCTATCCTATCCTATTCCTCTGTCCTATGCTACCCTCTATCCTATCCTATCCTCTATCCTATCCTATACTCTATCCTATCCTATCCTCTATCCTATCCTATCTTCTATCTTATCATATCCTCTATCCCATCCTATCCTCCATCCTATCCTATCCTCTATCCTATCCTATCCTCTATCCTATCCTATCCTCTATCCTATCCTATCCTCGATCCTATCCTATCCTCTATCCAATCCTATCCTCTATCCTATCCTATCCTCTATCCTATCCTATCCTCTATCCAATCCTATCCTCTATCCTATCCTATCCTCTATCCTATCCTATCTTCTATCTTATCATATCCTCTATCTCATCCTATCCTCCATCCTATCCTATCCTCTATCCTATTCTATCCTCTATCCTATCCTATCCTCTATCCAATCCTATCCTCTATCCTATCCTATCCTGTATCCTATCCTATCCTATCCTCTATCCTCTCCTATTCCTCTATCCTATGCTACCCTCTATCCTATCCTATCCTCTATCCTATCCTATACTCTATCCTATTCCATCGTCTATCCTATCCTACATTCTACCTTATCATATCCTCTATCCCATCCTATCCTCTATCCAATCCTATCCTGTATCCTATCCTATCCTCTATCCTATCCCATCCTCTATCGTATCCTGTCCTCTATCCTATCCTATCCTCTATCCTATCCTATCCTCTATCCTATCCTATCTTCTATCTTATCATATCCTCTATCCCATCCTATCCTCGATCCTATCCTATTCCTCTATCCTATGCTATCCTCTATCCTATCCTATACTCTATCCTATCCTATCCTCTATCCTATCCTATCTTCTATCTTATCATATCCTCTATCCCATCCTATCCTCCATCCTGTCCTATCCTCTATCGTATATTATCCTCTATCCTATCCTATCCTCTATCCTATCCTATTCCTCTATCCTATGCTATCCTCTATCCTATCCTATCCTCTATCCTATCCTATCTTCTATCTTATCATATCCTCTATCCCATCCTATCCGCTATCCTATCCTATTCCTCTATCCTATCCTATCCTCTATCCTATCCTATCCTCTATCGTATCCTATCCTTTATCCTATCCTATCCTCTATCCTATTCTATCCTCTATCGTATCCTGTCCTCTATCCTATCCTACCATCTATCCTATCCTATCCTCTATCCCATCCTATGCTCTATCCTATCCTATCCTCGATCCTATCCTATCCTCTATCCAATCCTATCCTCTATCCTATCCTATCCTCTATCCTATCCTATCCTATCCTCTATCCTATCCCATCCTCTATCGTATGCTATCCTCTATCCTATCCTATTCCTCTATCCTATGCTACCCTCTATCCTATCCTATCCTCTATGCTATCCTATACTATATCCTATCCTATCTTCTATCCTATCCTATCTTCTATCTTATCATATCCTCTATCCCATCCTATCCTCCATCCTATCCTATCCTCTATCCTATCCCATCCTCTATCGTATCCTATCCTCTATCCTATCCTATCCTCTATCCTATCCCATCCTCTATCGTATGCTATCCTCTATCCTATCCTATTCCTCTATCCTATGCTACCCTCTATCCTATCCTATCCTCTATCCTAACCTATACTCTATCCTATCCCATCCTCTATCCTATCCTATCCTCTATCCTATCCTATCTTCTATCCTATCCTATCCTCTATCCTATCCTATCCTCTATCCCATCCTATGCTCTATCCTATCCTATCCTCGATCCTATCCTATCCTCTATCCAATCCTATCCTCTATCCTATCCTATCCTCTATCCTATCCTATCCTATCCTCTATCCTATCCCATCCTCTATCGTATGCTATCCTCTATCCTATCCTATTCCTCTATCCTATGCTACCCTCTGTCCTATCCTATCCTCTATGCTATCCTATACTATATCCTATCCTATCTTCTATCCTATCCTATCTTCTATCTTATCATATCCTCTATCCCATCCTATCCTCCATCCTATCCTATCCTCTATCCTATACTATCCTCTATCCTATCCTATCTTCTATCTTATCATATCCTCTATCCCATCCTATCCTCCATCTTATCCTACCATCTATCCTATCCTATCCTCTAACCCATCCTATCCGCTATCGTATCCCATCCTCCATCCTATCCTATCCTCTATCCTATCCTATCCTCCATTCTATCCTATCATTTATCATATCCTATCCTCAATCCTATCCTATCCTCTATCCCATCCTATCCTCCATCCCATCCTATCCTCCATCCTATCCTATCCTCTATCCAATCCTATCCTCTATCGTATCCTATCCTCTATCCTATTCTATCCTATATCGTATCCTATCCTCTATCGTATCCTACCATCTATCCTATCCTATCCTCTATCCAATCCTATCCTCTATCCTATCCTATCCTCTATTCGATCCTATCCTCTATCCAATATTATACTCTATCCTAACCTATTCCTCTATCCTATGCTATCCTCTATCCTATACTATCCTCTAACTTATCATATCCTCTATCCCATCCTATCCTCCATCCTATCCTATCCTCTATCCTATCCTCTATCCTATCCTATCCTCTATCTTATCCTATCCTCTATCCCATCCTATCCTCCATCCTATCCTATCCTCTATCCTATACTATCCTCTATCCTATCCTATCCTCTATCCTTTCCTATCCACTGTCCTATCTTATCCGCTATCCTATCCTATCCTCTATCCTATCCTATCATTTATCATTTATCCTCTATCGTATCCTACCATCTATCCTATCCTATCCTTTAACCCATCCTATCCGCTATCGTATCCCATCCTCTATCCTATCCTATCCTCTATCATATCCTATCCTCTATCCTATCCTATCCTCTATCTCATCCTATCCTCTATTCCATCCTATCCTCTATTCCATCCTATCCTCCATCCTATCCTATCCTCCATCCTATCCTATCCTCTATCCTATCCTATCCTCCATTCTATCCTATCATTTATCCTATCCGATCTTCTATCCTATCCTATCCTCCATCCTATCCTATCCTCTATCCTATCCTATCCTCTATCCTTTCCTATCCACTGTCCTATCCTATCCGCTGTCCTATCCTATCCTCTATCCTATCCTATCTTTTATCATTTATCCTCTATCGTATCCTACCATCTATCCTATCCTATCCTCTAACCCATCCTATCCGCTATCGTATCCCATCCTCTATCCTATCCTATCCTCTATCATATCCTATCCTCTATCCTATCCTATCCTCGATCATATCCTATCCTCTATCCTTTCCTATCCACTGCCCTATCCTATCCGCTATCCTATCCTATCCTCTATCCTATCCTATCATTTATCATTTATCCTCTATCGTATCCTACCATATATCCTATCCTATCCTCTATCCCATCCTGTCCGCTATCGTATCCCATCCTCTATCCTATCCTATCCTATCCTCTATCATATCCTATCCTCTATCCTATCCTATCCTCTATCTCATCCTATCCTCTATTCCATCCTACCCTCTATTCCATCCTATCCTCCATCCTATCCTATCCTCCATCCTATCCTATCCTCTATCCTATACTAGCCTCTATCCTATCCTATCGTCTATCCTTTCCTACCCTCTATACTCTCCTCTATCGTATCCTATTATCTATCGTACCCTACCATCTATCCAATCCTATCCTCTATCCTATCCCATCCTCTATCGTATCCTATCCTCTATCCAATCCTATCCTCTATCCTATCCTATCCTCTATCCTATCCCATCCTCTATCGTATCCTCTCCTCTATCCTATCCTATTCCTCTATCTTATGCTATCCTGTATCTCATCCTACCCTCTATCCTATCCTATCTTCTATCTTATCATATACTCTTCCCCATCCTATCCTCCATCCTATCCTATCCGCTATCGTATCCCATCCTCTATCCTATCCTATCCTCTATCATATCCTATCCTCAATCCTATCCTATCCTCTATCCCATCCTATCTTCCATCCTCATACTATCCTCCATCCTATCCTATCCTCTATCCAATCCTATCCTCTATTGTATCCTATCCTTTATCCTATCCTATCCTCTATCCTATTCTATCCTATATCGTATCCTATCCTCTATCGTATCCTACCATCTATCCTATCCTATCGTCTATCCCATCCTATCCTCTATCCCATCCTATCCTCCATCCCATCCTATCCTCCATCCTATCCTATCCTCTATCCAATCCTATCCTCTATCGTATCCTATCGTTTATCCTATCCTATCCTCTATCCCTTCCTGTCCGCTATCGTATCCCATCCTCTATCCTATCCTATCCTATCCTCTATCATATCCTATCCTCTATCCTATCCTATCCTCTATCCTTTCCTATCCACTGTCCTATCCTATCCGCTATCCTATCCTATCCTCTATCCTATCCTATCATTTATCATTTATCCTCTATCGTATCCTACCATCTATCCTATCCTATCCTTTAACCCATCCTATCCGCTATCGTATCCCATCCTCTATCCTATCCTATCCTCTATCATATCCTATCCTCTATCCTATCCTATCCTCTATCATATCCTATCCTCTATCCTTTCCTATCCACTGTCCTATCCTATCCGCTATCCTATCCTATCCTCTATCCTATCCTATCATTTATCATTTATCCTCTATCGTATCCTACCATATATCCTATCCTATCCTCTATCCCATCCTGTCCGCTATCGTATCCCATCCTCTATCCTATCCTATCCTATCCTCTATCATATCCTATCCTCTATCCTATCCTATCCTCTATCTCATCCTATCCTCTATTCCATCCTACCCTCTATTCCATCCTATCCTCCATCCTATCCTATCCTCCATCCTATCCTATCCTCTATCCTATACTAGCCTCTATCCTATCCTATCGTCTATCCTTCCTACCCTCTATACTCTCCTCTATCGTATCCTATTATCTATCGTACCCTACCATCTATCCAATCCTATCCTCTATCCTATCCCATCCTCTATCGTATCCTATCCTCTATCCAATCCTATCCTCTATCCTATCCTATCGTCTATCCTATCCCATCCTCTATCGTATCCTCTCCTCTATCCTATCCTATTCCTCTATCTTATGCTATCCTGTATCTCATCCTACCCTCTATCCTATCCTATCTTCTATCTTATCATATACTCTTCCCCATCCTATCCTCCATCCTATCCTATCCTCTATCGTATACTATCCTCTATCCTATCCTATCCTCTACCGTATCCTACCATCTATCCTATCCTATCCTCTATCCCATCCTATCCTCTATCCTATCCTATCCTCTATCCAATATTATACTCTATCCTAACCTATTCCTCTATCCTATGCTATCCTCTATCCTATTCTATCCTCTAACTTATCGTATCCTCTATCCCATCCTTTCCTCTATCCTATCCTATCCTCTATCCTATCCTATCCTCTATCCAATCCTATACTCTATCCTATCTTATTCCTCTATCCCATCCTATCCTCCATCCTATCCTATCCGCTATCCTATCCTATCCTCTATCCTATCCTATCATTTATCATTTATCCTCTATCGTATCCTACCATCTATCCTATCCTATCCTTTAACCCATCCTATCCGCTATCGTATCCCATCCTCTATCCTATCCTATCCTCTATCATATCCTATCCTCTATCATATCCTATCCTCTATCCTATCCTATCCTCTATCTCATCCTATCCTCTATTCCATCCTATCCTCTATTCCATCCTATCCTCTATTCCATCCTATCCTCCATCCTATCCTATCCTCTATCCTATCCTATCCTCCATCCTATCCTATCATTTATCCTATCCTTTCCTCTATCCTATCCTATCCTCTATCCTATCCTATCCTCTATCCAATCCTATACTCTATCCTATCTTATTCCTCTATCCCATCCTATCCTCCATCCTATCCTATCCGCTATCCTATCCTATCCTCTATCCTATCCTATCATTTATCATTTATCCTCTATCGTATCCTACCATCTATCCTATCCTATCCTTTAACCCATCCTATCCGCTATCGTATCCCATCCTCTATCCTATCCTATCCTCTATCATATCCTATCCTCTATCATATCCTATCCTCTATCCTATCCTATCCTCTATCTCATCCTATCCTCTATTCCATCCTATCCTCTATTCCATCCTATCCTCTATTCCATCCTATCCTCCATCCTATCCTATCCTCTATCCTATCCTATCCTCCATCCTATCCTATCATTTATCCTATCCGATCCTCTATCCTATCCTATCCTCTATCCTATCCTATCTGTTAAAGTAAAACGTTAGGCCTTTTACCGTACCCTGTGGAAAACCCCACATCCTATGGTTATTGGGAAATACCTGATTCCCCGTTATTTTATTGAAGGTCGTCCTCACTTCAGGTATGAAGGTACGCATCGCCGCCCTCGCGTTTGGGCATTAGTTCTAACTGTGCGCTCGTCTTGTAGACACCTCCGACAACGGCTTCTTCCGTTTAAATATATTTCTTCCACCGTCTTCCCGTATAATTATTTCCACATAACCCCTCAACAGGTTATGGGCCCAGGTTATAACACAAGTTATCAGTGTAAATAATTCGATTAGGAAGTGCAGTGAGTTGTGCAAACTTGTAAAATGGAGTCGATGCATTTAAAAATAGAAAAGCTCCGTGACGGTGATAATTGGCTTCAGTGGCGTTTCGTTATACGCACACTGCTGGAGGAAAACGATGATTCCCTTAGTGTGTGTGAAGGAGGACTACAGCGTCCAGCTGAAAATTCTCCAAACTATCAAGTAAACCTGCAAAAGTTTTTAAAGGCTGATAAAACAGCTCGCAGGATGATCGTGACGTCAGTCGAGAAAAAACCTCTTGACTTACTGTTGAGTTGCACAACAGCGCGAGAAATGTGGAAGAAACTTAATTCAGTTTACAATATGAAGTCCGATGAAAATTTATCGATAGTGCAAAAACAATTTTTTGACCTTAAATGGGACTCGAGTGAAAGTGTCAGTCATAATTTAGCAAAAGTAGAACAGCTAACGACTAAAATGAAGAACCTCGGAGGTGCAGTTCCGGACTCCATGATATTGACACGCATATTGTCAATACTACCGAAGAAATTTAATCACTTTCATAGTGCGTGGGATTCCGTGGAAGACAAGAAGAAAACCCTGGAAAATTTGACGGCGCGACTGATGACTGAGGAAATTAGAACTCAAGAACAGGATGACTCCGAGGATATGGCTGTGGCCTTATTGATGAAACGAAGGTCGTCAAATACATCGTTTTCGAGAAATAATTATCACCACAGACCAAATCAAGATGAGCGTCGGCAGAATGTTTTATCTGGATGCTATACATGCGGCAAAACAGACCACATACGAAAAGATTGTGTGGGTTGCAACGTATGTGGATCTAAAGGACACCTCAGCAGGAATTGTTTTAAGAGAAATGGAAATTTCCGCACACGAAACAACGGTGGTGGACATACTGTGCAGCAGACTTCAACTCCGGCTCACAAGCAGGCTTTTGTGGGAAGCAGCAGCAAATTCGAAGGCGATGACATCTGGCTGGTTGACTCGGGAGCAACCGATCACATGACGCACCGTCGAGATTTTTTCGGCAACTTCGAAGAGTTTGAAGAGCCGATTACCGTTCGACTAGGTAATGGAGATCTTACTCCTGCGTATGGAAGAGGTAACGTTGACATCGAAACATATGTAGACGGAAAATGGATATCGGGGGTTATGTATAACGTTTTATTTGTACCGAAATTAAGTCAAAATCTGTTTTCGATAATTACCGTTACCAGGAAAGGGATTGATCACGCGATTACCGAGTATGGAGAAAAATGTGTATTTTCACGCGACGGAGCAGTTATAGCGACTGGCTCGATTTGGGGAGATTTATTTAAAGTAAATTTACGCGTTGTGACACCGACAAAATGTAATTTAGCCAAAAATGTTAATAGCGAAAAAGTATCTATTAAATCTCGCAACGAAAGCTTACAGCTATGGCACGAAAGACTATGCCATCAAAATTTTAAACATGTTAAATATTTTTTGAAAAATAAGGGGATTAATGTAATAGACGATAACGTTTTTTGCGAAGGTTGTGCTTATGGAAAACACCATAAGCTTAGTTTTCATAATAGAAGTGACCGTGCTACGAAATGCCGCGAGATTATACATACCGACGTATGTGGGCCGATGGAGCACGAATCGATTGGCAAAAAACGTTATTTTCTAATTTTTAAGGATGAGTATTCTGGCTTTAGACAAATTTATTTTATGCGGCAAAAATCAGAAGTTGTTGAGAAATTACAAATGTTTTGCAGTGAAATTGAAAATATGTTCGGGGAAAACATAAAAGAAATTCACAGTGACGGGGGAAAAGAATTCGAGAATAGAAGCGTCCAGGGCTATTTGGCCAATAAAGGCATAAAACACACCTTAAGTGTTCCGTATACACCTCAACAGAATGGTGTCGCAGAGCGGGAAAACCGAATTATAGTCGAGGCCGCGCGGTCAATGTTATACTCGAAGCCGGAACTACCTTTGTCCCTATGGGCTGAAGCGATGAACACAGCTGCATATGTCATTAACCGATCGGGACCGTCAAAACAGCCAGGTCAGAATCCCTATGGTTTATGGTACGGCAAAGGGACGAATATAGAAAATTTGAAAATTTTCGGGACAGAATGTTTTGTCCATATACCCCCTCAGAAAAGAAAAAAGCTCGACAGAAAAGCAGTAAAAGGGTATTTAGTAGGATATATTGAAAATTGCAAAGGGTACCGTGTCTACGTGCCGAGTTTACGAGACGTAGTTTTGAGCCGTGATGTACTATTCAAACCAGAGAGACTAACGGCAAATAACGTTGATGTAGATACCTTTAAAAAACCCGACGAAATCGGAGGAAATTTAACTACTCATGAGAGTACAGATAGTTTTGAAAATACAACGGTCGATGTCGAAACTAATATCAGTAACGATCAAATACAACAGCCTTTGCAATCTTCAATCGAGAATGGCAACGTAAGACAGCTCCGTGATAGACGAACGATCAAACAAACGGAATTTTACGGTTGTCCGATTACTTTTCGTGCAGAAAAGTTACCTTGCGATTATAATGAAGCAATTAAGTGTAATGAGAAAGATTTTTGGATGAATGCTATGAATGAAGAGATGGATGCCTTACGTGAAAATCAAACTTAGACTTTAGTTGAAAAGCCAGTAAATCGCAAAATTATTAATAGTCGCTGGGTTTACTCGAAGAAAACGAATCCTGATAATACAGAACGATTTAAAGCGCGATTAGTAATAAAAGGATGTTCGCAAATACAAGGACTCGATTATAAAGAAACGTTCAGCCCGGTAGTTCGATATGATACCGTAAGATTTCTGTTAAGTATCGCTGCGCGTAATGGATTGAGTTTGGGTCAGTTTGACATAAAGACCGCGTTCTTGTATGGAAATTTAAACGAAGACATATATATGAAACAACCTGAAGGGTTTCATGATGGAACAGCGAGTGTCTGTAAGTTATTGAAAAGTTTGTATGGGCTAAAACAAGCTCCGAGATGCTGGACCGAACATTTTAGCGATTTTATTATAAAATTCGGATTTAATAAAAGCTCAGCCGATTCGTGTCTTTATATTTATGATAAAAACGATGGAAAAATGTTTCTAGCGATTTATGTTGATGACGGGCTTCTGGCAGCGTCGCATGAGCATCTAATAGATAAACTGTTTTTTGAATTAGCTAAGGATTTTAAAATAACATGCACGAAAAATGTAACGAATTTCCTCGGAATAGAAATTTGCAGACTGAGAAACGGATCAATTTTCATCAGCCAAAGCAAATATACTGAACATATTGTTGAAAAATTTAATTTAACAGACGCGAATAATGTATCAACTCCAGTAGAGGTTGGCTGGGATGCGAGTGATTTTGTTAAAGACAACTGTCGTGATGTACCGTATCGCGAAGCCGTGGGTAATTTAATGTTTTTACAAACAATAACTAGACCGGATATAAGTTATGCAGTAAATATAGCATCGAGAGTTTTAGATAAACCAAGTACTGCACATTGGCTACTCGTGAAACGGATAATAAGATTTTTGAAAGGTACCGCAGACGTAGGATTACTTTATAGTAAAGATGGGGATTTCGAAGCTTACAGTGATGCTGATTTTGGAGGGGATAAGGAGACTCGAAAATCAACATCTGGTTTGGTGTGTAAATTTGGGAATGCATCAATTGTATGGCAAAGTAAGCGACAACAATGCGTATCGTTATCAACGACTGAAGCCGAATATATAAGCGCAGCGTCAGCGGCAAAAGAAATCGTATGGTTGAAAAAGTTGTTTAACGAGTGTAAAACGAATATTGTTGATTGTACGTTGTATGTAGACAACATGAGTGCGTTAAAATTGATTAAAAATCCGGAATTCCATCAAAGAAGCAAGCATATAGATATTAAGTATCATTTTGTGCGTGATTTATATGAAAAAGGTGAAATTGATGTTAAGTATGTTAAAAGTGAGGAACAAATAGCCGACATATTCACGAAAGCATTAGCGAAACCGAGATCTATTTACTTAAGTCAAAAATTAGGCCTTACAAGTAAGAAAGAGATTACTGAGTGAATTTTTGTTTTTGAAGGATGTAGAGTTTTAGGGGGAGTGTTAAAGTAAAACGTTAGGCCTTTTACCGTACCCTGTGGAAAACCCCACATCCTATGGTTATTGGGAAATACCTGATTCCCCGTTATTTTATTGAAGGTCGTCCTCACTTCAGGTATGAAGGTACGCATCGCCGCCCTCGCGTTTGGGCATTAGTTCTAACTGTGCGCTCGTCTTGTAGACACCTCCGACAACGGCTTCTTCCGTTTAAATATATTTCTTCCACCGTCTTCCCGTATAATTATTTCCACATAACCCCTCAACACTATCCTATCCTCTATCATTTCCTATCCACTGTCCTATCCTATCCGCTATCCTATCCTATCCTCTATCCTATCCTATCATTTATCATTTATCCTCTATCGTATCCTACCATCTATCCTATCCTATCCTCTAACCCATCCTATCCGCTATCGTAACCCATCCTCTATCCTATCCTATCCTCTATCATATCCTATCCTCAATCCTATCCTATCCTCTATCCCATCCTATCCTCCATCCTCATACTATCCTCCATCCTATCCTATCCTCTATCCAATCCTATCCTCTATTGTATCCTATCCTTTATCCTATCCTATCCTCCATCCTATCCTATCCTCTATCCTATTCTACCCTCTATCCAATCCTATCCTCTATCCTATCCTATCCTATATCCTGTCCTATCCTCTATCCTATCCCATCCTCTATCTCATCCTATCCTCTATTCCATCCTATCCTCCATCCTATCCTATCCTCTATCCTATTCTACCCTCTATCCAATCCTATCCTCTATCCTATCCTATCCTATATCCTGTCCTATCCTCTATCCTATCCCATCCTCTATCCTATCCTATCCTCTATCATACCCTATCCTCTATCCTATCCTATCCTCTATCTCATCCTATCCTCTATCCTATCCTATCCTCTATCATATCCTATACTCTATCCTATCCTATCCTCTATCTCATCCTATACTCTATTCCATCCTATCCTCCATCCTATCCTATCCTCCATCCTATACTATCCTCTATCCTATCCTCTCATCTAACATTTCCTATCCTCTATCCCAACCTATCCTCCATCCTCTCCTATCCTCTATCCTATCCTATCCTCTATCTTATCCTATCCTCTATCCCATCCTATCCTCCATCCTATCCTGTCCTCTATCCTATACAATCCTCTATCCTATCGTATCCTCTATCGTATCCTACCATTTATCCTATCCTATCCTCTATCCCATCCCATCCTCTATCCCATCCTATCCTCCATCCTATCCTATCCTCCATCCTATACTATCCTCTATCCTATCCTCTCATCTAACATTTAGTATCCTCTATCCCAACCTATCCTCCATTCTCTCCTATCCTCTATCCTATCCTATCCTCTATCTCATCCTATCCTCTATCCTATCCTATCCTCTATCCTATCCCATCCTCTATCCTATCCTATCCTCTATCTCATCCTATCCTCTATTCCATCCTATCCTCCATCCTATCCTATCCTCTATCCTATTCTACCCTCTATCCAATCCTATCATCTATGCCATCCTATCCTCCATCCTATCCGGTCCTCTATCCTATACAATCCTCTATCCTATCGTATCCTCTATCGTATCCTACCATTTATCCTATCCTATCCTCTATCCCATCCCATCCTCTATCCCAACCTATCCTCCATTCTCTCCTATCCTCTATCCTATCCTATCCTCTATCTTATCCTATCCTCTATCATATCCTATCCTCTATCCTATCCTATCCTCTATCTCATCCTATCCTCTATCCTATCCTATCCTCTATCCTATCCCATCCTCTATCCTATCCTATCCTCTATCTCATCCTATCCTCTATTCCATCCTATCCTCCATCCTATCCTATCCTCTATCCTATTCTACCCTCTATCCAATCCTATCATCTATCCCATCCTATCCTCCATCCTATCCGGTCCTCTATCCTATACAATCCTCTATCCTATCGTATCCTCTATCGTATCCTACCATTTATCCTATCCTATCCTCTATCCCATCCCATCCTCTATCCCATCCTATCCTCTATCCTATCCCATCCTCTATCCTATCCTATCCTCTATCATATCCTATCCTCTATCCTATCCTATCCTCTATCTCATCCTATCCTCTATCCTATCCTATCCTCTATCATATCCTATCCTCTATCCTATCCTACCCTCTATCTCATCCTATCCTCCATCCTATCCTATCCTCCATCCTATACTATCCTCTATCCTATCCTCTCATCTAACATTTCCTATCCTCTATCCCTACCTTTCCTCCATCCTCTCCTATCCTCTATCCTATCCTATCCTCTATCTTATCCTATCCTCTATCCCATCCTATCCTCTATCATATCCTATCCTCTATCCTATCCTATCCTCTATCTCATCCTATCCTCTATCCTATCCTATCCTCTATCATATCCTATCCTCTATCCTATCCTATCCTCCATCTCATCCTATCCTCTATTCCATCCTATCCTCCATCCTATCCTATTCTATGTCCTATCCTATCCTCTATCCTATCCCATCCTCTATCCTATCCTATCCTCTATCATATCCTATCCTCTATCCTATCCTATCCTCTATCTCATCCTATCCTCTATCATATCCTATCATCTAACCTATCCTCTATCATATCCTATCCTCTATCCTATCCTATCGTCTATCTTATCGTATCCTCTATCCCTTCCTATCCTCCATCCTATCCTATCCTCTATGCTATTCTATCCTGTATCCTATCCTATACTCTACCGTATTCTACCATCTATCCTATCCTATCCTCTATCATATCCTATCGTCTATCCTATCCTATCCTCTATCGTATCCTATCCTCTATCCCATCCTATCCTCTATC
Source organism: Halictus rubicundus (assembly GCF_050948215.1). Lineage (NCBI taxonomy): Eukaryota > Metazoa > Arthropoda > Insecta > Hymenoptera > Halictidae > Halictus > Halictus rubicundus. Next base: position 919,334 of record NW_027488615.1, read on the forward strand.
CTATCCTATCCTCTATCTCATCCTATCCTCTATCCTATCCTATCCTCTATCATATCCTATCCTGTATCCTATCCTATCCTCTATCTCATCCTATCCTCTATTCCATCCTATCCTCTATCCCATCCTATCCTCCATCCTATCCTGTCCTCTATCCTATACAATCCTCTATCTCATCCTATCCTCTATTCCATCCTATCCTCCATCCTATCCTATCCTCTATCCTATTCTACACTCTATCCAATCCTATCCTCTATCCTATCCTATCCTATATACTATCCTATCCTCTATCCTATCCTATCCTCTATCCTATCCTATCCTCTATCATATCCTATCCTCTATCCTATCCTATCCTCTACCTCATCCTATCCCTATCCTATCCTATCCTATATCATATCCTATCCTCTATCCTATCCTATCCTCTATCTCATCCTATCCTCTATTCCATCCTATCCTCCATCCTATCCTATCCTCTATCCTATTCTACCCTCTATCCAATCCTATCCTCTATCCTATCCTATCCTATATCCTGTCCTATCCTCTATCCTATCCCATCCTCTATCCTATCCTATCCTCTATCATACCCTATCCTCTATCCTATCCTATCCTCTATCATATCCTATCCTCTATCCTATCCTATCCTCTATCTCATCCTATCCTCTATTCCATCCTATCCTCCATCCTACCCTATCCTCTATCCTATTCTACGCTCTATCCAATCCTATCCTCTATCCTATCCTATCCTATATTCCATCCTATCCTCCATCCTATCCTATCCTCTATCCTATTCTACCCTCTATCCAATCCTATCCTCTATCCTATCCTATCCTATATCCTATCCTATCCTCTATCCTATCCCATCCTCTATCCTATCCTATCCTCTATCATATCCTATCCTCTATCCTATCCTATCCTCTATCTCATCCTATCCTCTATCCTATCCTATCCTCTATCATATCCTATCCTCTATCCTATCCTATCCTCTATCTCATTCTATCCTCTATTCCATCCTATCCTCCATCCTATCCTATCCTCTATCCTATCCTATCCTCCATCTCATCCTATCCTCTATTCCATCCTATCCTCCATCCTATCCTATTCTATATCCTATCCTATCCTCTATCCTATCCCATCCTCTATCCTATCCTATCCTCTATCATATCCTATCCTCTATCCTATCCTATCCTCTATCTCACCCTATCCTCTATCATATCCTATCATCTAACCTATCCTCTATCATATCCTATCCTCTATCCTATCCTATCGTCTATCTTGTCGTATCCTCTATCCCTTCCTATCCTCCATCCTATCCTATCCTCTATGCTATTCTATCCTGTATCCTATCCTATACTCTACCGTATTCTACCATCTATCCTATCCTATCCTCTATCATATCCTATCGTCTATCCTATCCTATCCTCTATCGTATCCTATCCTCTATCCCATCCTATCCTCTATCCTATCCCATCCTCTATCCTATCCTATCCTCTATCATATCCTATCCTCTATCCTATCCTATCCTCTATCTCATCCTATCCTCTATCCTATCCTATCCCCTATCATATCCTATCCTCTATCCTATCCTATCCTCTATCTCATCCTATCCTCTATTCAATCCTATCCTCCATCCTATCCTATCCTCTATCCTATTCTACACTCTATCCAATCCTATCCTCTATCCTATCCTATCCTATATACTATCCTATCCTCTATCCTATCCCATCCTTTATCCTATCCTATCCTCTATCATATCCTATCCTCTATCCTATCCTATCCTCTATCTCATCCTATCCTCTATCCTATCCTATCCTATATCATATCCTATCCTCTATCCTATCCTATCCTCTATCTCATCCTATCCTCTATCCTATCCTATCCCCTATCATATCCTATCCTCTATCCTATCCTATCCTCTATCTCATCCTATCCTCTATTCAATCCTATCCTCCATCCTATCCTATCCTCTATCCTATTCTACACTCTATCCAATCCTATCCTCTATCCTATCCTATCCTATATACTATCCTATCCTCTATCCTATCCCATCCTTTATCCTATCCTATCCTCTATCATATCCTATCCTCTATCCTATCCTATCCTCTATCTCATCCTATCCTCTATCCTATCCTATCCTATATCATATCCTATCCTCTATCCTATCCTATCCTCTATCTCATCCTATCCTCTATTCCATCCTATCCTCCATCCTATCCTATCCTCTATCCTATTCTACCCTCTATCCAATCCTATCCTCTATCCTATCCTATCCTAGATCCTGTCCTATCCTCTATCCTATCCCATCCTCTATCCTATCCTATCCTCTATCATACCCTATCCTCTATCCTATCCTATCCTCTATCTCATCCTATCCTCTATCCTATCCTATCCTCTATCATATCCTATCCTCTATCCTATCCTATCCTCTATCTCATCCTATACTCTATTCCATCCTATCCTCCATCCTATCCTATCCTCCATCCTATACTATCCTCTATCCTATCCTCTCATCTAACATTTCCTATCCTCTATCCCAACCTATCCTCCATCCTCTCCTATCCTCTATCCTATCCTTTCCTCTATCCCATCCTATCCTCCATCCTATCCTGTCCTCTATCCTATACAATCCTCTATCCTATCGTATCCTCTATCGTATCCTACCATTTATCCTATCCTATCCTCTATCCCATCCCATCCTCTATCCCATCCTATCCTCCATCCTATCCTATCCTCCATCCTATACTATCCTCTATCCTATCCTCTCATCTAACATTTAGTATCCTCTATCCCAACCTATCCTCCATCCCCTCCTATCCTCTATCCTATCCTATCCTCTATCTTATCCTATCCTCTATCATATCCTATCCTCTATCCTATCCTATCCTCTATCTCATCCTATCCTCTATCCTATCCTATCCTCTATCCTATCCCATCCTCTATCCTATCCTATCCTCTATCTCATCCTATCCTCTATTCCATCCTATCCTCCATCCTATCCTATCCTCTATCCTATTCTACCCTCTATCCAATCCTATCCTCTATCCCATCCTATCCTCCATCCTATCCGGTCCTCTATCCTATACAATCCTCTATCCTATCGTATCCTCTATCGTATCCTACCATTTATCCTATCCTATCCTCTATCCCATCCCATCCTCTATCCCATCCTATCCTCCATCCTATCCTATCCTGCATCCTATACTATCCTCTATCCTATCCTCTCATCTAACATTTAGTATCCTCTATCCCAACCTATCCTCCATCCTCTCCTATCCTCTATCCTATCCTATCCTCTATCTTATCCTATCCTCTATCATATCCTATCCTCTATCCTATCCTATCCTCTATCTCATCCTATCCTCCATCCTATACTATCCTCTATCCTATCCCATCCTCTATCCTATCCTATCCTCTATCATATCCTATCTTCTATCCTATCCTATCCTCTATCTCATCCTATCCTCTATCCTATCCTATCCTCTATCATATCCTATCCTCTATCCTATCCTATCCTCTATCTCATCCTATCCTCTATTCCATCCTATCCTCCATCCTATCCTATCCTCTATCCTATTCTACCCTCTATCCAATCCTATCCTCTATCCTATCCTATCCTATATCCTGTCCTATCCTCTATCCTATCCCATTATCTATCCTATCCTATCCTCTACCATACCCTATCCTCTATCCTATCCTATCCTCTATCTCATCCTATCCTCTATCCTATCCTATCCTCTATCATATCCTATCCTCTATCCTATCCTATCCTCTATCTCATCCTATACTCTATTCCATCCTATCCTCCATCCTATCCTATCCTCCATCCTATACTATCCTCTATCCTATCCTCTCATCTAACATTTCCTATCCTCTATCCCAACCTATCCTCCATCCTCTCCTATCCTCTATCCTATCCTATCCTCTATCTTATCCTATCCTCTATCCCATCCTATCCTCCATCCTATCCTGTCCTCTATCCTATACAATCCTCTATCCTATCGTATCCTCTATCGTATCCTACCATTTATCCTATCCTATCCTCTATCCCATCCCATCCTCTATCCCATCCTATCCTCCATCCTATCCTATCCTCCATCCTATACTATCCTCTATCCTATCCTCTCATCTAACATTTAGTATCCTCTATCCCAACCTATCCTCCATCCTCTCCTATCCTCTATCCTATCCTATCCTCTATCTTATCCTATCCTCTATCATATCCTATCGTCTATCCTTTCCTATCCTCTATCTTATCCTATCCTCTATCCCATCCTATCCTCTATCCTATCCCATCGTCTATCCTATCCTATCCTCTATCATATCCTATCCTCTATCCTATCCTATCCTCTATCTCATCCTATCCTCTATCCTATCCTATCCTCTATCATATCCTATCCTCTATCCTATCCTATCCTCTATCTCATCCTATCCTCTATCCTATCCTATCCTCTATCATATCCTATCCTCTATCTTATCCTATCCTCTATCTCATCCTATCCTGTATTCCATCCTATCCTCCATCCTATCCTATCCTCTATCCTATTCTACCCTCTATCCAATCCTATCCTCTATCCTATCCTATCCTATATCCTATCCTATCCTCTATCATATCCTATCCTCTATCCTATCCTATCCTCTATCTCATCCTATCCTCTATTCCATCCTATCCTCCATCCTATCCTATCCTCTATACTATTCTACCCTCTATCCAATCCTATCCTCTATCCTATCCTATCCTATATCCTATCCTATCCTCTATCCTATCCCATCCTCTATCCTATCCTATCCTCTATCTCATCCTATCCTCTATTCCATCCTATCCTCCATCCTATCCTATCCTCCATCCTATACTATCCTCTATCCTATCCTCTCATCTAACATTTCCTATCCTCTATCCCAACCTATCCTCCATCCTCTCCTATCCTCTATCCTATCCTATCCTCTATCTTATACTATCCTCTATCCCATCCTATCCTCTATCCCATCCTATCCTCTATCCTATCCCATCCTCTATCCTATCCTATCCTCTATCATATCCTATCCTCTATCCTATCCTATCCTATATCCTATCCTATCCTCTATCATATCCTATCCTCTATCCTATCCTATCCTCTATCTCATTCTATCCTCTATTCCATCCTATCCTCCATCCTATCCTATCCTCTATCCTATCCTATCCTCCATCTCATCCTATCCTCTATTCCATCCTATCCTCCATCCTATCCTATTCTATATCCTATCCTATCCTCTATCCTATCCCATCCTCTATCCTATCCTATCCTCTATCATATCCTATCCTCTATCCTATCCTATCCTCTATCTCATCCTATCCTCTATCTCATCCTATCCTGTATTCCATCCTATCCTCCATCCTATCCTATCCTCTATCCTATTCTACCCTCTATCCAATCCTATCCTCTATCCTATCCTATCCTATATCCTATCCTATCCTCTATCATATCCTATCCTCTATCCTATCCTATCCTCTATCTCATCCTATCCTCTATTCCATCCTATCCTCCATCCTATCCTATCCTCTATACTATTCTACCCTCTATCCAATCCTATCCTCTATCCTATCCTATCCTATATCCTATCCTATCCTCTATCCTATCCCATCCTCTATCCTATCCTATCCTCTATCTCATCCTATCCTCTATTCCATCCTATCCTCCATCCTATCCTATCCTCCATCCTATACTATCCTCTATCCTATCCTCTCATCTAACATTTCCTATCCTCTATCCCAACCTATCCTCCATCCTCTCCTATCCTCTATCCTATCCTATCCTCTATCTTATACTATCCTCTATCCCATCCTATCCTCTATCCCATCCTATCCTCTATCCTATCCCATCCTCTATCTTATCCTATCCTCTATCATATCCTATCCCCTATCCTATCCTATCCTCTATCTCATCCTATCTTCTATATTATCCTATTATCTATCATATCCTATCCTCTATCCTATCCTATCCTCTATCTCATTCTATCCTCTATTCCATCCTATCCTCCATCCTATCCTATCCTCTATCCTATCCTATCCTCCATCTCATCCTATCCTCTATTCCATCCTATCCTCCATCCTATCCTATTCTATATCCTATCCTATCCTCTATCCTATCCTATCCTCTATCTTATACTATCCTCTATCCCATCCTATCCTCTATCCCATCCTATCCTCTATCCTATCCCATCCTCTATCCTATCCTATCCTCTATCATATCCTATCCTCTATCCTATCCTATCCTATATCCTATCCTATCCTCTATCATATCCTATCCTCTATCCTATCCTATCCTCTATCTCATCCTATCCTCTCTTCCATCCTATCCTCCATCCTATCCTATCCTCTATACTATTCTACCCTCTATCCAATCCTATCCTCTATCCTATCCTATCCTATATCCTATCCTATCCTCTATCCTATCCCATCCTCTATCCTATCCTATCCTCTATCATATCCTATCCTCTATCCTATCCTATCCTCTATCTCATCCTATCCTCTATTCCATCCTATCCTCCATCCTATCCTATCCTCTATCCTATTCTACCCTCTATCCAATCCTATCCTCTATCCTATCCTATCCTATATCCTGTCCTATCCTCTATCCTATCCCATCCTCTATCCTATCCTATCCTCTACCATACAGTATCCTCTATCCTATCCTATCCTCTATCTCATCCTATCCTCTATCCTATCCTATCCTCTATCATATCCTATCCTCTATCCTATCCTATCCTCTATCTCATCCTATACTCTATTCCATCCTATCCTCCATCCTATCCTATCCTCCATCCTATACTATCCTCTATCCTATCCTCTCATCTAACATTTCCTATCCTCTATCCCAACCTATCCTCCATCCTCTCCTATCCTCTATCCTATCCTATCCTCTATCTTATCCTATCCTCTATCCCATCCTATCCTCCATCCTATCCTGTCCTCTATCCCATCCTATCCTCCATCCTATCCTATCCTCCATCCTATACTATCCTCTATCCTATCCTCTCATCTAACATTTAGTATCCTCTATCCCAACCTATCCTCCATCCTCTCCTATCCTCTATCCTATCCTATCCTCTATCTTATCATATCCTCTATCATATCCTATCGTCTATCCTTTCCTATCCTCTATCTTATCCTATCCTCTATCCCATCCTATCCTCTATCCTATCCCATCGTCTATCCTATCCTATCCTCTATCATATCCTATCCTCTATCCTATCCTATCCTCTATCTCATCCTATCCTCTATCCTATCCTATCCTCTATCATATCCTATCCTCTATCCTATCCTATCCTCTATCTCATCCTATCCTCTATCCTATCCTATCCTCTATCATATCCTATCCTCTATCCTATCCTATCCTCTATCTCATCCTATCTTCTATATTATCCTATTATCTATCATATCCTATCCTCTATCCTATTCTATCCTCTATCTCATCCTATCCTCTATTCCATCCTATCCTCCATCCTATCCTATCCTCTATCCTATTCTACCCTCTATCCAATCCTATCGTCTATCCTATCCTATCCTATATCCTATCCTATCCTCTATCCTATCCTATCCTCTATCGTATCCTATCCTCTATCTTATCCTATCCTCTATCCCATCCTATCCTCCATCCTATCCTATCCTCTATCGTATCCTATCCTGTATCCTATCCTATCCTCTATCCCATCCTAACCTCCATCCTATCCTCCATCCTATCCTATTCTCTATCGTATCCTATCCTGTATCCTATCCTATCCTCTATCATATCCTACCCTCTATAGCATCCTACCATATATCCGATACTATTCTCTCTCCTATCCTATCCGCTGTCCAATCCTATCCTCTATCCTATCCTATCGTCTATCCTTTCCTATCCTCTATACTCTCCTCTATCGTAACCTATCCTCTATCGTATCCTACCATCAATCCTATCCTATCCTCTATCCCATGCTATCCTCTATCCCATCCTATCCTCTATCCTATCCCATCCTCTATCCTATCCTATCCTCTATCATATCCTATCCTCTATCCTATCGTATCCTCTATCTCATCCTATCCTCTATCCTATCCTATCCTCTATCATATCCTATCCTCTATCCTATCCTATCCTCTATCTCATCCTATCCTCTATTCCATCCTACCCTCCATCCTATCCTAACCTCTAGGCTATTCTATACTATATCCTATCCTATCCTCTATCTCATCGTATCCTCTATCCAATCCTATCCTGTATCCTATCCTATCCTATATCCTATCCTATCCTCTATCCTATCCTATCCTCTATCCTATCCTATCCTCTATCCTATCTTATCGTATCCTCTATCCCATCCTATCCTCCATCCTATCCTATCCTCTATCCTATACTATCCTCTATCCTATCCTATCCTCTAACGTATCCTACCATGTATCCTATCCTATCCTCTATCATGTCCTATCCTCTGTCCTATCCTATCCTCTATCTTACCATATCCTCTATCCCATCCTATCCTCCATCCTATCTTATCCTCTATCGTATCCTACCATTTATCCTATCATATCCTCTATCCCATCCTATCCTCCATCCTATCCTATCCTCCATCCTATACTATCCTCTATCCTATCCCATCCTCTATCCTATCCTATCCTCTATCATATCCTATCTTCTATCCTATCCTATCCTCTATCTCATCCTATCCTCTATCCTATCCTATCCTCTATCATATCGTATCCTCTATCCTATCCTATCCTCTATCTCATCCTATCCTCTATTCCATCCTATCCTCCATCCTATCCTATCCTCTATCCTATTCTACCCTCTATCCAATCCTATCCTCTATCCTATCCTATCCTATATCCTGTCCTATCCTCTATCCTATCCCATCCTCTATCCTATCCTATCCTCTATCATACCCTATCCTGTATCCTATCCTATCCTCTATCTCATCCTATCCTCTATCCTATCCTATCCTCTATCATATCCTATCCTCTATCCTATCCTATCCTCTATCTCATCCCATACTCTATTCCATCCTATCCTCCATCCTATCCTATCCTCCATCCTATACTATCCTCTATCCTATCCTCTCATCTAACATTTCCTATCCTCTATCCCAACCTATCCTCCATCCTCTCCTATCCTCTATCCTATCCTATCCTCTATCTTATCCTATCCTCTATTCCATCCTATCCTCCATCCTATCCGGTCCTCTATCCTATACAATCCTCTATCCTATCGTATCCTCTATCGTATCCTACCATTTATCCTATCCTATCCTCTATCCCATCCCATCCTCTATCCCATCCTATCCTCCATCCTATCCTATCCTCCATCCTATACTATCCTCTATCCTATCCTCTCATCTAACATTTAGTATCCTCTATCCCAACCTATCCTCCATCCTCTCCTATCCTCTATCCTATCCTATCCTCTATCTTATCCTATCCTCTATCTCATCCTATCCTCTATTCCATCCTATCCTCCATCCTATCCTATCCTCTATCCTATTCTACCCTCTATCCAATCCTATCCTCTATCCTATCCTATGCTATATCATATCCTATCCTCTATCCTATCCTATCCTCCATCTCATCCTATCCTCTATTCCATCCTATCCTCCATCCTATCCTATTCTATGTCCTATCCTATCCTCTATCCTATCCCATCCTCTATCCTATCCTATCCTCTATCATATCCTATCCTCTATCCGATCCTATCCTCTATCTCATCCTATCCTCTATCATATCCTATCATCTAACCTATCCTCTATCATATCCTATCCTCTATCCTATCCTATCGTCTATCTTATCGTATCCTCTATCCCTTCCTATCCTCCATCCTATCCTATCCTCTATGCTATTCTATCCTGTATCCTATCCTATACTCTACCGTATTCTACCATCTATCCTATCCTATCCTCTATCATATCCTATCGTCTATCCTATCCTATCCTCTATCGTATCCTATCCTCTATCCCATCCTATCCTCTATCCTATCCCATCCTCTATCCTATCCTATCCTCTATCATATCCTATCCTCTATCCTATCCTATCCTCTATCTCATCCTATCCTCTATCCTATCCTATCCTCTATCATATCCTATCCTCTATCCTATCCTATCCTCTATCTCATCCTATCCTCTATTCCATCCTATCCTCTATCCCATCCTATCCTCCATCCTATCCTGTCCTCTATCCTATACAATCCTCTATCCTATCGTATCCTCTATCGTATCCTACCATTTATCCTATCCTATCCTCTATCCCATCCTATCCTCTATCCCATCCTATCCTCCATCCTATCCTATCCTCCATCCTATACTATCCTCTATCCTATCCTATCCTCAATCCCATCCTATCCTCTATCCTATCCTATCGTCTATCTTATCGTATCCTCTATCCCTTCCTATTCTCCATCCTATCCTATCCTCTATGCTATTCTATCCTGTATCCTATCCTATACTCTACCGTATTCTACCATCTATCCTATCCTATCCTCTATCATATCCTATCGTCTATCCTATCCTATCCTCTATCGTATCCTATCCTCTATCCCATCCTATCCTCTATCCTATCCCATCCTCTATCCTATCCTATCCTCTATCATATCCTATCCTCTATCCTATCCTATCCTCTATCTCATCCTATCCTCTATCCTATCCTATCCTCTATCATATCCTATCCTCTATCCTATCCTATCCTCTATCTCATCCTATCCTCTATTCCATCCTATCCTCCATCCTATCCTATCCTCTATCATATCCTATCCTCTATCATATCCTATCCTGTATCCTATCCTATCCTCTATCTCATCCTATCCTCTATTCCATCCTATCCTCCATCCTACCCTATCCTCTATCCTATTCTACCCTCTATCCTATCCCATCCTCTATCCTATCCTATCCTCTATCATATCCTATCCTCTATCTCATCCTATCCTCTATCATATCCTATCATCTAACCTATCCTCTATCATATCCTATCCTCTATCCTATCCTATCGTCTATCTTATCGTATCCTCTATCCCTTCCTATCCTCCATCCTATCCTATCCTCTATGCTATTCTATCCTGTATCCTATCCTATACTCTACCGTATTCTACCATCTATCCTATCCTATCCTCTATCATATCCTATCGTCTATCCTATCCTATCCTCTATCGTATCCTATCCTCTATCCCATCCTATCCTCTATCCTATCCCATCCTCTATCCTATCCTATCCTCTATCATATCCTATCCTCTATCCTATCCTATCCTCTATCTCATCCTATCCTCTATCCTATCCTATCCTCTATCATATCCTATCCTCTATCCTATCCTATCCTCTATCTCATCCTATCCTCTATTCCATCCTATCCTCCATCCTATCCTGTCCTCTATCCTATACAATCCTCTATCCTATCGTATCCTCTATCGTATCCTACCATTTATCCTATCCTATCCTCTATCCCATCCTATCCTCTATCCCATCCTATCCTCCATCCTATCCTATCCTCCATCCTATACTATCCTCTATCCTATCCTATCCTCAATCCCATCCTATCCTCTATCCTATCCTATCGTCTATCTTATCGTATCCTCTATCCCTTCCTATCCTCCATCCTATCCTATCCTCTATGCTATTCTATCCTGTATCCTATCCTATACTCTACCGTATTCCACCATCTATCCTATCCTATAGTCTATCATATCCTATCGTCTATCCTATCCTATCCTCTATCGTATCCTATCCTCTATCCCATCCTATCCTCTATCCTATCCCATCCTCTATCCTATCCTATCCTCTATCATATCCTATCCTCTATCCTATCCTATCCTCTATCTCATCCTATCCTCTATCCTATCCTATCCTCTATCATATCCTATCCTCTATCCTATCCTATCCTCTATCTCATCCTATCCTCTATTCCATCCTATCCTCCATCCTATCCTATCCTCTATCATATCCTATCCTCTATCATATCCTATCCTCTATCCTATCCTATCCTCTATCTCATCCTATCCTCTATTCCATCCTATCCTCCATCCTACCCTATCCTCTATCCTATTCTACCCTCTATCCAATCCTATCCTCTATCCTATCCTATCCTACATTCCATCCTATCCTCCATCCTATCCTATCCTCTATCCTATTCTACCCTCTATCCAATCCTATCCTCTATCCTATCCTATCCTATATCCTATCCTATCCTCTATCCTATCCCATCCTCTATCCTATCCTATCCTCTATCATATCCTATCCTCTATCCTATCCTATCCTCTATCTCATCCTATCCTCTATTCCATCCTATCCTCCATCCTACCCTATCCTCTATCCTATTCTACCCTCTATCCAATCCTATCCTCTATCCTATCCTATCCTACATTCCATCCTATCCTCCATCCTATCCTATCCTCTATCCTATTCTACCCTCTATCCAATCCTATCCTCTATCCTATCCTATCCTATATCCTATCCTATCCTCTATCCTATCCCATCCTCTATCCTATCCTATCCTCTATCATATCCTATCCTCTATCTCATCCTATCCTCTATCATATCCTATCATCTAACCTATCCTCTATCATATCCTATCCTCTATCCTATCCTATCGTCTATCTTATCGTATCCTCTATCCCTTCCTATCCTCCATCCTATCCTATCCTCTATGCTATTCTATCCTGTATCCTATCCTATACTCTACCGTATTCTACCATCTATCCTATCCTATCCTCTATCATATCCTATCGTCTATCCTATCCTATCCTCTATCGTATCCTATCCTCTATCCCATCCTATCCTCTATCCTATCCCATCCTCTATCCTATCCTATCCTCTATCATATCCTATCCTCTATCCTATCCTATCCTCTATCTCATCCTATCCTCTATCCTATCCTATCCTCTATCATATCCTATCCTCTATCCTATCCTATCCTCTATCTCATCCTATCCTCTATTCCATCCTATCCTCTATCCCATCCTATCCTCCATCCTATCCTGTCCTCTATCCTATACAATCCTCTATCCTATCGTATCCTCTATCGTATCCTACCATTTATCCTATCCTATCCTCTATCCCATCCTATCCTCTATCCCATCCTATCCTCCATCCTATCCTATCCTCCATCCTATACTATCCTCTATCCTATCCTATCCTCAATCCCATCCTATCCTCTATCCTATCCTATCGTCTATCTTATCGTATCCTCTATCCCTTCCTATCCTCCATCCTATCCTATCCTCTATGCTATTCTATCCTGTATCCTATCCTATACTCTACCGTATTCCACCATCTATCCTATCCTATAGTCTATCATATCCTATCGTCTATCCTATCCTATCCTCTATCGTATCCTATCCTCTATCCCATCCTATCCTCTATCCTATCCCATCCTCTATCCTATCCTATCCTCTATCATATCCTATCCTCTATCCTATCCTATCCTCTATCTCATCCTATCCTCTATCCTATCCTATCCTCTATCATATCCTATCCTCTATCCTATCCTATCCTCTATCTCATCCTATCCTCTATTCCATCCTATCCTCCATCCTATCCTATCCTCTATCATATCCTATCCTCTATCATATCCTATCCTCTATCCTATCCTATCCTCTATCTCATCCTATCCTCTATTCCATCCTATCCTCCATCCTACCCTATCCTCTATCCTATTCTACCCTCTATCCAATCCTATCCTCTATCCTATCCTATCCTACATTCCATCCTATCCTCCATCCTATCCTATCCTCTATCCTATTCTACCCTCTATCCAATCCTATCCTCTATCCTATCCTATCCTATATCCTATCCTATCCTCTATCCTATCCCATCCTCTATCCTATCCTATCCTCTATCATATCCTATCCTCTATCCTATCCTATCCTATATCTCATCCTATCCTCTATTCCATCCTATCCTCCATCCTACCCTATCCTCTATCCTATTCTACCCTCTATCCAATCCTATCCTCTATCCTATCCTATCCTACATTCCATCCTATCCTCCATCCTATCCTATCCTCTATCCTATTCTACCCTCTATCCAATCCTATCCTCTATCCTATCCTATCCTATATCCTATCCTATCCTCTATCCTATCCCATCCTCTATCCTATCCTATCCTCTATCATATCCTATCCTCTATCCTATCCTGTCCTCTATCTCATCCTATCCTCTATTCTATCCTATCCTCTATCATATCCTATCCTCTATCCAATCTTATCCTCTATCTCATTCTATCCTCTATTCCATCCTATCCTCCATCCTATCCTATCCTCCATCCTATATTATCCTCTATCTTATCCTATCCTCTATCCCATCCTATCCTCCTTCCTATCCTGTCCTCTATCCTATACTATCCTCTATCCTATCCTCTCATCTAACATTTCCTATCCTCTATCCCAACCTATCCTCCATCCTCTCCTATCCTCTATCCTATCCTATCCTCTATCTTATCCTATCCTCTATCCCATCCTATCCTCCATCCTATCCTGTCCTCTATCCTATACAATCCTCTATCCTATCGTATCCTCTATCGTATCCTACCATTTATCCTATCCTATCCTCTATCCCATCCTATCCTCTATCCCATCCTATCCTCCATCCTATCCTATCCTCCATCCTATACTATCCTCTATCCTATCCTATCCTCAATCCCATCCTATCCTCTATCCTATCCTATCGTCTATCTTATCGTATCCTCTATCCCTTCCTATCCTCCATCCTATCCTATCCTCTATGCTATTCTATCCTGTATCCTATCCTATACTCTACCGTATTCTACCATCTATCCTATCCTATCCTCTATCATATCCTATCGTCTATCCTATCCTATCCTCTATCGTATCCTATCCTCTATCCCATCCTATCCTTTATCCTATCCCATCCTCTATCCTATCCTATCCTCTATCATATCCTATCCTCTATCCTATCCTATCCTCTATCTCATCCTATCCTCTATCCTATCCTATCCTCTATCATATCCTACCCTCTATCCTATCCTATCCTCTATCTCATCCTATCCTCTATTCCATCCTATCCTCCATCCTATCCTATCCTCTATCATATCCTATCCTCTATCATATCCTATCCTCTATCCTATCCTATCCTCTATCTCATCCTATCCTCTATTCCATCCTATCCTCCATCCTACCCTATCCTCTATCCTATTCTACGCTCTATCCAATCCTATCCTCTATCCTATCCTATCCTACATTCCATCCTATCCTCCATCCTATCCTATCCTCTATCCTATTCTACCCTCTATCCAATCCTATCCTCTATCCTATCCTATCCTATATCCTATCCTATCCTCTATCCTATCCCATCCTCTATCCTATCCTATCCTCTATCATATCCTATCCTCTATCCTATCCTATCCTCTATCTCATCCTATCCTCTATTCCATCCTATCCTCCATCCTACCCTATCCTCTATCCTATTCTACCCTCTATCCAATCCTATCCTCTATCCTATCCTATCCTACATTCCATCCTATCCTCCATCCTATCCTATCCTCTATCCTATTCTACCCTCTATCCAATCCTATCCTCTATCCTATCCTATCCTATATCCTATCCTATCCTCTATCCTATCCCATCCTCTATCCTATCCTATCCTCTATCATATCCTATCCTCTATCCTATCCTGTCCTCTATCTCATGCTAACCTCTATTCCATCCTATCCTCCATCCTATCCTATCCTCCATCCTATACTATCCTCTATCTTATCCTATCCTCTATCCCATCCTATCCTCCTTCCTATCCTGTCCTCTATCCTATACTATCCTCTATCCTATCCTCTCATCTAACATTTCCTATCCTCTATCCCAACCTATCCTCCATCCTCTCCTATCCTCTATCCTATCCTATCCTCTATCTTATCCTATCCTCTATCCCATCCTATCCTCCATCCTATCCTGTCCTCTATCCTATACAATCCTCTATCCTATCGTATCCTCTATCGTATCCTACCATTTATCCTATCCTATCCTCTATCCCATCCTATCCTCTATCCCATCCTATCCTCCATCCTATCCTATCCTCCATCCTATACTATCCTCTATCCTATCCTCTCATCTAACATTTAGTATCCTCTATCCCAACCTATCCTCCATCCTCTCCTATCCTGTATCCTATCCTATCCTCTATCTTATCCTATCCTCTATCATATCCTATCGTCTATCCTTTCCTATCCTCTATCTTATCCTATCCTCTATCCCATCGTATCCTCTACCCTATCCCATCCTCTATCCTATACTATCCTCTATCATATCCTATCTTCTATCCTATCCTATCCTCTATCCTATCCTATCCTCCATCCTACCCTATCCTCTATGCTATTCTATCCTCTATCCCATCCTATACTCTACCGTATTCTACCATCTATCCTATCCTATCCTCTATCATATCCTATCCTATCCTCTATCTTATCCTATCCTCTATCCCATCCTATCCTCCATCCTCTCCTATCCTCTA
Source organism: Halictus rubicundus (assembly GCF_050948215.1). Lineage (NCBI taxonomy): Eukaryota > Metazoa > Arthropoda > Insecta > Hymenoptera > Halictidae > Halictus > Halictus rubicundus. The sequence goes on from NW_027488615.1 coordinate 935,767, forward strand.
TCCAATCCTATCTTCTATCGTATCCTATCCTTTATCCTATCCTATCCTCTATCCTATTCTATCCTCTATCTTATCCTATCCTCTATCCTATCCAATCTTCTATCGCATCCTCTATCCTCTCCTCTATCCTATCCTCTATCCTATCCTATCCTCAATCCTATCCTATCCCCTATACTATCCTATCCTCTATCCTATCCTATCATCTATCCTATACAATCCTCTATCCTATACAATCCTCTATCCTATCCTATCCTGTATCCTATCCTATCCTCTATCCTATCCTCTATCCTATCCTATCCTCTATCCTATCCTATCCTCTATCCTATCCTATCATCTATCCTATACAATCCTCTATCCTATCCTATCCTCTATCATATCCTATCGTCTATCCTATCCTATCCTCTATCTTATCCTATCCTCTATCCTATCCTATCCTCTATCTCATCCTATCCTCTATCCTATCCTATCCTCTATCATATCCTATCCTCTATCCTATCCTATCCTCTATTTCATCCTATCCTCTATTCCATCCTATCCTCCATCCTATCCTATTCTATATCCTATCCTATCCTCTATCCTATCCCATCCTCTATCCTATCCTATCCTCTATCATATCCTATCCTCTATCCTATCCTATCCTCTATCTCATCCTATCCTCTATCATATCCTATCATCTAACCTATCTATCTATCATATCCTATCCTCTATCCTATCCTATCGTCTATCTTATCGTATCCTCTATCCCTTCCTATCCTCCATCCAATCCTATCCTCTATGCTATTCTATCCTGTATTCTATCCTATACTCTACCGTATTCTACCATCTATCCTATCCTATCCTCTATCATATCCTACCGTCTATCCTATCCTATCCTCTATCGTATCCTATCCTCTACCCCACCCTTTCCTCTATCCTATCCCATCCTCTATCCTATCCTATCCTCTATCATATCCTATCCTCTATCCTATCCTATCCTCTATCTCATCCTATCCTCTATCCTATCCTATCCTCTATCATATCCTATCCTCTATCCTATCCTATCCTCTATCTCATCCTATCCTCTATTCCATCCTATCCTCCATCCTATCCTATCCTCTATCCTATTCTACACTCTATCCAATCCTATCCTCTATCCTATCCTATCCTATATACTATCCTATCCTCTATCCTATCCCATCCTCTATCCTATCCTATCCTCTATCAAATCCTATCCTCTATCCTATCCTATCCTCTATCTCATCCTATCCTCTATCCTATCCTATCCTCTATCATATCCTATCCTCTATCCTATCCTATCCTCTATCTCATCCTATCCTCTATTCCATCCTATCCTCCATCCTATCCTATCCTCTATCCTATTCTACCCTCTATCCAATCCTATCCTCTATCCTATCCTATCCTATATCCTATCCTATCCTCTATCCTATCCCATCCTCTATCCTATCCTATTCTCTATCATATCCTATCCTCTATCCTATCCTATCCTCTATCTCATCCTATCCTCTATCCTATCCTATCCTCTATCATATCCTATCCTCTATCCTATCCTATCCTCTATCTCATCCTATCCTCTATTCCATCCTATCCTCCATCCTCTCCTATCCTCTATCCTATCCTCTCCTCTACCTTATCCTATCCTCTATCCCATCCTATCCTCCATCCTATCCTGTCCTCTATCCTATACAATCCTCTATCCTATCGTATCCTCTATCATATCCTATCGTCTATCCTTTCCTATTATCTATCATATCCTATCCTCTATCCTATCCTATCCTCTATCTCATCCTATCCTCTATTCCATCCTATCCTCCATCCTATCCTATCCTCTATCCTATTCTACCCTCTATCCAATCCTATCGTCTATCCTATCCTATCCTTTCCTATCCTATCCTCTATCCTATCCTATCCTCAATCCCATCCTATCCTCTATCATATTCTATCGTCTATCCTATCCTATCCTCTATCGTATCCTATCCTCTATCCCATCCTATCCTCTATCCTATCCCATCCTCTATCCTATCCTATCCTCTATCATATCCTATCCTCTATCCTATCCTATCCTCTATCTCATCCTATCCTCTATCCTATCCTATCCTCTATCATATCCTATCCTCTATCCTATCCTATCCTCTATCTCATCCTATCCTCTATTCCATCCTATCCTCCATCCTATCCTATCCTCCATCCTATACTATCCTCTATCCTATCCTCTCATCTAACATTTCCTATCCTCTATCCCAACCTTTCCTCCATCCTCTCCTATCCTCTATCCTATCCTATCCTCTATCTTATCCTATCCTCTATCCCATCCTATCCTCTATCATATCCTATCCTCTATCCTATCCTATCCTCTATCTCATCCTATCCTCTATCCTATCCTATCCTCTATCATATCCTATCCTCTATCCTATCCTATCCTCCATCTCATCCTATCCTCTATTCCATCCTATCCTCCATCCTATCCTATTCTATGTCCTATCCTATCCTCTATCCTATCCCATCCTCTGTCCTATCCTATCCTCTATCATATCCTATCCTCTATCCTATCCTATCCTCTATCTCATCCTATCCTCTATCCTATCCTATCCTCTATCATATCCTATCCTCTATCCTATCCTATCCTCTATCTCATCCTATCCTCTATTCCATCCTATCCTCCATCCTATCCTATCCTCTATCCTATTCTACACTCTATCCAATCCTATCCTCTATCCTATCCTATCCTATATACTATCCTATCCTCTATCCTATCCCATCCTCTATCCTATCCTATCCTCTATCATATCCTATCCTCTATCCTATCCTATCCTCTATCTCATCCTATCCTCTATCCTATCCTATCCTCTATCATATCCTATCCTCTATCCTATCCTATCCTCTATCTCATCCTATCCTCTATGCCATCCTATCCTCCATCCTATCCTATCCTCTATCCTATTCTACCCTCTATCCAATCCTATCCTCTATCCTATCCTATCCTATATCCTATCCTATCCTCTATCCTATCCCATCCTCTATCCTATCCTATCCTCTATCATATCCTATCCTCTATCCTATCCTATCCTCTATCTCATCCTATCCTCTATCCTATCCTATCCTCTATCATATCCTATCCTCTATCCTATTCTACCCTCTATCCAATCCTATCGTCTATCCTATCCTATCCTTTCCTATCCTATCCTCTATCCTATCCTATCCTCAATCCCATCCTATCCTCTATCATATTCTATCGTCTATCCTATCCTATCCTCTATCGTATCCTATCCTCTATCCCATCCTATCCTCTATCCTATCCCATCCTCTATCCTATCCTATCCTCTATCATATCCTATCCTCTATCCTATCCTATCCTCTATCTCATCCTATCCTCTATCCTATCCTATCCTCTATCATATCCTATCCTCTATCCTATCCTATCCTCTATCTCATCCTATCCTCTATTCCATCCTATCCTCCATCCTATCCTATCCTCCATCCTATACTATCCTCTATCCTATCCTCTCATCTAACATTTCCTATCCTCTATCCCAACCTTTCCTCCATCCTCTCCTATCCTCTATCCTATCCTATCCTCTATCTTATCCTATCCTCTATCCCATCCTATCCTCTATCATATCCTATCCTCTATCCTATCCTATCCTCTATCTCATCCTATCCTCTATCCTATCCTATCCTCTATCATATCCTATCCTCTATCCTATCCTATCCTCCATCTCATCCTATCCTCTATTCCATCCTATCCTCCATCCTATCCTATTCTATGTCCTATCCTATCCTCTATCCTATCCCATCCTCTGTCCTATCCTATCCTCTATCATATCCTATCCTCTATCCTATCCTATCCTCTATCTCATCCTATCCTCTATCCTATCCTATCCTCTATCATATCCTATCCTCTATCCTATCCTATCCTCTATCTCATCCTATCCTCTATTCCATCCTATCCTCCATCCTATCCTATCCTCTATCCTATTCTACACTCTATCCAATCCTATCCTCTATCCTATCCTATCCTATATACTATCCTATCCTCTATCCTATCCCATCCTCTATCCTATCCTATCCTCTATCATATCCTATCCTCTATCCTATCCTATCCTCTATCTCATCCTATCCTCTATCCTATCCTATCCTCTATCATATCCTATCCTCTATCCTATCCTATCCTCTATCTCATCCTATCCTCTATTCCATCCTATCCTCCATCCTATCCTATCCTCTATCCTATTCTACCCTCTATCCAATCCTATCCTCTATCCTATCCTATCCTATATCCTATCCTATCCTCTATCCTATCCCATCCTCTATCCTATCCTATCCTCTATCATATCCTATCCTCTATCCTATCCTATCCTCTATCTCATCCTATCCTCTATCCTATCCTATCCTCTATCATATCCTATCCTCTATCCTATCCTATCCTCTATCTCATCCTATCCTCTATTCCATCCTATCCTCCATCCTTTCCTATCCTCTATCCTATCCTCTCCTCTATCTTATCCTATCCTCTATCCCATCCTATCCTCCATCCTATCCTGTCCTCTATCCTATACAATCCTCTATCCTATCGTATCCTCTATCATATCCTATCGTCTATCCTTTCCTATCCTCTATCTTATCCTATCCTCTATCCCATCCTATCCTCTATCCTATCCCATCCTCTATCCTATCCTATCCTCTATCATATCCTATCCTCTATCCTATCCTATCCTCTATCTCATCCTATCCTCTATCCTATCCTATCCTCTATCATATCCTATCCTCTATCCTATCCTATCCTCTATCTCATCCTATCCTCTATTCCATCCTATCCTCCATCCTATCCTATCCTCTATCCTATTCTACCCTCTATCCAATCCTATCCTATATCCTATCCTATCCTTTTTTTTTTTTTTTTTAAACGGGTATTTGTCTCTATTTCATTTTCTAAAATTACAGAATCACCTAAAAATTACAATGTCTGTCGTAGTTAAAACTATTTCGCTTATTCAAAATTGTTTGTAAATCTAATACAGTATAATAGTGCTTAGTATAATATAGTATAGTATAGTATACGAAATGCAATAAATTCAAATTCAAATTCAAAAACACTAAAATAAACTAACTTCTTATTTAACTTTTAACGTATCTTATCTTATTTTATTCGCTACTGTAAATAATTTTCTAGCCTCTATGTATATATATATATATATATATATTTCTATAAATGTTCTTATTTTCTAGTCTTAAACGCTACCTTATTTTTAATTGATTTTTTTTTTGGTTTTTTCGCTCTTAGCCTAATTTAACCTATCATTAAAACGCCTGCGCGTGGTCTAAACGTGTCGAGGTGTCGATACCTTCTCTTACTCTAATTTTTTATTCTTAACTGTATGTTACTTCTTTTATTTTACACGATATACAAAATCTGCTTTGGCGAAATGCCAGCCCTGCTCTCTGGCTTTCCAAAGAGCCCCCACACGGTTTTATCGTACCCGGCGTTTTCTTAGGTGTTTTCGCGATTATGGTTCCGTACGAAAATTGACCTATCGGGCCGAAATTCGGTATACGCCTATTTCGGAGGGTGGCGAGTCTTTCGGGGTCGGATTGGAGAAGTATTCTCCCCCCTGAAAAACTTTTTCGATTTTGCCCCCTCCTTTCCGAGCTGTGGGAAAAATTACCTCGAATTTTGAGATTTTCAAAAAGCTGACCCGGTAGTCGGTTAGGGCTCGGCTAGAGCTTTACAACGAGCCGTCGCACGCCTAGATCGGATAAAGTCTAAGTTTTTCTTATATACCGGGTGTCCCATAAATTTTCGACTGAAAAAATTTTCTGGGTAGGCTATCCTCTTGGGGGGGGGGGGGTATCTCGGGGTTGGCGACTGGTCTCCGAAGAAGTTTCGGAGGTACACGATTTTCGCCTCCGGCCCCCCGTTCTCGAGATAACGACCCTAACACCTACAGGGATAGGTTTTACGAGAAAACTTCCTATAGGGCGGTTGCTTCTTATGTCTATCCCTATCCGTAGCTGCACTAATAGATGTGGGTTAGTTATATAAAAACCGCTAGTTCTCTCTTGTGTTCAAGGTCAAATGATCTCTTTTCCTACTTTTCTCTACTCTTTCCTATTTTTAGGCACTAAACCCTTTCTCCTACCTTATTTTTATGAGATACGACCGACCCCTCGCGGTGTGGTCCCTCTTCCTGGTCCGTGTGTATCGGTTTATCTGGTGGTACTTCTCTATTTCGAAATTTTTTCCCTAACCTCCACTCCCTGTTGGTGGGGAACAGAATTCACCAACAGTATCCCCTGCTTGTCGTAAGAGGCGACTGATATCCTATCCTATCCTATATCCTATCCTATCCTCTATCCTATCCCATCCTCTATCCTATCCTATCCTCTATCATATCCTATCCTCTATCCTATCCTATCCACTATCTCATCCTATCATCTAACCTATCCTCTATCATATCCTATCCTCTATCCTATCCTATCATCTATCTCATCCTGTCCTCTATCCTATCCTATCCTCTATCATATCCTATCCTCTATCCTATCCTATCCTCTATCTCATCCTATCCTCTATTCCATCCTATCCTCCATCCTATCCTATCCTCTATCCTATTCTACCCTCTATCCAATCCTATCCTCTATCCTATCCTATCCTATATCCTATCCTATCCTCTATCCTATCCCATCCTCTATCCTATCCTATCCTCTATCCTATCCTATCCTATATCCTATCCTATCCTCTAGCCTATCCCATCCTCTATCCTATCCTATCCTCTATCATATCCTATCCTCTATCCTATCCTATCCTCTATCTCATCCTATCCTCTATCCTATCCTATCCTCCATCCTCTCCTATCCTCTATCCTATCCTATCCTCTATCTTATCCTATCCTCTATCCCATCCTATCCTCCATCCTATCCTGTCCTCTATCCTATACAATCCTCTATCCTATCGTATCCTCTATCATATCCTATCGTCTATCCTTTCCTATCCTCTATCTTATCCTATCCTCTATCCCATCCTATCCTCTATCCTATCCCATCCTCTATCCTATCCTATCCTCTATCTCATTCTATCCTCTATTCCATCCTATCCTCCATCCTATCCTATCCTCCATCCTATACTATCCTCTATCTTATCCTATCCTCTATCCCATCCTATCCTCCTTCCTATCCTGTCCTCTATCCTATACAATCCTCTATCCTATCGTATCCTCTATCGTATCCTACCATTTATCCTATCCTATCCTCTATCCCATCCTATCCTCTATCCCATCCTATCCTCCATCCTATCCTATCCTCCATCCTATACTATCCTCTATCCTATCCTATCCTCTATCCTATCCTATCCTCTATCTCATCCTATCCTCTATTCCATCCTATCCTCCATCCTATCCTATCCTCTATCCTATTCTACCCTCTATCCAATCCTATCCTCTATCCTATCCTATCCTATATCCTATCCTATCCTCTATCCTATCCTATCCTATATCCTATCCTATCCTCTATCATATCCTATCCTCTATCCTATCCTATCCACTATCTCATCCTATCATCTAACCTATCCTCTATCATATCCTATCCTCTATCCTATCCTATCCTCTATCTCATCCTATCCTCTATCCTATCCTATCCTCTACCATATCCTATCCTCTATCCTATCCTATCCTCTATCTCATCCTATCCTCTATTCCATCCTATCCTCCATCCTATCCTATCCTCTATCCTATTCTACCCTCTATCCAATCCTATCCTCTATCCTATCCTATCCTATATCCTATCCTATCCTCTATCCTATCCCATCCTCTATCCTATCCTATCCTCTATCATATCCTATCCTCTATCCTATCCTATCCACTATCTCATCCTATCATCTAACCTATCCTCTATCATATCCTATCCTCTATCCTATCCTATCCTCTATCTCATCCTATCCTCTATCCTATCCTATCCTCTATCATATCCTATCCTCTATCCTATCCTATCCTCTATCTCATCCTATCCTCTATTCCATCCTATCCTCCATCCTACCCTATCCTCTATCCTATTCTACCCTCTATCCAATCCTATCCTCTATCCTATCCTATCCTATATTCCATCCTATCCTCCATCCTATCCTATCCTCTATCCTATTCTACCCTCTATCCAATCCTATCCTCTATCCCAACCTATCCTCCATCCTCTCCTATCCTCTATCCTATCCTATCCTCTATCTTATCCTATCCTCTATCCCATCCTATCCTCCATCCTATCCTGTCCTCTATCCTATACAATCCTCTATCCTATCGTATCCTCTATCGTATCCTACCATTTATCCTATCCTATCCTCTATCCCATCCTATCCTCTATCCCATCCTATCCTCCATCCTATCCTATCCTCCATCCTATACTATCCTCTATCCTATCCTCTCATCTAACATTTAGTATCCTCTATCCCAACCTATCCTCCATCCTCTCCTATCCTCTATCCTATCCTATCCTCTATCTTATCCTATCCTCTATCTCATCCTATCCTCTATCATATCCTATCATCTAACCTATCTATCTATCATATCCTATCCTCTATCCTATCCTATCGTCTATCTTATCGTATCCTCTATCCCTTCCTATCCTCCATCCAATCCTATCCTCTATGCTATTCTATCCTGTATTCTATCCTATACTCTACCGTATTCTACCATCTATCCTATCCTATCCTCTATCATATCCTACCGTCTATCCTATCCTATCCTCTATCGTATCCTATCCTCTACCCCACCCTTTCCTCTATCCTATCCCATCCTCTATCCTATCCTATCCTCTATCATATCCTATCCTCTATCCTATCCTATCCTCTATCTCATCCTATCCTCTATCCTATCCTATCCTCTATCATATCCTATCCTCTATCCTATCCTATCCTCTATCTCATCCTATCCTCTATTCCATCCTATCCTCCATCCTATCCTATCCTCTATCCTATTCTACACTCTATCCAATCCTATCCTCTATCCTATCCTATCCTATATACTATCCTATCCTCTATCCTATCCCATCCTCTATCCTATCCTATCCTCTATCAAATCCTATCCTCTATCCTATCCTATCCTCTATCTCATCCTATCCTCTATCCTATCCTATCCTCTATCATATCCTATCCTCTATCCTATCCTATCCTCTATCTCATCCTATCCTCTATTCCATCCTATCCTCCATCCTATCCTATCCTCTATCCTATTCTACCCTCTATCCAATCCTATCCTCTATCCTATCCTATCCTATATCCTATCCTATCCTCTATCCTATCCCATCCTCTATCCTATCCTATTCTCTATCATATCCTATCCTCTATCCTATCCTATCCTCTATCTCATCCTATCCTCTATCCTATCCTATCCTCTATCATATCCTATCCTCTATCCTATCCTATCCTCTATCTCATCCTATCCTCTATTCCATCCTATCCTCCATCCTCTCCTATCCTCTATCCTATCCTCTCCTCTACCTTATCCTATCCTCTATCCCATCCTATCCTCCATCCTATCCTGTCCTCTATCCTATACAATCCTCTATCCTATCGTATCCTCTATCATATCCTATCGTCTATCCTTTCCTATTATCTATCATATCCTATCCTCTATCCTATCCTATCCTCTATCTCATCCTATCCTCTATTCCATCCTATCCTCCATCCTATCCTATCCTCTATCCTATTCTACCCTCTATCCAATCCTATCGTCTATCCTATCCTATCCTTTCCTATCCTATCCTCTATCCTATCCTATCCTCAATCCCATCCTATCCTCTATCATATTCTATCGTCTATCCTATCCTATCCTCTATCGTATCCTATCCTCTATCCCATCCTATCCTCTATCCTATCCCATCCTCTATCCTATCCTATCCTCTATCATATCCTATCCTCTATCCTATCCTATCCTCTATCTCATCCTATCCTCTATCCTATCCTATCCTCTATCATATCCTATCCTCTATCCTATCCTATCCTCTATCTCATCCTATCCTCTATTCCATCCTATCCTCCATCCTATCCTATCCTCCATCCTATACTATCCTCTATCCTATCCTCTCATCTAACATTTCCTATCCTCTATCCCAACCTTTCCTCCATCCTCTCCTATCCTCTATCCTATCCTATCCTCTATCTTATCCTATCCTCTATCCCATCCTATCCTCTATCATATCCTATCCTCTATCCTATCCTATCCTCTATCTCATCCTATCCTCTATCCTATCCTATCCTCTATCATATCCTATCCTCTATCCTATCCTATCCTCCATCTCATCCTATCCTCTATTCCATCCTATCCTCCATCCTATCCTATTCTATGTCCTATCCTATCCTCTATCCTATCCCATCCTCTGTCCTATCCTATCCTCTATCATATCCTATCCTCTATCCTATCCTATCCTCTATCTCATCCTATCCTCTATCCTATCCTATCCTCTATCATATCCTATCCTCTATCCTATCCTATCCTCTATCTCATCCTATCCTCTATTCCATCCTATCCTCCATCCTATCCTATCCTCTATCCTATTCTACACTCTATCCAATCCTATCCTCTATCCTATCCTATCCTATATACTATCCTATCCTCTATCCTATCCCATCCTCTATCCTATCCTATCCTCTATCATATCCTATCCTCTATCCTATCCTATCCTCTATCTCATCCTATCCTCTATCCTATCCTATCCTCTATCATATCCTATCCTCTATCCTATCCTATCCTCTATCTCATCCTATCCTCTATGCCATCCTATCCTCCATCCTATCCTATCCTCTATCCTATTCTACCCTCTATCCAATCCTATCCTCTATCCTATCCTATCCTATATCCTATCCTATCCTCTATCCTATCCCATCCTCTATCCTATCCTATCCTCTATCATATCCTATCCTCTATCCTATCCTATCCTCTATCTCATCCTATCCTCTATCCTATCCTATCCTCTATCATATCCTATCCTCTATCCTATTCTACCCTCTATCCAATCCTATCGTCTATCCTATCCTATCCTTTCCTATCCTATCCTCTATCCTATCCTATCCTCAATCCCATCCTATCCTCTATCATATTCTATCGTCTATCCTATCCTATCCTCTATCGTATCCTATCCTCTATCCCATCCTATCCTCTATCCTATCCCATCCTCTATCCTATCCTATCCTCTATCATATCCTATCCTCTATCCTATCCTATCCTCTATCTCATCCTATCCTCTATCCTATCCTATCCTCTATCATATCCTATCCTCTATCCTATCCTATCCTCTATCTCATCCTATCCTCTATTCCATCCTATCCTCCATCCTATCCTATCCTCCATCCTATACTATCCTCTATCCTATCCTCTCATCTAACATTTCCTATCCTCTATCCCAACCTTTCCTCCATCCTCTCCTATCCTCTATCCTATCCTATCCTCTATCTTATCCTATCCTCTATCCCATCCTATCCTCTATCATATCCTATCCTCTATCCTATCCTATCCTCTATCTCATCCTATCCTCTATCCTATCCTATCCTCTATCATATCCTATCCTCTATCCTATCCTATCCTCCATCTCATCCTATCCTCTATTCCATCCTATCCTCCATCCTATCCTATTCTATGTCCTATCCTATCCTCTATCCTATCCCATCCTCTGTCCTATCCTATCCTCTATCATATCCTATCCTCTATCCTATCCTATCCTCTATCTCATCCTATCCTCTATCCTATCCTATCCTCTATCATATCCTATCCTCTATCCTATCCTATCCTCTATCTCATCCTATCCTCTATTCCATCCTATCCTCCATCCTATCCTATCCTCTATCCTATTCTACACTCTATCCAATCCTATCCTCTATCCTATCCTATCCTATATACTATCCTATCCTCTATCCTATCCCATCCTCTATCCTATCCTATCCTCTATCATATCCTATCCTCTATCCTATCCTATCCTCTATCTCATCCTATCCTCTATCCTATCCTATCCTCTATCATATCCTATCCTCTATCCTATCCTATCCTCTATCTCATCCTATCCTCTATTCCATCCTATCCTCCATCCTATCCTATCCTCTATCCTATTCTACCCTCTATCCAATCCTATCCTCTATCCTATCCTATCCTATATCCTATCCTATCCTCTATCCTATCCCATCCTCTATCCTATCCTATCCTCTATCATATCCTATCCTCTATCCTATCCTATCCTCTATCTCATCCTATCCTCTATCCTATCCTATCCTCTATCATATCCTATCCTCTATCCTATCCTATCCTCTATCTCATCCTATCCTCTATTCCATCCTATCCTCCATCCTTTCCTATCCTCTATCCTATCCTCTCCTCTATCTTATCCTATCCTCTATCCCATCCTATCCTCCATCCTATCCTGTCCTCTATCCTATACAATCCTCTATCCTATCGTATCCTCTATCATATCCTATCGTCTATCCTTTCCTATCCTCTATCTTATCCTATCCTCTATCCCATCCTATCCTCTATCCTATCCCATCCTCTATCCTATCCTATCCTCTATCATATCCTATCCTCTATCCTATCCTATCCTCTATCTCATCCTATCCTCTATCCTATCCTATCCTCTATCATATCCTATCCTCTATCCTATCCTATCCTCTATCTCATCCTATCCTCTATTCCATCCTATCCTCCATCCTATCCTATCCTCTATCCTATTCTACCCTCTATCCAATCCTATCCTATATCCTATCCTATCCTTTTTTTTTTTTTTTTTAAACGGGTATTTGTCTCTATTTCATTTTCTAAAATTACAGAATCACCTAAAAATTACAATGTCTGTCGTAGTTAAAACTATTTCGCTTATTCAAAATTGTTTGTAAATCTAATACAGTATAATAGTGCTTAGTATAATATAGTATAGTATAGTATACGAAATGCAATAAATTCAAATTCAAATTCAAAAACACTAAAATAAACTAACTTCTTATTTAACTTTTAACGTATCTTATCTTATTTTATTCGCTACTGTAAATAATTTTCTAGCCTCTATGTATATATATATATATATATATATTTCTATAAATGTTCTTATTTTCTAGTCTTAAACGCTACCTTATTTTTAATTGATTTTTTTTTTGGTTTTTTCGCTCTTAGCCTAATTTAACCTATCATTAAAACGCCTGCGCGTGGTCTAAACGTGTCGAGGTGTCGATACCTTCTCTTACTCTAATTTTTTATTCTTAACTGTATGTTACTTCTTTTATTTTACACGATATACAAAATCTGCTTTGGCGAAATGCCAGCCCTGCTCTCTGGCTTTCCAAAGAGCCCCCACACGGTTTTATCGTACCCGGCGTTTTCTTAGGTGTTTTCGCGATTATGGTTCCGTACGAAAATTGACCTATCGGGCCGAAATTCGGTATACGCCTATTTCGGAGGGTGGCGAGTCTTTCGGGGTCGGATTGGAGAAGTATTCTCCCCCCTGAAAAACTTTTTCGATTTTGCCCCCTCCTTTCCGAGCTGTGGGAAAAATTACCTCGAATTTTGAGATTTTCAAAAAGCTGACCCGGTAGTCGGTTAGGGCTCGGCTAGAGCTTTACAACGAGCCGTCGCACGCCTAGATCGGATAAAGTCTAAGTTTTTCTTATATACCGGGTGTCCCATAAATTTTCGACTGAAAAAATTTTCTGGGTAGGCTATCCTCTTGGGGGGGGGGGGTATCTCGGGGTTGGCGACTGGTCTCCGAAGAAGTTTCGGAGGTACACGATTTTCGCCTCCGGCCCCCCGTTCTCGAGATAACGACCCTAACACCTACAGGGATAGGTTTTACGAGAAAACTTCCTATAGGGCGGTTGCTTCTTATGTCTATCCCTATCCGTAGCTGCACTAATAGATGTGGGTTAGTTATATAAAAACCGCTAGTTCTCTCTTGTGTTCAAGGTCAAATGATCTCTTTTCCTACTTTTCTCTACTCTTTCCTATTTTTAGGCACTAAACCCTTTCTCCTACCTTATTTTTATGAGATACGACCGACCCCTCGCGGTGTGGTCCCTCTTCCTGGTCCGTGTGTATCGGTTTATCTGGTGGTACTTCTCTATTTCGAAATTTTTTCCCTAACCTCCACTCCCTGTTGGTGGGGAACAGAATTCACCAACAGTATCCCCTGCTTGTCGTAAGAGGCGACTGATATCCTATCCTATCCTATATCCTATCCTATCCTCTATCCTATCCCATCCTCTATCCTATCCTATCCTCTATCATATCCTATCCTCTATCCTATCCTATCCACTATCTCATCCTATCATCTAACCTATCCTCTATCATATCCTATCCTCTATCCTATCCTATCATCTATCTCATCCTGTCCTCTATCCTATCCTATCCTCTATCATATCCTATCCTCTATCCTATCCTATCCTCTATCTCATCCTATCCTCTATTCCATCCTATCCTCCATCCTATCCTATCCTCTATCCTATTCTACCCTCTATCCAATCCTATCCTCTATCCTATCCTATCCTATATCCTATCCTATCCTCTATCCTATCCCATCCTCTATCCTATCCTATCCTCTATCCTATCCTATCCTATATCCTATCCTATCCTCTAGCCTATCCCATCCTCTATCCTATCCTATCCTCTATCATATCCTATCCTCTATCCTATCCTATCCTCTATCTCATCCTATCCTCTATCCTATCCTATCCTCCATCCTCTCCTATCCTCTATCCTATCCTATCCTCTATCTTATCCTATCCTCTATCCCATCCTATCCTCCATCCTATCCTGTCCTCTATCCTATACAATCCTCTATCCTATCGTATCCTCTATCATATCCTATCGTCTATCCTTTCCTATCCTCTATCTTATCCTATCCTCTATCCCATCCTATCCTCTATCCTATCCCATCCTCTATCCTATCCTATCCTCTATCTCATTCTATCCTCTATTCCATCCTATCCTCCATCCTATCCTATCCTCCATCCTATACTATCCTCTATCTTATCCTATCCTCTATCCCATCCTATCCTCCTTCCTATCCTGTCCTCTATCCTATACAATCCTCTATCCTATCGTATCCTCTATCGTATCCTACCATTTATCCTATCCTATCCTCTATCCCATCCTATCCTCTATCCCATCCTATCCTCCATCCTATCCTATCCTCCATCCTATACTATCCTCTATCCTATCCTATCCTCTATCCTATCCTATCCTCTATCTCATCCTATCCTCTATTCCATCCTATCCTCCATCCTATCCTATCCTCTATCCTATTCTACCCTCTATCCAATCCTATCCTCTATCCTATCCTATCCTATATCCTATCCTATCCTCTATCCTATCCTATCCTATATCCTATCCTATCCTCTATCATATCCTATCCTCTATCCTATCCTATCCACTATCTCATCCTATCATCTAACCTATCCTCTATCATATCCTATCCTCTATCCTATCCTATCCTCTATCTCATCCTATCCTCTATCCTATCCTATCCTCTACCATATCCTATCCTCTATCCTATCCTATCCTCTATCTCATCCTATCCTCTATTCCATCCTATCCTCCATCCTATCCTATCCTCTATCCTATTCTACCCTCTATCCAATCCTATCCTCTATCCTATCCTATCCTATATCCTATCCTATCCTCTATCCTATCCCATCCTCTATCCTATCCTATCCTCTATCATATCCTATCCTCTATCCTATCCTATCCACTATCTCATCCTATCATCTAACCTATCCTCTATCATATCCTATCCTCTATCCTATCCTATCCTCTATCTCATCCTATCCTCTATCCTATCCTATCCTCTATCATATCCTATCCTCTATCCTATCCTATCCTCTATCTCATCCTATCCTCTATTCCATCCTATCCTCCATCCTACCCTATCCTCTATCCTATTCTACCCTCTATCCAATCCTATCCTCTATCCTATCCTATCCTATATTCCATCCTATCCTCCATCCTATCCTATCCTCTATCCTATTCTACCCTCTATCCAATCCTATCCTCTATCCCAACCTATCCTCCATCCTCTCCTATCCTCTATCCTATCCTATCCTCTATCTTATCCTATCCTCTATCCCATCCTATCCTCCATCCTATCCTGTCCTCTATCCTATACAATCCTCTATCCTATCGTATCCTCTATCGTATCCTACCATTTATCCTATCCTATCCTCTATCCCATCCTATCCTCTATCCCATCCTATCCTCCATCCTATCCTATCCTCCATCCTATACTATCCTCTATCCTATCCTCTCATCTAACATTTAGTATCCTCTATCCCAACCTATCCTCCATCCTCTCCTATCCTCTATCCTATCCTATCCTCTATCTTATCCTATCCTCTATCTTATCCTATCCTCTATCCCATCCTATCCTCCATCCTATCCTGTCCTCTATCCTATACAATCCTCTATCCTATCGTATCCTCTATCGTATCCTACCATTTATCCTATCCTATCCTCTATCCCATCCTATCCTCTATCCCATCCTGTCCTCCATACTATCCTATCCTCCATCCTATACTATCCTCTATCCTATCCTCTCATCTAACATTTCCTATCCTCTATCCCAACCTATCCTCCATCCTCTCCTATCCTCTATCCTATCCTATCCTCTATCTTATACTATCCTCTATCCCATCCTATCCTCTATCCCATCCTATCCTCTATCCTATCCCATCCTCTATCCTATCCTATTCTCTATCATATCCTATCCTCTATCCTATCCTATCCTCTATCTCATCCTATCCTCTATTCCATCCTATCCTCCATCCTATCCTATCCTCTATCCTATTATAAACTCTATCCAATCCTATCGTCTATCCTATCCTATCCTATATACTATCCTATCCTCTATCCTATCCTATCCTCTATCCTATCCTATCCTCTATCTTATCCTATCCGCCATCTTATCCTGTCCTCTATCCTATTCTACCCTCTATCTAAACCTATTCTCTATGATATCCTATCCTCTATCCTATCCTGTCCTCTATCCTATTCTACCCTCTATCTAAACCTATTCTCTATGATATCCTATCCTCTATCCTATCCATTCTTCTATCGTATCCTCTATCCTCTCCTCTATCCTATCCTCTATCCTATCCTATCCTCAATACTATCCTATCCCCTATACTATCCTATCCTCTATCCTATCCTATCCTCTATCCTATACAATCCACTATCCTATCCTATCCTGTATCCTATCCTATCCTCTATCCTATCCTCTATCCTATCCTATCCTCTATCCTATCCTATCTTCAATCCTATCCTATCCCCTATCCTATCCTATCCTCTATCCTATCCTATGCTCTATCCTATACAATCCTCTATCCTATCCTATTCCTCTATCCTATGCTATCCTCTATCCTATCCTATCCTCTATCCAATCCTACCATCTATCCTATCCTATCCTCTATCCCATCCTATCCTCCATCCCATCCTATCCTCTATCCTATCCCATCCTCTATCCTATCCTATCCTATCCTCTATCTCATCCTATCCTCTATCCTATCCTATCCTCTATCATATACTATCCTCTATCCTATCCTATCCTCTATCTCATCCTATCCTCTATTCCATCCTATCCTCCATCCTATCCTATCCTCTAACCTATTCTACCCTCTATCCAATCCTATCCTCTATCCTATCCTATCCTATATCCTATCCTATCCTCTCATCTAACATTTAGTATCCTCTATCCCAACCTATCCTCCATCCTCTCCTATCCTCTATCCTATCCTATCTTCTATCTTATCCTATCCTCTATCATATCCTATCCTCCATCCTATCCTGTCCTCTATCCTATACAATCCTCTATCCTATCGTATCCTCTATCGTATCCTACCATTTATCCTATCCTATCCTCTATCCTATCCTATCCTCTATCCCACCCTATCCTCCATCCTATCGTATCCTCCATCCTATACTATCCTCTATCCTATCCTCTCATCTAACATTTAGTATCCTCTATCTTATCCTATCCTCTATCCCATCCTATCCTCTATCCTATCCCATCATCTATCCTATCCTATCCTCTATCATATCCTATCCTCTATCCTATCCTATCCTCTATCTCATCCTATCCTCTATCCTATCCTATCCTCTATCATATCCTATCCTCTATCCTATCCTATCCTCTATCTCATCCTATCTTCTATCCTATCCTATTATCTATCATATCCTATCCTCTATCCTATCCTATCCTCTATCTCATCCTATCCTCTATTCCATCCTATCCTCCATCCTATCCTATCCTCTATCCTATTCTACCCTCTATCCAATCCTATCGTCTATCCTATCCTATCCTATATCCTATCCTATCCTCTATCCTATCCTATCCTCTATCCTATCCTATCCTCTATCTTATCCTATCCTCTATCCCATCCTATCCTCCATCTTATCCTGTCCTCTATCCTATTCTACCCTCTATCTAAACCTATCCTCTATGATATCCTATCCTCTATCCAATCCTATCCTCTATCGTATCCTATCCTTTATCCAATCCTATCCTCTATCTTATCCTATCCTCTATCCTATCCAATCTTCTATCGTATCCTCTATGCTCTCCTCTATCCTATCCTCTATCCTATCCTATCCTCAATCCTATCCTATCCCCTATACTATCCTATCCTCTATCCTATCCTATCCTCTATCCTATACAATCCACTATCCTATCCTATCCTGTATCCTATCCTATCCTCTATCCTATCCTCTATCCTATCCTCTATCCTATCCTCTATCCTATCCTCTATCCTATCCTATCCTCTATCCTATCCTATCCTCAATCCTATCCTATCCCCTATCCTATCCTATCCTCTATCCTATCCTATGCTCTATCCTATACAATCCTCTATCCTATCCTATTCCTCTATCCTATGCTATCCTCTATCCTATCCTATTCTCTATCCAATCCTATCCTCTATCCTTTCCTATCCTCTATCCTATCCTATCCTCTATCATATCCTATCCTCTATCCTATCCTATCCTCTATCCTGTCCTATCCTCTATCATATCCTATCATCTATCCTATCCTCTATCATATCCTGTCCTCTATCCTATCCTATCGTCTATCTTATCGTATCCTCTATCCCATCCTATCCTCCATCCTATCCTATCCTTTATCCTATTCTACCCTCTATCCAATCCTATCCTCTATCCCATCCTATCCTCCATCCTATCCTGTCCTCTATCCTATACAATCCTCTATCCTATCGTATCCTCTATCGTATCCTACCATTTATCCTATCCTATCCTCTATCCCATCCCATCCTCTATCCCATCCTATCCTCCATCCTATCCTATCCTCCATCCTATACTATCCTCTATCCTATCCTCTCATCTAACATTTAGTATCCTCTATCCCAACCTATCCTCCATCCTCTCCTATCCTCTATCCTATCCTATCCTCTATCTTACCCTATCCTCTATCATATCCCATCCTCTATCCTATCCTATCCTCTATCTCATCCATCCTCTATTCCATCCTATCCTCCATCCTATCCTATCCTCTATCCTATTCTACCCTCTATCCAATCCTATCCTCTATCCTATCCTATCCTATATCATATCCTATCCTCTATCCTATCCCATCCTCTATCCTATCCTATCCTCTATCCTTTCCTATCCAATCCCCTATCCTATCCTATCCTCTATCCTATCCTATCCTCTATCCTATCCTATCCGCTATCCTATCCTCTATCCAATCCTCTATCCTATCCTATCCTCTATCCTATTCTATCCTCAATCCTATCCTATCCTCTATCCTATTCTATCCTCTATCCTATCCTATCCTCTATCCTATCCTATGCTCTATCCTATCAAATCCCCTATCCTATCCTCTGCCCTATCCTATCCTCTATCCTATCCTATCCTCTATCCTATCGTATCGTCTATCCTATCCTATCCTCTATCCTATCCTATCCTCTATCCTACGCTATCCTCTATCCTATCCAATCTTCTATCCTATCCTATCCTCTATCCTATCCTATCATCTATTCTATCCTATCATCTACCCTATCCTATCCTCTATCCTATCCTGTCCTCTATCCTATCCTATCCTCTATCCTATCCTCTATCCTATCCTATCCTCTATCCTATCCTATCCTCTATCCTATCAAATCCCCTATCCTATCCTCTGTCCTATCCTATCCTCTATCCAATCCTCTATCCTATCCTATCCTCTATTCTATCCTATCCTCTATCCTATCCTATCCTCTGTCCTATCCTATCCTCTATCCTATCCTATCCTCAATCCTATCCTATTCTCTATCCTATCCTATCCTCTATCCTATCCTACCGTGTATCCTATCCTCTATCCTATCCTATCCTCTATCCTATCCTGTCCTCTATCCTATCCTATCCTCTATCCTATCCTCTATCCTATCCTATCCTCTATCCTATCCTATCCTCTATCCTATCAAATCCCCTATCCTATCCTCTGTCCTATCCTATCCTCTATCCTATCCTATCCCCAATCCTATCCTATTCTCTATCCTATAATATGCTCTATCCTATCCTATCCTCTATCCTATAATATGATCTATCCTATCCTATCCTCTATCCTATCCTATCCTCTATCCTAGCCTATCCTCTATCCTATCCTTTCCTCTATCCTATACTATCCTCTATCCTATCCTATCCTCTATCCTATCCTATCCTCTATCCTATCCTATCCTCTATCCCCTATCCTATCCTCTATCCTATCCTGTC
Source organism: Halictus rubicundus (assembly GCF_050948215.1). Taxonomy (NCBI): domain Eukaryota; kingdom Metazoa; phylum Arthropoda; class Insecta; order Hymenoptera; family Halictidae; genus Halictus; species Halictus rubicundus. Next base: position 956,469 of record NW_027488615.1, read on the forward strand.
CTGTATCCTCTCCTATCCTCTATCCTATCCTATCCTCTATCCTATAATATGCTCTATCCTATCCTATCCTCTATCCTATCCTATCCGCTATCCTATCCTCTATCCAATCCTATCCTCTATACTATCCTATCCTCTATCCTATAATCTATCCTCAATCCTATCCTCTATCGTATCCTATCCTCTTTCCTATCCAATCCTATATCCTATCCTATCCTCTATCGTCTCCTGTCTTCTCTCCTATCCGATCTCCTATCCTATCCTCTATCCTATTCTATACTCCATCCTATCCTATCCGCTATCCTATCCTCTATCCTATCCTATCCTCTATCCTATACTCTATCGTATCCTATCTTCTATCCTATCCTATCCTCTATCCTATCCTATCCTCTATCCTATCCTATCCTCTATCCTATCCTATCCTCTATCCTCTCCTATCCTCTATCCTATCCTATCCTCTATCCTATAATATGCTCTATCCTATCCTATCATCTATCCTATCCTATCCTCTATCCTATCCTATCTTCTATCCTATCCTATCCGCTATCCTATCCTCTATTCAATCCTATCCTCTATACTATCCTATCCTCTATCCTATAATCTATCCTCAATCCTATCCTCTATCGTATCCTATCCTCTTTCCTATCCAATCCTATATCCTATCCTATCCTCTATCGTCTCCTGTCTTCTCTCCTATCCGATCTCCTATCCTATCCTCTATCCTATTCTATACTCCATCCTATCCTATCCGCTATCCTATCCTCTATCCTATCCTATCCTCTATCCTATACTCTATCGTATCCTATCTTCTATCCTATCCTATCCTCTATCCTATCCTATCCTCTATCCTATCCTATCCTCTATCCTATCCTATCCTCTATCCTATTCTATCTTCTATCCTATCCTATCCTCTATCCTATGCTCTATCGTCTCCTATCCTCTATCGTATTCTATCCAATCCCCTATCCTATCCTATCCTCTATCCTATCCTATCCTCTATCCTATCCTATCCTCTATCCTATCCTATCCGCTATCCTATCCTCTATCCAATCCTCTATCCTATCCTATCCTCTATTCTATCCTATCCTCTATCCTATCCTATCCTCTATCCTATCCTATCGTCTATCCTATCCTATCCTCTATCCTATCAAATCCCCTATCCCATCCTCTGTACTATCCTATCCTCTATCCTATCCTATCCTCAATCCTATCCTCTATCCTATCCTATCCTCTATCCTATCCTATCCTCTATCCTATCAAATCCCCTATCCTATCCTCTGTCCTATCCTATCCTCTATCCTATCCTATCCCCAATCCTATCCTATTCTCTATCCTATAATATGCTCTATCCTATCCTATCCTCTATCCTATAATATGCTCTATCCTATCCTATCCTCTATCCTATCCTATCCTCTATCCTTGCCAATCCTCTATCCTATCCTTTCCTCTATCCTATACTATCCTCTATCCTATCCTATCCTCTATCCTATCCTATCCTCTATCCCCTATCCTATCCTCTATCCTATCCTGTCCTCTATCCTCTCCTATCCTCTATCCTATCCTATCCTCTATCCTATAATATGCTCTATCCTATCCTATCCTCTATCCTATCCTATCCTCTATCCTATCCTATCCTCTATCCTATCCTATCCGCTATCCTATCCTCTATCCAATCCTCTATCCTATCCTATCCTCTATTCTATCCTATCCTCTATCCTATCCTATCCTCTATCCTATCCTATCGTCTATCCTATCCTATCCTCTATCCTATCAAATCCCCTATCCCATCCTCTGTACTATCCTATCCTCTATCCTATCCTATCCTCAATCCTATCCTATTCTCTATCCTATCCTATCCTCTATCCTATCATCTATTCTATCCTATCATCTACGCTATCCTATCCTCTATCCTATCCTGTCCTCTATCCTATCCTATCCTCTATCCTATCCTCTATCCTATCCTATCCTCTATCCTATCCTATCCTCTATCCTATCAAATCCCCTATCCTATCCTCTGTCCTATCCTATCCTCTATCCTATCCTATCCCCAATCCTATCCTATTCTCTATCCTATAATATGCTCTATCCTATCCTATCCTCTATCCTATAATATGCTCTATCCTATCCTATCCTCTATCCTATCCTATCCTCTATCCTTGCCAATCCTCTATCCTATCCTTTCCTCTATCCTATACTATCCTCTATCCTATCCTATCCTCTATCCTATCCTATCCTCTATCCCCTATCCTATCCTCTATCCTATCCTGTCCTCTATCCTCTCCTATCCTCTATCCTATCCTATCCTCTATCCTATAATATGCTCTATCCTATCCTATCCTCTATCCTATCCTATCCTCTATCCTATCCTATCTTCTATCCTATCCTATCCGCCATCCTATCCTCTATCCAAACCTATCCTCTATACTATCCTATCCTCTATCCTATAATCTATCCTCAATCCTATCCTCTATCGTATCCTATCCTCTTTCCTATCCAATCCTATATCCTATCCTATCCTCTATCGTCTCCTGTCTTCTCTCCTATCCGATCTCCTATCCTATCCTCTATCCTATTCTATACTCCATCCTATCCTATCCGCTATCCTATCCTCTATCCTATCCTATCCTCTATCCTATACTCTATCGTATCCTATCTTCTATCCTATCCTATCCTCTATCCTCTCCTATCGTCTATCCTATCCTATCCTCTATCCTATAATATGCTCTATCCTATCCTATCCTCTATAATATCCTATCCTCTATCCTATCCTGTCCTCTATCCTATCCTATCATCTATCCTATCCTATTCTCTATCCTATCCTATCCTCTATCCTATCCTATCATCTATTCCATCCTATCATCTACCCTATCCTATCCTCTATCCTATCCTGTCCTCTATCCTATCCTATCCTCTATCCTATCCTCTATCCTATCCTATCCTCTATCCTATCCTATCCTCTATCCTATCCTATCCTCTATCCTATCAAATCCCCTATCCTATCCTCTGTCCTATCCTATCCTCTATCCAATCCTCTATCCTATCCTATCCTCTATTCTATCCTATCCTCTATCCTATCCTATCCTCTATCCTATCCTATCGTCTATCCTATCCTATCCTCTATCCTTTCAAATCCCCTATCCTATCCTCTGTCCTATCCTATCCTCTATCCTATCCTATCCTCAATCCTATCCTATTCTCTATCCTATCCTATCCTCTATCCTATCCTACCGTCTATCCTATCCTCTATCCTATCCTATCCTCTATCCTATTCTATCCTCTATCCTATCCTATCCTCTATCCTATCCTATGCTCTATCGTATCAAATCCCCTATCCTATCCTCTGCCCTATCCTATCCTCTATCCTATCCTATCCTCTATCCTATCGTATCGTCTATCCTATCCTATCCTCTATCCTATCCTATCCTCAATCCTATCCTATTCTCTATCCTATCCTATCCTCTATCCTATCATCTATTCTATCCTATCATCTACCCTATCCTATCCTCTATCCTATCCTGTCCTCTATCCTATCCTATCCTCTATCCTATCCTCTATCCTATCCTATCCTCTATCCTATCCTATCCTCTATCCTATCAAATCCCCTATCCTATCCTCTGTCCTATCCTATCCTCTATCCTATCCTATCCCCAATCCTATCCTATTCTCTATCCTATAATATGCTCTATCCTATCCTATCCTCTATCCTATAATATGCTCTATCCTATCCTATCCTCTATCCTATCCTATCCTCTATCCTTGCCAATCCTCTATCCTATCCTTTCCTCTATCCTATACTATCCTCTATCCTATCCTATCCTCTATCCTATCCTATCCTCTATCCCCTATCCTATCCTCTATCCTATCCTGTCCTCTATCCTCTCCTATCCTCTATCCTATCCTATCCTCTATCCTATAATATGCTCTATCCTATCCTATCCTCTATCCTATCCTATCCTCTATCCTATCCTATCTTCTATCCTATCCTATCCGCCATCCTATCCTCTATCCAAACCTATCCTCTATACTATCCTATCCTCTATCCTATAATCTATCCTCAATCCTATCCTCTATCGTATCCTATCCTCTTTCCTATCCAATCCTATATCCTATCCTATCCTCTATCGTCTCCTGTCTTCTCTCCTATCCGATCTCCTATCCTATCCTCTATCCTATTCTATACTCCATCCTATCCTATCCGCTATCCTATCCTCTATCCTATCCTATCCTCTATCCTATACTCTATCGTATCCTATCTTCTATCCTATCCTATCCTCTATCCTCTCCTATCCTCTATCCTATCCTATCCTCTATC